>NC_037330.1:17765838-18104126 GCF_002263795.3 Bos taurus | reverse complement strand
AAGACAAAGGGCATCTGTCATGTGGTCGTCAGTGGAATACGTGAGGTCACAACTAATTTTATATATTTTACTGAAAATTGATAAAAATTTTGGTTAATTCATTGATATGATGAGATTGATGGGGCTGTATGCATTTCACCTACTAAATAACTATGCTTAAGTTTTTATATGGGGCTTCCTTGGTGGTTCAGATGGTAAAGAATCTGCCGGCAGTGTAGACCTGGGTTCAATGTCTGGGTTGGGAAGATCCCCTGGGGAAGGGAATGACAACCTACTCCAGTATTCTTGCCTGGAGAATTCCATAGACAGAGGAGCCTGGCGGGCTACAGTCATGGGGTGGCAAAGAGTTGGACAAGACTGAGCACACACGCACACATAGTTCATAAACAGCAGAGCTATGCTGTGATCCCTGATATCATGGCTTCAATTTGAGAGAGGATTTATGTATAATAGAACTGCTATGTTAAATAGTACGAGGGAAGGGATTTAGTCACAACCGTCATTGCCATCAAAGGAACTTGAAGAACCACATTGGTCCTCTAATGATCGTGTTACCCAGGGACACGGGCATCAGGAATGAGGGTCTGACCAGGGAGGGAAGAATGTGTCGAGTGTATTAGAAAGGAAGGACATGGTTCCTGAGTCAGTCCTCAAGAAACCAACCAGGCCATGGAAGCAGGCTCAAAAATCTTACTTGGGGATTGGAGAAAGATGGGCTAAAACACTTCTCTGTTTTCCTTAGAAGTCACTTCATGAGTCTTCATCCAGGGCCTGGATCTTTAGGGATCCACAGTCAGTTCCTCAGTACTCAGCCTGAGGGAGGCTGTGGCTGGTAAAGCCCCTTAGCCTCTGCCCTAGAGGAGATTCTGGAAGCTCCCATGGTCTCTTGGGAGGCAGGGACAAGGAAGCAGGGGAATGTCAGCAATGACCTAGCACGTGCCTGTCTGTGTAAGAACCACCTCCTGCCCCTCCTGGGCCAATTCTGGAGCCAAAGACATCCTGGATCTAGCATCTCATCCACTCTG
This sequence comes from Bos taurus, assembly GCF_002263795.3. Lineage (NCBI taxonomy): Eukaryota > Metazoa > Chordata > Mammalia > Artiodactyla > Bovidae > Bos > Bos taurus. The sequence continues at coordinate 18,103,101 of NC_037330.1, read as the reverse complement.
ACTCCTCAGGGACTCCTGCCTGTGACCAGGGTGAGTGGGAAGTGGAGCCAGAGGGACTCTGAACAGGACTGGGGAGGAATTGACTGCTGGGAGATTAAGAACAGAACAGAAGGTGGGGAGGAAGGAAGGAGGCTGTGGAAAGAAGGGGCTGTCTTTGATTCCTGCTACACTGAGCAAGAATAACATCCAGAAGAAGAGGAAAAGTCACAACTTAAGAAGTGTTTGGGCTTCCCTGGTGGCTCAGGCATTAAGGAATCTGCCTGGAGTGTGGGAGACCTGGGTCTGATTCCTGGGTCAGGAAGATCACACGCAGAAGGGAACAGCTACACACTTCAGTGTTCTTGCCTGGAGAATCCCAAGGACAGAGGAGCCTGGAGGGCTACCATCCATGGCGTCACAAAGAATTGGACACGACCGACCAACTAACAACACAGCACTAAGAAGTCATTAGCATTCTCCCACTCTGGAAGCTGTCCTGGGGTAAAAGGTGTGTATTGACTTCACTGAGATTAAGGGCCTGTTTATATTAGGATGATGGCACTTGAGAGACTTGAATTCTGCATGCAGGTCTTTGAAGATGGAGCAATCCCTGCTTCCAAGGAGTATAAAATGTTCGCTACATTTTATTTAAATCTATGTACTTTTAACTCGGGGGACAATTTATATTATTTCCTTCTGGATGCTTTTCCACGTGTCTCAGAATGTATTTATCATGAACTCATTAAATTCATTAAAGGAGATAAAGAGCATGACTCTTGATTTAACCTGTCAAAACCTCTAATTATTCTCTTGCAGGTTGATCTATTTCTTGCCAAGATGCCAGCAGAACCAGCAGCAGCGCTAGCCACCTCCCAAGTTCACCCCCCAAGTGCTGCGCCTCTAAGTGCCCTCCAAAGTGATCCTGGAAGAGCCCCACCCCAGTCTCCTTCTGCTGCGGTGTCAGCTCCAGGGGCTGCTGCAGCTCTGGTTGTGGGGGCTGCTGCCTGAGCCACCACAGGCACTGCAGGTCCCACCACTGCAGACCCCAGAGCTCTGACAGCTGCAGCCAGTCCTTGCAGGGCTCCAGGTGCTGCAGAGGCTCTGGGGCTGTTGCTGACCCAGACCTTTGGTATCACAGAGAAATCCATAGACGAACCTCAAGAGTGAAGCTTTTCCCTCTTCCTCTTCTCTTCTTGGGATTCTGAAGACCTGTGACATGTCCTGTTTGTTCTGATCACCCAAGGTTTTTACTGGATCCTGATCCCTTCCTACTTCCCTTCTCATGACAAGAAAGCTCTGTTGCCTATTTACAAGATGCCCTTGACATTGTCCATCCCATTCTCTTGAAATCCCTTACAGCTCAGAGTCCTTGCAACACACAGACTTAGGATGGCTTGGTAAGAATAGAGTCTGAGAAAGGGTTGGAAGTGAAGTCGCTCAGTCTCGTCCGCCTTTTTGCGACCCCGTGGACTGTTGCTCACCAGGCTCCTCCGTCCATGGGATTCTCCAGGCAAGAATACTGAAGTGGGTTGCCATTTCCTTCTCCAGGGGATCTTCCCGATTCAGGGATCGAACCCAGGTCTCCCGCATTGCAGGCAGACAGTTTAACATCTGAGCCACCAGGGAAGCCCCAGGATTTTCCGGAAAGGTAATCACAGAAGAGTGATTGCTTAATAGAGCTTCTCAATGGGATTGCCCTGGGCAATCATGGAGTGTGAGCCCTGGGTCCTCTTAGCCCAAGAAGTCACCGGAAGAACCTGGGGATCCCTGGGCTGAGCATTTTAGGCCACCAGCAGACTGGTCAGTTTAATCCATCATGCTATGTGTAAATTATTTTAATTTTTCTGCATACCATGACAACCACATTTGAAAATTATTTGAAATTCAAGTAGATGGAGAAAGGTACATTTAACAGAACTCCTTCCATTTGATTTAAAATGCTTGGCGTCACAGAGTGACAGGGTGGGCTCCCTGTGTTATTTAGCAACTTCCCATTATCTATTTTGCACATGATAGTGTATATATGTCAAGGCCACTTTCTCAGTTTATCCCACCTTCGCCTTCCCCCGCTGTGTCCACAGGTTCATTCTCTACTAGGATCATCAGTACCATTTTTCTAGATTCCACATTTATGCATTAATATATGATACTTGTTTTACTCTTTCTGGTCTTATACTTCACTCTATATAAGAGGCTCTAGGTTCACCAACCTCACTACAGATGGCCTAGAGGAATGGAATGGGGGGAGGGAGGTAGGCTCAGGAGGGAAGGGCCTGAGCCTGCCTCCCCCCACCCCCATTGACTGATTCATGTTGTTGTACAGCAGAAACCAACACAAAATGTAAAATAACTTTCTAGCAATTAAAAAAAGTAAAATAAAATGCTTGGTGTGAGATTTGGTACCCTGGAGGGACAAGTCTAAATGATAACTCATTGTCACTCACCTTCTTCTGGGGAGGGTGAGTCTGCCTCATCCTTGTCTTCATTTATGTCTCAGCCTCTCCTTCAAGCAAATCTTACATAAATGTTTAAATAATCTAGGCTGAGGGGTACTGAAGTCTGAGCCTGCCCAGTCCCTCTGGCTCAGTCCTTGGCTAAGAGAGACAGAATGGCCTGAGGGTCACAGGGTATAAAACTAGGATCTGGGCTAGGCCCACTTTCATTTCTGCCACCTGGCTCATAGCTGAGCTTCAGGCAAGTTGAATTATCAAAATGTAATACTTTTATACTTCAAAGGACACTGTCAGGAAAGGGAAAATATAATCCACAGAATGGGAAGAAGTATTTGTTAATCATAAATCTGATTTAAGAGATTGTATACAAACAATAAAGTCTTCCCAGATGGTGCTAGTGGTAAAGAACCTACCTGCTAAAACAGGAGATGTTAAGAGATGCTTGTTCAATCTCTGGGTCAGGAAGATCCCCTGGAGGAGGGCATGGAAACCCACTCCAGTATTCTTGCCTGGAGAATCCCATGGACAGAGGAGCCTGGTGGGCTATAGCCCATAGGATCACAAAGAGTTGGACACAACTGAAACAACTCAGCACGCACACATGCGGAGTATATAAAGAAGTCAACAACTCAATAAGGGAAAGGACATATAACCCAATTAAAAATGGACAAAGGCTCTGAATAGGCATGTCTCCCAGAAGATACATAAATTCATCATGGCACATGAAGACACTCAGCATAATTAGCTGTGTAGTAATGCAAATCAAAACCAGGGTGGGACTCTACTTCACACCTACTTGGATGACTATAATAAAAAAAGACAGAAAATAGCAACAGTTTACAAAGTTGTGAAGAAATTGGAACCCATTGCTGGCATGGATATAAAATGATGCAACCACTTTGGGAAACAATTTGATAGTTCCTCCAAATATGAAACATGGAGTTGTCATATTGTCCTGCAATTCCACTCCTGGATTTGTCTCCAAGGGACATGAAAACATGTATCCACATGAAAACTTGTATAAGAATGCTCATAGTGGTTCTATTTTTGACTGTTGAGGAACCATTTTTCCATAGTGAGTACACCATTTTATATTCCCACCAAGAATATACGAGTTGAAGTTTTATTATACCCTCTCCAAAGTTTATCTTAAAAAAAAAATGTTTGTGGTAGCCATCCTAATAGCTGTTTTTCTAATTCTGTAAAAATGCCATTAGGGTTTTGATAGTGATAAGAACTACCATATGATCCAACAATCTGGGTGTATATCCAACAAAAATTGAATCAGGTTCTTGAAGAGATATCTGTATCTCCTGTTCACTGCAGCATTGTTCCCAATAGCCAAGATATGGAAACTAATAATATCTAAATGTCCATTGACAAATAAAAGGATAAAGGAAATGTGGTATACACATGTGATGGAATATTATTTATCCTTAAAAAAAGAAGGAGCTGAATAGTTGAATGGGCAGGCCCTTCACAACAGAAAAAATTCACACAGTAAATAAGCATAAAATGAGATGCCAAACCTTATACTTATTTGGAGAACTATAATTTAAATAAATAGTTTAATATCATTTTGGCAAATATGAAAAACAATAGTTTTATAATATTAAATACTAACTGAGTTTGATAAAGAGATATTACTATATAGACTATGGGGGAGTGTCAATTGTCATATAGTCATTGTGGTAAAATTTCCATTACTATTACAACAAAAAATGGCATACTGTCTGTCTTAACAATTTAAAAATTTGTTAAGTAGTCAAACACTTACATGCGCACACAAGCACACTCTTTAAAGCAGTTCAGCAGCTCACTTACAGTTGGAAATCAACTGTAAAGGAAAAATCAGTTACTGTCTAAATGTCCAACATTAAGAGGATAGACACACAAACACTGACATCTTGTTTAAGGTGTATGAGGAAAGGAGGAGAGGGTACAACTGCCAAGGCTCTGACATTCCATGAATATGCCCTTTACCACCAGGTGATGGTAATACCCATGGAAGCAAGAGCAGGCTAAGAGGCCATTAGTCTAGCATCACTACAAACAAAGCTAGTGGAGGTGATGGAATTCCAGTTGAGCTATTTCAAATCCTGAAAGAAGATGCTGTGAAAGTGCTGCATTCAATATGCCAGCAAATTTGGAAAACTCAGCAGTGGCCACAGGACTGGAAAAGGTCAGTTTTCATTCCAATCCCAAAGACAGGCAATGCCAAAGAATGCTCAAACTACCACACAATTGCACTCATCTCACACGCTAGTAAGGTAATGCTCAAAATTCTCCAAGCCAGGCTTCAGCAATACGTGAACCGTGAACTTCCTGATGTTCAAGCTGGTTTTAGAAAAGGCAGAGGAACCAGAGATCAAATTGCCAACATCCACTGGATCATGGAAAAAGCAAAAGAGTTCCAGAAAAACATCTATTTCTGCTTTATTGACTATGCCAAAGCCTTTGACTGTGTGGATCACAATAAACTGTGGAAAATTCTGAAAGAGATGGGAATACCAGACCACCTGACCTGCCTCTTGAGAAATCTGTATGCAGGTCAGGAAGCAACAGTTAGAACTGGATATGGAACAACAGACTGGTTCCAAATAGGAAAAGGAGTACGTCAAGGCTGTATATTGTCACCCTGCTTATTTAACTTATATGCAGAGTACATCATGAGAAATGCTGGACTGGAAGAAACACAAGCTGGAATCAAGATTGCCAGGAGAAATATCAATAACCTCAGATATGCAGATGACACCACCCTTATGGCAGAAAGTGAAGAGGAACTAAAAAGCCTCTTGATGAAAGTGAAAGTGGAGAGTGAAAAAGTTGGCTTAAAGCTCAACATTTAGAAAACTAAGATCATGGCACCTGGTCCCATCACTTCATGGGAAATAGGTGGGGAAACAGTGGAAAGAGTGTCAGACTTTATTTTGGGGGGCTCCAAAATCACTGCAGATGGTGACTGCAGCCATGAAATTAGAAGGCGCTTACTCCTTGGAAGGAAAGTTATGACCAACCTAGATAGCATATTCAAAAGCAGAGACATTACTTTGCCAACAAAGGTCCGTCTAGTCAAGGCTATGGTTTTTCCAGTGGTCATGTATGGATGCGAGAGTTGGACTGTGAAGAAGGCTGAGCACCAAAGAATTGATGCTTTTGAATTGTGGTGTTGGAGAAGACTCTTGAGAGTCCCTTGGACTGCAAAGAGATCCAACCAGTCCATTCTGAAGGAGATCAGCCCTGGGATTTCTTTGGAGGGAATGATGCTGAAGCTGAAACTCCAGTACTTTGGCCACCTCATGGGAAGAGTTGACTCATTGGAAAAGACTCTGATGCTGGGAGGGATTGGGGGCAGGAGGAAAAGGGGACGCCAGAGGATGAGATGGCTGGATGGCATCACTGACTCGATGGACGTGAGTATGGGTGAACTCCAGGAGTTGGTGATGGACAGGGAGGCCCGATGTGCTGCGATTCATGGGGTCTCGAAGAGTTGGACATGACTGAGTGACTGAACTGAACTGATTCACGTTTGGTCACTACTCTCCCCAACATCACCATCAGTAGCAGCATCAGTAGCTGCAGCATCAAGAAACTTGTTAACATCTAATTGGCATAACCTGCTTTCTAAATATGCTCTTCCTGTAATCACCATAAAAATCTGTTTAATGCTTTATTTACTAATGCCCTGGAGACCTCACATGAGGATTCATTGTGGATTGAATTGAAGCTTTTAGATCAGTAAATGAAGCAATATTAATTAGTTACAATAAGGATGGGGTATAATATGCTCTTCACAAGGAATCTCAATTAGTCAGAGGTCAGAGGAGGTCTAAAAGGAGTTGGATACTCAGGTTCACTTACAGAAACTTCTTTCTTAAGTGACAGCAGCTGCCTTTTCTTTTCCAGGGTTACCTGGAACTTCTTGGGCTCCTTTTGTGATGAGAAGCTCCTTTATTTATCTGCCTCTTCTGTATACACTGTAGATACAGAACAGCTTGCCTCGGGGAATCCTGCCTCTGCCTGAATGTTAAACCAAAGTGCCTTTGTTCAGGACCTTGTGGATGTCTACAGAAAGAAGAAATGAATACATCTGGGTTGGCCATTCCAGGAGAAATTTGCAGGATGGTCTTTTTACTTTACTTCCTCACCTCCCCCTACCATTCTGGATGACATCCAGACCCCAAAAGACGGTTATTTTGAGACACAGTCTGCTGGCTTGCTGAATAAAGTCATATTCCTTGCCTCAATATCTTGTCTCCAATTTATTGACCTGTCATGCTGTAAGCAGAGCTAGCTTGGACTCGGTAACAAGCTCTGGCATGTATTTGTATCATACCTTGCTTTTGTTTGTGTATGTGTCTGTGTTAGACATTGTGTGACTTGAATTCAGTTTGGCTGAAATAACAGTGCTTAAGTGAAATAGAGCACTGAATTTATTGTTTCACATCTTGAACATCTGTAGGGATTAGCTCAGTGTGACTTGGTAGCTCCATGATGTCCTCAAGGACCTAGGCCCCTTTCCCCTTGCCCCTTCTCCATCCTTAGTTCTGGCTTCCATCTACAACACTGTCAGAACACAGGCTGCTGGTCTTCAGTCACCATGTTTGGGTCTCTGGCACGAAGAAGAGAAGACACGTGGCAAAAGGCAACCACCAGCTTGGTGAGCCCCATCACTGAGCTTTCTTAAAGCTCCACTTTTAGACATTTTCACAGTTTTCCTCAATTATAGATAAGGCCAAATTAGTAGTTTCCCCTCAGAAAGTCCCCATAGCGTCCCTCAAATACAGTGCACACCCCGACCAAAGCCATGCCTTTGGGAACTCCCAAGTGAAAGTCGCTCAGTGATTTCTGACTCTTTGCAACCCCATGGGCTATACAGTCCATGGAATTCTCCAGGCCAAAATACTGGAGTAAGTAGCCTTTCCCTTCTTCAGGGGATCTTCCCAACCCAGGGATCAAACCCAGGTCTCCCGCATTGCAGGCGGATTCTTTGCCAGCTGAGCCACAAGAGAAGCTCTTGGGAACTCCCAAGGTGATTGCCAAATCGATGTTTCTACCTCACCTGGGTCATTGGTGCCTCCTCACATCTGGATCCAGGGAGGTGGCATCATAGGTATGAGTTTCCTCACTTTTTGTGGTGAAGGTCACAGGGGTGCTCCTGTCAATTGTAATACTACATACCCAGGACATGCTGCATCTAGATATCCAGAGGTCCGACTACTGATTCCTACAGAGTCATACTGTGATTGAAGCTGCTAGCTGCCCCCAACAGTCAATCCCTCTTCTTCCTTTATTTTAGAACACCTCTATTATCAAAAATAGTCAAGAGTCTGGTGTGGGAATAAGGAAAACCACAAAGTTTTCTCCCTTCCTTCCTCCACCCATCACTGCTTCCTGCCCTCAGGTACAGAGCTCCCTGGTCCTGCAGCTTCCCAGGGGCTGCAGAAGATGGACTCAGAGTCTTAGAGCCCCAGCTGCAGGGCTGAGCAGAGCAGAGACAGGGGAGAAGCTGAGAGGATAGCCTGGGAATTGTGGGGGCCCAAAGCAGAGATGTGGCTGGGCCTCCGGGCAGAAAGACATTTCCCCAGAGCCTTTGATTTCTTAGCATAACAGTGACCTGAGCAAAAAGCTCCTGATCCCAAGATCTAAGAATCTCCTCTTCCAAATGCTCTGTAGCTCAACCTACAATGCTGGTCCTAGAGGAATTCCAGTCATTCCCAAGGCCTCCTTGGAGGAGACAGCGAGGAGGCCGGGGAATGCCAGTAGTGACCTGGCACACATAGGTTGTGCAAGGACCATCTGCTCCTGTCAAAGCCGTAGTGGCTCATCCTGGAATCCCTGCATCCCCTGAAGGCAAGCCCAGGACAATCTTGTCATTCGTGTCAACTCCTCTAGGATGAGTCTAAAGTTAGGAGTGAGCCAGGGTAAAGGTGATGTGAGAGCAGGAGCCTCACGCAGGAGGCTGCAAGCAGAAAGAGGTGGGAACTGGCGAGGCACCAGAGAAGAGAGGCTGGGGGGCCTAGAGGGAGAAGCTTGCCATATAAAGGAAAGAATGCTGTTGCAAATTAGGTTTGTTCCAATTGTTACCAGAATTAAATCCAGCCATTCCAGAAAGAAATTCCGTAGTAGCATAGTACCCTGCAGAGTTATTTCCATTTACAAACACTTTGGAATGTCTGTTATGTGCTTATCAACTTTTTTGGGTAAGGGAAAATCAGCATCTGTAAAGGGGTCTATACCCTCTGTCTGCATCCTGCTTCCTGAGGAAGGGTTGCCAGGCCCTGAGAGTTTTCGCTCTTTGTCTATACACCAAGCACCTTGTAAGTCTGGAGAGAACACACAGCACACGCCCTCTCTCCCCTGAATTCCTGGCATGCACATGTCAGGGCTTAAACACAAAAGCTCATCAAGGGATAGACCATACCTTTTTTATACCCAGTTCCAAAAGCAGAAGAAATGGTTTCTCACATTCTTTTAGCTTTCAGACTTTATTCAATATTTCCATGAGAACTAATTGAAAAACATTAATAGAGAGATAGCAGCATAAGCTAGATATATCTGGAAAAAGTTTGGACTCCATGGAGGGTTGACAGAAGCTCAGTAGTGATGTTCTGCTGGCAGAGGAGAGTCCCCTCTTCCAGGCAGAGCAACTGTCAATGGGACTACAGTGCACTGCTTCTGGGTATCACGCTCCATCTTGGGCTCCCCGTAGATACAGAGTCACACTGCTGTGTTCCTCCTCACTCTCTGCCTCTGCCTAGAGGAACAGAGCTGTTCTGGGCCTGTCCTGTCACTCACAGCGGAGCTCCTTCACTTCTCAGTTGGACCATGAAGAATGAGTAGGTAATTTCTCCTCCTTCATCCCACCTCTAACCAGCTCTCTGGGTAATGAGGGATGGGGAAGTGAGAAAGAACACCTCCTAAAGAGTCAGGGAGCCTTTGGCATATTTTATGGCCTTTCTCATTCACCTTGAACTGAAACTATCTGCTCTGGAGAGAATTTAAGAGACCTAAATTAAAGCTTTGGTAATGAGAACTCAAAATATGCTGAGTCCCTCAAGCTCACTCTGGGCCTTCACATTATTTTTTTTAGGGAAATAAAGTCACCCAATGCCAATTTTCCAAAAGCCAAATTTTTGCTCATCAAATTAGTTCCAGGTGAGTTGTCCATAAAAAATATTTGTGTTTTATATGACTTGCTAGTTGAAAATTAGCTTGATTTAATCTATATTAATGTCTTCCATGGTTGTTTTTAAGGTTTAGACATACATATGTGGACTAATTGAAATCCGTCATTGCTTTAAAATATTCAACAGATAATTGTTCCAAAAATATGAAAAGAGAAAGGAAGTAGGATCTTGTGATGGAGAAGAAAACTCATGGTCAGAGATCAAGACCAAAGCGCTGGCCTAGGCAGGTGGGAGGAAGTCTCAGGACCTGTGAGGATGAGGTGAGGGAAGAGAGGAAATACCCACCCATGATGCCTGGGGAAGGAGCCAGAGAGGCACAGAGGCACCAGGGGAATAGGGAGAACCAGGCTGAAGGCAGAGGATAGTACATTCCTGATGTCAGGGCAGTGTAATCTCCTCGGTTCTGTCTCATCACAACAAAGATTTGAAGCGAGAGATGTTGAAGCCCTCGGTGTGTCACAGCTCTCGGACAGTCCATGTTATAGTTTTTGGACAGATCAGTTTTATTTAGAAGATAAAGGAAAATACATCCTTGAGGCATGAGGGCATGCCGACCTAAAAGACGTAAAGAGAAGCGAGAGAGATAACGAGAGGAAGAACGAGTGTGCGCACGCGGGAAAGAGACACCCCACCCCGGCCCTTTGGTTCCTCTTTTTATATGTTTTTCTCCTCCCCCTAGGCCTGCCCTATGTAGATTGGGTCAGCCAGGAGTGCCGTTTGTTCTACCTGAGGTCCTCACTCCGGTCCTTGGACGTTCCTTTGTTCTATTTTTGCGGGCTTTTCCCTTGTCTTTTAGCCACCGCCATTCTGGACTCCTTTTTCTTATTCTAACTACCTAACACTGATAAAGCCAGGGTCAGTGAAAAGCTACCCAAAACAGAAACTTTTATCTATAGGATTGGAATTTAGAGTCAGGAAGATTAGAAAGAACTGTAAGGACAGAGAAATCATGTGACCATCAGCCCAGGAGTCCTCTCACTTCTGTCACCTGGATGAAGGAAATGACCAACAGACAGGCTTCTCTCCTGCAGGCATTTCCTCTCCAAATCATCCTCTTCCCTCATCAGAGAAACCTCGTGTGTGTGCGTGTGTGTCTAAATATAAATGTTAATTTTGTTTTATTATAAAAAGGAAAATGTGCTTTTGTGGAAACCCAGAACATATGTGGACTGGAAAATACAAATAATCAGCAGTGCACGGCCACTTGACTCTAGGCATTAGTATCCTTCCTCTATTTGCACTTTTATATATCTTTGATTTTAAGATGAAAGCAATACGTTATCTTGCTCTGTTCACTGATTTTATGCAACAGGAAGTTTTGATTCCTGTAAAACATGATAGAAGCTTAGTTTCACATCTTAACCAGTTTTCCTCCAGGAAGTCATACAAAGCAAAAAGGAGCACAGGATGCATATGAGTAAATACATATACACAGAGACATATATATAGCCCTACATGTTCGGTGAATCTGGGATACAGAGAAAACCTACAGCCTCTCAATGATGTGAGGGTGTGGCCTGCATGGGCAGCTGTGGGTGGAGCCATGGCGAACAGCAAGGTCAGAGCAGCTTAGCAATGGCAAGCCTCAGGATAATCTGCCAATACTCACTCCCAGGACAGAGCTCCACCCTGAGTGGGAACAGCCATGAATAGGACTAAGATGAAGTTGTGGATGTCTGCGGATCACTAAATTGTTCATGGCAGAAGGTCTCTGCCATGCGATCTTCCAGTGGCAGATCTCTGGAAGCAACAACCTAGAAAAGGGAGTGGAATGCAGAGGTAGATCCCCTGGTAGCAGAGGCCAGTGGCAACATGGAGCTGAGCAGTGTTTGGGGGTCTTAGGGCTGGCTGTAGACCTTCTCTGAACTATATCAGATCCTGAGAGTCCAGGTGAGATGGCTACCGGTGCTTAGTCGTTTAGTCTTTCATTGTAACAACAGAAGGGGGAGCCCTTGAGCAAAGAAACGTGGAAGGCTAAACCAGGTCCATCCCCACCTCTATGGCTTCCACAGAAACTTCCTGCTACAAGTTGGTCCAGGAAAATCCAGCTTTGCAGAACTGTGTAACAAAAACCCATAAACACAGAAACCATAAGACATTAAATAGTGTGAAAAAGTACACTGAGGTTCATTCTTTAAAAAACACACAGGAGACAAATGTTGCAGCAAAGATGAAAAGAATAATCTATCGTTTGAACATGAATATTGCAATTTTCAGGCTTCCCTGGTGGGCTCAGATTATAAAGAATCTGCCTACAATTCGGGTTGATGGATTTGATCCCTGGGTTGGGAAGATCCCCTGGAGGAGAGCTTGGCAACCCACTCCAGTACTCTTGCCTGGAGAATCCCTGGACAGAGGAGCCTGGCAGGTTACAGTCCATGGGGTCACAAAGGGTCAGACACAACTGAACGACCAAGCACAGCATAGAATTACAATTTTCAGGGAACAATTGAAGTTATGACGAAGAACCACAAATAATAACAATTTGTTTACCAAGAACCTGACATGAGACAGACCCTGGCTGTGAGCATGGAGCTTTTAGTTGATCTATGCCTGAGTCTTAATTTATAAAGGTGACAACATGCAGGGGCTCTTGCAATTGGGAAACTTATTACTTTTATTTCCTAAGAGAAGTCAGCACATCTTGTCATGCAGGGCCACATGGGGGTGCCCTTACTGGGTTTTGGTGGCAACAGCAGGAGGGAAAGGAAAACAGAGACCATAACCCTTACTGTGTTTTCCATGGGAAAGGAAAGAGAGGATAGGAGCAGCAGTTTAAGACTGGGTAGTTTGAATAATTCCAGCAGGCTTTGGGAAATAGGGACTGTCTCCAGTTGCCTGGTGCCTGGCCCTGGGATGGTTCAGGGCAAGAGAAATACTGTCTTCGTGTATGAGAGTTAGAAAGGAGATGGGGCATAGACTTGGGATTGGTTGGTTTGAATATGAAAGGTGGAATTAGCTAGCTCTGGGAGGGACAGTCTCTCCCCATCAGTGGTCCCTAAGATGTCAAAACATGATAAACAAAGGAAAAATATATTTTCCACTATAAATAATGCAAAAACTATCATTATTACAATAGTTTACTAGGAAAGGTAGATGATTAAGCAAGCAGTTACAGTAACTCATGTTATGGGTGAAAAAATGGGGGACCTAAGTTAGTCTGGGTGTCAGGAAAGATGTAAAAGAAGCATTTTGCCCAAATATTTATTATTCCTTTGAATTCTGTTTTTTCAATTTTCTTTTTTAATAATACCCATTTATCTTAAAACACTTAGTGTTTTACTTATTTGTTTTACTGTCTTCTTATTGATCATATCAGATTTTGAAAGTTTCTAACTTGAGACTAGGGTTCCACACAAATATTCTGACTCTGGAATTTGGCTGCTGCCATGTCCAGTCTACTCTTTGTGTTGTGTTGAGTATCAGGGTTACTATCTAACTTAGATGTTTGTGTTTCTCTCTCCAATTCAGTTGTGAACTCTGAGTGCAGGGGTTTAGGTTGGTTCATCAGTATTTTTCACAGTAACAGGGCAGAGTTGGTCACAGATTAAAGGTTAAGATGTGGGTGAGTTTGTTATGATAACTATTCCCTGTAACCTATTACTTTATCCCTGTTTCTGTGAGACTCTCCTGTGAGTTTTGAATGCCTCGAGATTGGGACATTGTATTAGTGGAGTGACAGGAGGAGGACATTTCTAGAAAGACACTTGTCAGAAAACTCTTTTCCACCCCTATTTCAACCTATGCATTCTGAGCTGGCAGTCAAAGTTACCACAAAGTCAGTTAGTTCATGGTCTTTGAAGGGAGGGAATGCAAGTTTGAAATTTAGTCATCTTCCTTGTCCTTGTTAGAATATCATTCACACAAGTAGCAACTTTGTCATCATTAGGGATCTATTTTCCAGAGCAGATATTGCTAGACGTGCCTTGTGAGAAGGCACATAAGTAAATATATTATATGAAAAGAGTTAGATACCACAGGGAACTTTCTGTGAGTGGCAACTTCCAACAATAAATTTTCTTATCCTAGGTGTCTATGATCTGGGACAGAAGGGCAGGTTTTGTTTCTGTGGAGTTCCTTGCTTTGTTTTTGTCAGTGTATTTTTTGTTTTATTTTTTAATTATGGAAAGAATTCCTTGTGTACACTAATTTTCTTGTACGTTAAGAAAACTCACTTGTTTTCTTATTGGTTCCCACAGTCTATATATGCCCATGTCTCCGTGTGTGAATGTGTGTGTGTGTGTGTGCACATAGAAAGAGAAAAACATATTGAAGGAGAAAGAGGGAGAGAGAGAGAAATGGGAGAAAAAGGAGAGAGGAAAGGAGAGAAACTCTCTAAGAAATGTTGCAAGTTAGTAGAAGTATAGACCAGCTTACAAAGCCTCTCATTGTGCATTCCAGGAGACAGGGCAGAGTTAAACCACAGTAACAACCAAAGTCAATACTCCATACATAAAACTATTTTATATCCCCAACTCCATAGTTTAACTCAAGAACAAGGACAAAGATGGTAGCCTTTGAGATTCAGTCTGAGGGGTTCTTAAAGTAGCAGCTCTGTAAAAGATGTTGGTGCACTGACTGAGGTGTTATACCCATGCATAGGCTCATGGATTTGACTTAATTAAAAGTAAGGGAAATATTTATCCCATAAGGAGTGGACTGAAATCTGGAAAAGTAGTACACTGGTAAAATTTAACAATGGGATTTCGGGGTAAAAAAGAGACGTGAATTGTCAGTTTCAATGGTGTAGTGCTTTCGAATTGTGGTGCTGGAGAAGACTCTTGAGAGTCCCTTGGACTGCAAGGGAGATCAAACCAGTCCATCCCAAAGGAAATCAACCCTGAATACTCATTGGAAGGACTGATGCTGAATCTGAAGCTCCAATACTTTGGCCACTTGTTAGGAAGAGCTGACTCATTGGAAAAGACCCTGATGCTGGGAAAGATTGAAGGCAAGAGGAGAAGGGGTCGCCGACTCAATGGACATCAGTTCAGTTCAGTCCAGTCCCTCAGTAGTGTCTGACTCTTTGTGACCCCATGGACTGCAGCACGCCATGCCTCCCTGTCCATCGCCAGCTCCTGGAGTTTACTCAAACTCATGTCCATTGAGTTGGTGATGCCATCTAACCATCTCATCCTCTGTCATCCCCTTCTCCTCCCTCCTTCAATCTTTCCCAGCATCAGGGTCTTTTCAAATGAGTCAGTTCTTTGCATCAGGTGGCCAAAGTATTGGAGTTTTAGCTCCAGCCTCAGTCCTTCCAATAAATATTCAGGACTGATTTCCTTTAGGATGGACTAGTTGGATCTCCTTGCAGTCCGAGGGATTCGTGTGCAATGGACATGAGTTTGAGCAAACTCTGGGAGTTGGTAAAGGACAGGGGAGCCTGACATGCTACAGTTCATAGGGTCATAAAGAGTAGGACATGACTTAGTGACTGAACAACAACAAATCAATGGTGTATATATTCCCAAAGTGAAGATTTCAAGCTACCAAATTGATGACATTGAATTCAGAATTAAGAAGAGATGCACACATTTGGATGTCCAGCTCACCACTGGATTTGGGGGTACCAGGCCAAACATGACTGCACTTTGGGAAGAAGAACCTCATGGCACCTAGTAGACCTTGCTAAAAGTGGCTGGAGCCCAAAGAAGAGGTAGGTCTAAACCCAATGTGGCCAAAAGACTCTTTCTCAGGGATAGACAAGATCAAGTTCAAGACAGAGATTGGAAAGAAGGGCAATTCTTTTTCCCCCTCAAAAAGAATTTCAGGGGCTGTAGCACTAGAATATCTAAAGACCATGGGTTCCCCAAAACTTAGAAAGAGTATGCTTTGTAGAATGCCACATAGAACTTCTCCCAAAGCCCCGACTCCAGGCTGGGAGAGGGAGCTCCCAGCTCAGTGTGGAAAGAACAAGGTGGCCAGGGAATACCAGGAAGAATCCGCTTGTGCTTCACTTGTGCAGTGGCCACATTCTGCTCCTTTCAGAAGCCTGGCTCACCTGAGCCTAGTCCTGGAGCCCATATAAACTGTGTCCCTGCAGTCAGCACCTCATCTGTTGGCCTCCTCAGGGACGTGTCTGTGGCTGCCTGAGACCATGGTGAGTCTTCTCTAGAAGCTGTAGGTGGGGTGGGAGAGAGAGGTGCTGATCAGGATGGAGGTGAGACTGACGAGTGATTTGGGGATGGGGCACAGTGGACTGTGGAGGAGGGAGACAAAGTAATGGACAGGACAGAGGGTCAGGACTAAAGTTTTCTCTAAACCAAGAAGGAACCACCTGGGAAGAGTTGTCCCTGGGGTTAAACAGTGGGGTGATAAGTGACCTAGGACAGCTTACAGTTCTGCAGCGACTGCTCTGCTGGTGCTGAGCCCATTGCTCTAAGGGAAACTTTCCCTGACTGTGCAAACCCCAAATTTATTATACAGATGTATGTATATATACATATACCAAGGCTTTCCAGGTGGCTCTGTGGTAAAGAATCTGTCTGCCAGTGCAGGAGACACAAGAGATGCAGGTTTGATCCCTGGATCAGGAAGATCCCCTGGAGGAGGAAACGGCAACCCACACCAGTATTTTTGCCTGGAAAATTCCATGGACAGAGAAGCCTGGCAGGCTACAGTCCATGGAGTCACAAAGAGTCAGACATGGCTGAGCAGCTGAGTTCACACACACACACACACATATGTATTATATATATGTAGTATATACACATACACACACACAAGTACTATATACACTTACACACATATGTATTATATATGTGTACTACATACACGTACACACATATGTATTATATATATGTATTATATACATGTACACACGTGTGTATTATATATATGTACTATACACATATATGTATTATATATATATGTACTATATACACGTACACACACATGTATTATATATATGTACTATACACATATATGTATTATATATATGTACTATATACACGTACACACATATGTATTATATATATGTACTATCCACACATGTATTATATATATACGTACCACACACACACGTGTATTGTATATACGTACCACACACACACGTGTATTGTATATGTGTACCACGCACACACGTGTATTATATATGTGTACTATGCACACATATGTATTATATATGTGTACTATGCACACATATGTATTGTATATGTGTACTACACACATATGTATTATATGTGTGTACTATACACATATGTATTATATATACGTACTATACACACATACGTATTATATATACATACTATACACACATACGTATTATATATATGTACTATACACACATATGTATTATATATATATGTACTATATACACGTACACACATGTATTATATATGTGTACTATACACACATGTATTATATATATATGTACTATATACACACATATGTATTATATATATGTACTATATACACGTGTATTATATATATGTACTATACACACACATGTATTATATATACATACTATACACACACATGTATTATATATACGTACCATACACACATATGTATTATATATACGTACCATACACACACATGTATTATATATACGTACTATACACACACATGTATTATATATACATACTATACACACACATGTATTATATATACATACTATACACATATGTATTATATATACGTACTACACACACATATGTATTATATATATGTACTATACACACACACACACACACACACAGTGACTCAGCGGGTAAAGAATCCACCTGTAATGCAGGAGACCTGGGTTCGATCCCTGGGTTGGGAAGATCCCCTGGAGAAGGGAAAGGCTACCCACTCTAGTATTCTGGCCTGGAGAATTCCATGGACTGTATAGTCCATGGGGTCACAAAGAGTCGGATGCGACTGAGCGACTTTTACTTTTCATATACATGTATATCAGGATATGACAGCTCTTCTACAAATTCCTGGGAAATATTTCCAGATAGATTCAGGTATTTAGAATTGCAAAGGATTTAACATGTCTTTGAATTGCTATGAGATACCCATTCTAGTATTTCAAACATTGCTTGATTTCTTAGCTCAGCAGTCTTTTATTAACCACTTAAAAACCACAAATGACTCTAGAGGCACAAAGGTGGAAAAGACATACTCATTGTCTCAAAGAGATCTCTGCACATAATCTAGATATCCCTCCCCAACTTTGGGGATGGATTTTAAAATAAGCAAAAATGTAATGGCTCTTGATGCTTTTGAACTGTGGTATTGGAGAAGATTCTTGAGAGTCCCTTGGTCTGCAAGGAGATCAAACCAGTCCATCCTAAGGACTGGAAGGACTGACGCTGAAGCTGAAACTCCAATACTTTGGCCACCTGATGCAAAGAACTGACTCATTTGAAAAGACCCTGATGCTGAGAAAGATTGAGGGCAGGAGGAGAAGGGGATGACAGAGGATGAGATGGTTGGATTGCATAACTGACTCAATGAACATGAGTTTGAGTAAGCGCTGGGAGTTGGTGATGGACAGGGAAGCCTGGCATGCTGCAGTCCATGGGGTCACAAAGAGTCAGACATGACTGAGTGACTGAACTTGAACTGAATGGCTCTGGATATTAAGCTTCTGGATATGTTTCTATTTTGTCATTTAGGTTTACTGAAATCCCACCAAGATGTCCTGTCAGAGGAACCAGCAGCCATGCCAACCGCCTCCCAAGTGCTCCCAAATTGTCCCACCCCTAAGCGTCCCCCAAAGTGCCCACTCCAGTGTCCAACTCCCTATCCATCTCCTGTCTCTTCCTGCTGTGGCCCCACGTATGGGGGCTGCTGCCTGAGCCACACAGAACCTGTCTCTTCCACCAGCCCGGGCACCAGAGCCCCTACTGCTGTGAATGTGAGTCCTCAGGGGGCTGCGGATGCTGTGATGGCTGGCCCTGGGGGCTGCTGCTGACCTTGACCAGACCACAAGAAGCACTGAGGAAGGGCACTGGAAGAATGAAAGGACAAAGGACCTACTGCTGCCTGGTTTTACCCTCTTCTCTCATATCTTTCCTTTCTGGGCCCTCATCAGTTAAATAAACAGGGAAAATTTGTCTCTCAAAAGCCATCCATGTTATGCCTTGGGTTTTGTATTCTATTGGCCTCATGTAGGTATCTGTATTTCTCAGATTGTTGGAAAAACTCTAAAGCCTTGCTTTGCAACTTTAAGCATTCCTTTCCCTATTTGTAGTTTTTATTCCACTTTTCTTCTCTCTTACCTAAATGCCAATCTTTTTTCCCTAGGTAGAAAGTCAGATATAATGAAGAAAAAACAACCAATTAATTCATGAATTCATGTTTAATGTATGCATATCTTCAAGAGAGTTTAAAATGTTGCTGTTTCATGTAATGCCCATAAAGAAGGGTTGCCTAGAATTCCAAGATGAGTCTGACTTAAAAAAAAATATTAGCAGGGGGTAGGAGAAATGGGGAGATATTGTTCATAATATGAACTTCCAATCTGAATAGGAATAAGTTCTGGGATCTAATTCAGAAGAATTGATGCTTTTGAACTGTGGTGTTGGAGAAGACTCTTGAGAGTCCCTTGGACTGCAAGGAGATCCAACAAGTCCATCCTAAAGGAGATCAGTCCTGGGTGTTCATTGGAAGGACTGATGTTAAAGCTGAAACTCCAGTACTTTGGCCACCTCATGCGAAAAGCTGACTCATTTGAAAAGACCCTGATGCTGGGAAAGATTGAGGGCAGGAGGAGAAGGGACAACAGAGGATGAAATGGTTAGATGGCATCACTGACTCAATGGACATGGGTTTGGGTAGACCCTGGCAATTGGTGATGGACAGGGAGGCCTGGCGTGCTGCGGTTCATGAGATCACAGGGTCGGACACAACTGAGCAACTGAACTGAACTCACAACTTGGTGGCTGTAGACAATACTGTACTATATACTTGAAAGCTGCTGGAGCATAAATCTAAAATGTTCTAAGCATTAAAAAAATTAAAAATAAAAAAATAAAATGTTTTAAGCACTAAAAAAAAAGGTAATTATGTGGTATAATAGAGATGTCAGCTAACACTAAGATGGAATCACATTTCAGTACATAATTATATCAAATCAACAGGCTTTACAATTTAAACTTATACAATGTTACATGTCAATTATATCTCCATGAGACTGGAAAAATATTAATGATAAAAAAATAGCCATGTCACTGAAGTAGTTTGCACAGAAGATCCTATTTACTTGAATAAAACTGCACCTATTGCTTCATACATACATCTTTAAGGCAATCTCTCTCTCATTAAGGTAACAGAATAGTTGCAACTTTTTCTGGGAACTGATGGAGAAAACTTACTGATCTTTGTGGCTGTTCTCACTAGTTGTGATATGCATGTACCAAAGTCTGGTTAAATAAAGTGCTATTGAAACCCAGACTTTTATTTTTAAAAGAAACCTATTCACAGAGACCCACTCTGTCCTAGAGCTGGGGAGCCCCTTTTTACAGAGCTCTGCTGGATTGCAGGTCCCTCTGAAGCAGAAGCCTTGGATATGGCAGATTAGGTGTTGTAGACCCATCTTAGCTTGTGATCATGCAAGGGGGAGGAGGCACTGAAAGAATTCACTGAAAGGAAACACTGTAGAGCTGAGGCAGGCATAGCTTGCACACTCAGGTCTTCCGAGAAACCTGTTTTTAAATAAATCGAGTTTGTTGTTATTGTTCTTGCACTTACCACCACTTGAAATTACATATTTCTTTCTTTTCATTTGTCAAATGCCACTCACTTTCTCCCTGAAGAAGACTGTATTCTATAATTTATACTATATAAGCTTCATGATGTCAATGTCCAGTCATGTGAACAGAGACCATTCTGGCTATTTGAAACAGAGAAGGGTTTAATGCAGGGACTTTGTTATAAAAGTCTTGGAATAAGACATACAAGTACTAAGGGTGTAAAGTGCAATACGATGACTATAGCTAACACTGCTTTTCAATACACAGAAAGTTGTTAAAAGAGCAAACCCCACAAGTTTTCATCACAAGGAAACTTCTCCCCTTTATCTTTCCTTCTTTCTCTTCTTTTTATTGCTTCTATATGAGAAGATGGATGTTAGCTGAACCTATTGTACTAATCATTTTACAATATATGTAAATCAAACTGTCATGCTATGGGCCTTAAATGTATGCAGTGATGTATGTCAACTGCTTCTCAATAAAATTGAAAATAAGTAAATAAATACTTAAACTTAAAAAAAAAAAAAAGAAAAGAAAACCTTAGAGAGACTGAAGAAGTAGAAGGGCTGCTTCAGTGTTAGCCAAAGATACAGAAGCATCAGGGACAGGGCAGCACAGCCCAAACTCCTGTCTGCAGTCCTAGGACATGCTGAAGAGCTGTGCTTGGTCTGTAGGGCACAGGAAACAAAACCATACATCTTAATTCACTCACCCAAAAAAGCACTGTTGTGGTGGATCTCAGAATGCTATTTGAAATTCTGATTCTGCACTTCTTGAAATGATGTATTGGGACTGAGAATGTGTGGCAGACAGCGGCTGATGGGGCCAGGTGCTGTTTGATGAGGTCACAGCTTTTTTGGGATACAATTTATCTGCATTAAAAGACAATCCCTATTTTTTACCCTACCCATCTGCCTTTAGTGTTTTTGCTCAGGGCTGAATGCAACTGAGGTTACAGTGTATACCTGATGAGGGATAAAAGACATCTGTACTAGCAAAACTTGTCAACATTCAGTTAGTATTTGCTCACCTTAGGCATGTGCTTTGTTTCACAGTAATATTTGCTTGCACATTGAAAAGATATTTATTAGGTACCTATGTTACAAGAGCAGTTTTAAGATTTAATAATATGTATGGGGATTCCCAAGTGGCTCAGCATTAAAGAATCTGCTTGCCAATGCAGGAAACACAAGAGATGCAAGTTTCAGCCTTTGGTTGAGAAGATTCCTTGGAGTAGGAAATGTCAATGCACTTCAGTATTCTAGCCTGGAAAATTACATGGACAGAGGAGCCTGGTGGGCTACAGTCCATGGGGATGGGTAGAGAGTGACATGACTGAGTACACATGAATGCATGCAATATGCATGTGTGCTCAGTCACTCTAATGTAGATGTGAACAAAACAGATAAAATTTTCTTCCTCCTTGAGCTTATTCTAATATGGGAAGACAGATGAAAAACAAGATAAATAAGAAAAAATATACTATTTGCTCATTCGGCAGATATGTTTTAAATGTGTCAAGCACCTGAATAAAACATTATGGATACAACAGTGAACAAAGGAGATGAAATTTCTTTTGTGATACATTCACATTTTGATGGGAGAAAATGGAAAACACTATATATGTAAAATGCATAATGCATTAGATGGTTCTAAATTCTGAGGAGAAAAATTAAGCTTGGAAGAGAGGCAGGAAGTGCCAGTGGGTCTGGGTTTTCATTTTAAACAGAATCAGCAGTGAAGGCTTCACTGAAGTCATATTTGAATAAAGAGCTAAAGAATGTGAAGTAAACAAGTTAGTCACTTCCAAAATGTTAGAACATTTTGGGTAAAGAAAAAAGTAAGAGCAAAGTTCCCCAAAGCAGGATGCCTGGAGAGTCAGATGAGCTGCAAAGAGACGCATATTGCAGGGGGAGAGAGATGGGGAGTGAGTGGGACCAGATATGAGGGATCAGGGAAGTAAGGGATGGAGTCATGAGGCCAAGTCTGTAAACCCCTTTGAAAGCGATTATACCAAACTGAACCAGGAAAAAACAGAAAATCTTAACAAACCCATCACAAGCATGGAAATTGAAACTGTAATCAGAAATCTTCCAACAAACAAAAGCCTGGGACCAGATGGCTTCATAGCTGAATTCTACCAAAAATTTAGAGAAGAGCTGACACCTATTCTACTCAAACTCTTCCAGAAAATTGCAGAGGAAGGTAAACTTCCAAACTCATTCTATGAGGCCACCAACACCCTAATACCAAAACCAGACAAAGATGCCACAAAAAAGAGAAAAGCACAGGCCAATATCACTGATGAACATAGATGCAAAAATCCTTAACAAAATTCTAGCAAATGGAGTCCAACGACATATTAAACATATTAAAAACATATTAAACAGATCATATTAAAACATATTAAACAGATCAACAACATATTAAAATGATTATACATCATGACCAAGTGGCTTTATCCCAGGGATGCAAGGATTCTTCAATATTCACAAGTCAATCAATGTGATACACCACATTAACAAATTGAAAGACAAAAAACATGATTATTTCAATAGATGCAGAAAAAGCCTTTGACAAAATTCAACATCCATTTATGATAAAAACCCTCCAGAAAGCAGGCATAGAAGGGACATACCTCAACATAATAAAAGCCATATATATTAAACCCACAGCAAACATTATCCTCAATGGTGAAAAATTGAAAGCATTTCCCCTAAAGTCAGGAACAAGACAAGGGTGCCCACTCTCACTATTACTATTCAACATACTTTTGGAAGTTTTAGCCACAGCAATCAGAGAAGAAAAGAAATAAAAGGAATCCAGGTTGGAAAAGAAGACGTAAAACTCTTACTGTTTGCAGATGACATGATCCTCTACATAGAAAACCCTAAAGACACCACCAGAAAATTACTAGAGCTAATCAATGAATATAGTAAAGTGGCAGGATATAAAATTAACACACAGAAATCCCTTGCATTCCTTTACACTAACAGTGAGAAAACAAAAGAGAAATTGAGGAAACAATTTGTTGCAATTCACCGTTGCAACAAAAAGAATAAAATACTTAGGAATATATCTACCTAAAGAAATGAAAGACCTCTACATAGAAATTAGAAAACACTGATGAAAGAAATCAGAGATGGCACAAATAGATGGAGAAATATACCATGTTCTTGGATCAGAAGAGTCAATATAGTGAAAATGAGTATACTACCCAAAGCAATCTATAGATTCAATGCAATCCCTATCAAGCTACCAATGGTATTTTTCAGAGAACTAGAACAAATAATCTCACAATTTGTATGGAAATAAAAAAACCTCGAATAGCCAAAGCAATCTTGAGAAAGAAGAATGGAACTGGAGGAATCAACCTGCCTGACTTCAGACTATACTACAAAGCTACAGTCATCGAGACAGTATGGTACTGGCACAAAGACAGAAATATAGATCAATGGAACAAAATAGAAAGCCCATAGATAAATCCACACACCTATGGACACTTTATCTTTGACAAAGGAGGCAAGAATATACAATGGAGAAAAGACAATCTCTTTTAACAAATGGTGCTGGGAAAACTGGTCAACCACTTGTAAAAGAATGAAACTAGAACATTTTCTAACACCATACACAAAAATAAACTCAAAATGGATTAAAAATCTAAATGTAAGACCAGAAACTATAAAACTCCTAGAGAAAAACATAGGCAAAACACTCTCTGACATAAATCACAGAAGGATCTTCTATGACTCACCTCCTAGAGTAATGGAAATAAAAGCAAAAATAAACAAATGGGACCTAATTAAACTTAAAAGCTTTTGCACAATGAAGAAAACTATAAGCAAGGTGAAAAGACAGCCCTCAGAATGGGAGAAAATAATAGCAAATGAAGCAAATGACAAAAAATTAATCTAAAAAATATATAAGCAGCTCCTGAAGCTCAATTCCAGAAAAATAAACAACCCAATCAAAAAATGGGCCAAAGAACTAAACAGACATTTCTCCAGAAAAGACATACAGATGGCTAACAAATACATGAAAAGATGCTCAACATCACTCATTATCAGTTCAATTCAGTTCAGTCACTCAGTCGTGTCCAACTCTTTGTGACCCCATGAACCGTAGCACGCCAGGCCTCCCTGTCCATCACCAACTCCTGGAGTCCACCCAAACCCATGTCCGTTGAGTCAGTGATGCCATTCAGTCATTTCATCCTCTGTTGTCCCCTTCTCCTCCTGCCCTCAATCTTTCCCAGCATCAGGGTCTTTTCAAATGAGTCCGCTCTTCACATCAGGTGGCCAAAGTATTGGAGTTTCAGCTTCATCATCAGTCCTTCCAATGAATACCCAGGACTGATCTCCTTCAGGATGTACTCGTTGGATCTCCTTGCAGTCCAAGGGACCCTCAAGAGTCTTCTCCAACACCACAGTTCAAAAGCACCAATTCTTTGGCTCTCAGCTTTCTTTATAGTCCAACTCTCACATCCATACATGACCACTGGAAAAACCATAGCCTTGACTAGATGGACCTTTGTTGACAAAGTAATGTCTCTGCTTTTTAACATGCTGTCTAGGTTGGTCATAACTTTCCTTCCCAGGAGTAAGCATCTTTTAATTTCATGGCTTCAGTCACCATCTGCAGTGATTTTGGAGCCCAGAAAAATAAACTCAGCCACTGTTTCCACTGTTTTCCCATCTATTTGCCATGAAGTGATGGGACCAGATGCCATGATCTTCGTTTTCTGAATGTTGAGCTTTAAGCCAACTTTTTCACTGTCCTCTTTCACTTTCATCAAGAGGCTCTTTAGTTCTTCTTCACCTTCTGCCATAAGGGTGGTGTCATCTGCAAATCTGAGGTTGTTGATATTTCTTCTGACAATCTTGATTCCAGCTTGTGCTTCCTCTAGCCCAGCATTTCTTATTATCAGAGAAATGAAAATCAAAACCACAATAAGGTACCATTTCATGCTGGTCAAAATGGCTGCTATAAAAAAGTCTACAAACAATAAATGCTGGAGAGGGTGCAGAGAAAAGGGAACCCTCTTACACTGTTGGTTGGAATGAAAACTAGTACAGCTAATATGGAGAACAGTGTGGAAATTCCTTAAAAAACTGGAAATAGAACTGCCATATGACCCAGCAATCCCTCTGCTGGGCATACACACCAAGGAAACCAGAATTGAAAGAGACACGTGTATCCCAATGTTCATCACAGCACTGTTTACAGTAGCCAGGATATGGAAGCGACTAGATGTCCACTGGCAGACTAATGGATAAGAAAGCTGTGGTACATATAACCAATGGGATATTACTCAGCTATTAAAAAGAATGCATTTGAATCAGTTCTAATGAGGTAGATGAAACTGGAGCCTATTGTACAGAGTGAAGTAAGTCGGAAAGAAAAACACAAATACAGTGTGTGTATATATATATATATATAATTTAGAAAGATGGTAATGATGACCCTATATGCGAGACAGCAAAAGAAACACAGATGTAAAGAACATCTTCTCTGTTGGAGAAGGCAAGGGTGGGATGATTTGAGAGAATAGCATTGAAACATATATACTACCATATGTGAAGTAGATCACCAGTCCAGGTTTGATGCATGAGATAGAGTGCTCAGGGCTGGTATACTAGGTTGACCCTGAGGGATGGGATGGGGAGGGAGGTAAGAGGGGGATTCAGGATGGGGAACACATGTACACCCATGGCTGATTCATGTTAATGTATGGCAAAAAGCCACTACAATATTGTAAAGTAATTAGCCTTCAATTAAATAAATTGGTTTTTTAAAAATAAAAATTTCCAAATGTGCAAAAAAAAAAAAGATAAAGAAAGCGATTATAAGGACTTGGGCTTTTACCAAGAACAGAATGGGAAATCACTAGAATGTTTTCAGCAGAAGAACTACATGATCTTATCATTAATGTCTCCATTTTGAAGATTGAAGAGAATGAGATTCAGAGAGTTCAGCAAGTTACCTAAGATCATGCAACTAAGGATTGGCAGAGCTGTGACAAGAAATGGGGACTCTGACAAGGCATACATTCATAGGATTGCAGTTGGCCTTTTGTATGGAGGTCTTGGAAGTGTTGGGATAAACACGTTATTTGCACTGGAAGCACCAATGAAATGGTTGACAGGGAGGGGTTCAAGAGAGAACACAATCCCCTGGAGTCTAACTGCAGGGATATACTGAGGGAACATGGAGCTTCTCTGCATTCCTTGGCATCCTGAAATACCAATGTGAGGCAGTTTTTATTTAAAATTACAGAAAGGTATATTTAAGACCAAAGTGCAACAAAACAGCTCTATAAAGTGGTAGTAAATCTGAGGGACTAGTTACTTGGTGTGTCTCATATAAGAATAAGTGGATTAGAGAAGGACTGGCAGAAGTTCAAGGAAACAATCCCCAGGGGGCCATTCCATGAGAAAGAGAAATAATTGGGCACCAATGTTTCCTGGCCTTGCAACAAATGGCTCTGGTGCTGTCTTGCCCTGTGTCCTTGGCCAAGATATGGCCCATGGGGCTCTGAGACATGTGGGCTGGGGTTTTCATCTTTTAACAACCCATAGGCTTACACAGTGGGAATCCTGGGTGACCCTCCCTCATGTATGTGAAAACACTTTTGGTTCTGTAAAGGGTGCTTCTTAGGGGACTTGTATTGGTTTCTCTCGTGATAGCCTTGGTGGCTTTGGGGGCAGGGAGGGAGGCAAGAAAGAGGGCAGGTGACGATGCTTCCTTAACAGGCCTGCTCAGTGGCCACATACTAGAATGTGCCCTAGGTGGGATTCAGAAATTCCTGACTAGGATCTTCTCTTACCTTGGCTGTGTGGCCTTGAGTAAGTTTCTTTCCTTCTGTGCAGGCCTCACTTACAATATAGGGGGTTAACTCCATGCCTGTAAATGTCCTCACTAGCCCTCCATTCCATGATTCTACAATATTCTCCCAGTCATCTAGGGGGAACCCCCAGTTGTCACTGAAATAATGATGGAGAGGATCTTAGAGCTGAGTCTGGAACAGAGACTCATGCAGACACAGGATCTAATGGAGGGGACCCTCATACTGTCTTCTCAGACACAGAAGTGACATTTTTCACTGGACATCAAGGTTCCTGTGCCCTCCACCTACTGGGAGGTGGCTTCTCACTTCCTCTTGCCACAGAAAAGGAAGGACTCAGATTTTTACCTTCAGAGCATCCACAGACTCTGATCAAAGAAAGCTTGCAAGAAGAGGGGAGATCCAGGCCCTGTCCTCAGAGAACAACATATCAACTTGGGTACTTCCCCCTCTGATTTCCTGGTTGGGGTTGAAATCTTGGTTTTGTTCACACACTCAGGGGCACAATTTCAAACACCTTACAACACATACAGCTAATGCTGTAAAGAACTCTAGAGATAACCTAGCATACATTAGCTGATTCTCCAGGTGGTAAATCCTGAAATGAGCTAACCACTGGGACTGCAGAGAATGCTAAAGACCAGAAGATCTTCCTAAGAAGAACAGCTAAGCCAGATGATGATGACGCAGGTACTGACCCAGTTTATGGCGAAGACCAGCCCCATGACTTGTGTTAGTCCTCTGCACCTCAGAGATGCCAGGATTCTGAATCTGTGATTCTGTTATTCTGTGAATTCACAATTCTCTCTACCTATTACACTGTGAGTTTATTGGACTATTATTGCATGAATCCACAGTCTCTGATTCTATGAGTTTGTATCTAAAGAGATAAACAGGGCCTTGTAGGGATAGCCCTCTGACTCATCCTGGCACTTACATCAGTCATCTGACAACTCTGCCTTGCCTTTCCAGCCTATAGAATATGTGGGGCACAACCCACCCACCTGTGGCACCTGGAAGCAGTATCTCTCACCAGGGATGTCAGTGCTACCTGAACATGTCAAGCCCATTAGTAGAGTCTGACCCCACAGAGCAGGATGTTTGCCAATCAGAACTCACAGATGACATGAGATGGAAAGACTGGTTAACAGCAGGATGGGCTCTCACTGCACAGAGGGAGGAGGTGATAGAAACTGCACTGTCCATGCAAAGCATCCCCATTCATTCATTCACTCATCTGGTCAGAGTTCCCCATGTCCAGTGCTAGAGGCAGGTGACATACAGGGAACATGTCCACAGTTTCCAACACATGGGAATTATAGTCCAGTGGGAATTACTCCATGGACCACTAGGATGTGGATATATTTCCTTTCTAGAACAAGCCCTTATAGTCACAGGATATCATAGCCAGAAGGGACCTCATCTAGCTCTTCATTTCAGAGTGGAAGAAGGAAAGGTCCAGAGATGGAGGGCACAGTGGAATCACACTTCAGGGCAGTGGCAGAATCAGAACCAGGGCTGAGTTCTACTTGTACCTGGAAATGTCTCTCTAAAATGCCTTCAAATAGCTGTACTTCTAGAGTGTTTTCTTCCTTATAGAGTGGGGCTGTCCCATCTTATGTACAAGATAGTGGGCTTTATGAATGTGTCTGTTGAGTGGCTTAAAGAAATGGTTATAAAGCATTTTGGATTTTAACACTTGAAATATTTGCTGTGGTAGGAACAATTTGTTGTGGTAGGAAAAAAATTGAAATATAAACTCAGGTTCAAATATAAACCTGGGTTCTACATCTACTACTTCTAGCTATGGGAGCTTGAGCAAGTTTGTTTACTTATTTAAGACACGTTGTTGTAGGGACTAAATTTGATGAGTTATCCCTTGTGAAGTACCTGGCCTCAATAAAACATCATCTGTTTCCTCTTCTGTTTGTACAATATCAGGCCTGGGTGTTGATGAGCTTACAGATATTGGGGAAATTGAGGGTCCTTAATGGACAAATGCAGGAGCACCTCTTACCCTAGAGGCCTCAGGGCCCATGGTGGGACCTGGACTGGCTGATCTAGGGAAGTGGCAGTTTGGAACCAGTGCTAGTCTCAGGAATAAGATAATCTACATTGGGCAACCTAGCATGGCCTGGTGGGAAGAGTGTGACTCTGAAACTAAACATGCTTGGATTCAAGTGATGCTCCGTTGCCTACCAATGGCATGACCTTGGGGAAGTGGTTAGCCTTGGATCTTAGATTCTTCTTTAAAAATAGGGCAGGGGAACTTCCCAGGTAGTTAAGGATCCATCTTCCAATGCAGGGGATGTGGGTTCAATCCCTGGCTGGGGAACTAAGATTCCCACATGCTGCAGGGCAACTAAGCCTGCTCACTGCAACTACTGAACCCATGCACTCTGGAGCCCATGAAAGATCCTGCATGATTCAACTAAAGCTCCATGCAGCCAAATAAATAAATATTAAAAGATAAGGCTAACATAGCCTATGTTTAAGGGTTATTGTGAAGATCAAATGAATTAACACAGGTGAAGAAGCCAGGACAGCAGTACATTGAGTACATTAACAACATAAGTGCCTAATACATATATTCCCATTTCTCTCCCTATATCTACTATACTGGGAAGGGAATGGAGGTGGAGATTCAGATGCTTGTGCTAAGTTGTTTCACTTTGTGACCCTATGGACTGCAGCCTGCCAAGCTCCTCTGTCCATAAGATTCTCTAGACAAGAATACTGGACTGGGTTGCCGTGCTCTCCTCCAGGGGATCTTCCCAACCGAAGGATCAAATCTGCATCTCTTATGTCTCCTGCATTGGCAGGTGGGTTCTTTACCACTAGTGCCATCTGGGCTTTTAGAGATTCAGGGAGTATATTATATCCAGAAATAAAAGGCAACATGTTGTAGAGATAAAGACCATGGCTTATGAAAGCAGACTGCCTACATTTGAACTCTTGCTTTGTGACAAGGAGTAACTTCCTTAATCTTTTGGGGCCTCAGTTACAGGACCATCTATAAGTGAACATGTATTGTGAACTGTATGGCACATAAAAAGCATTCAATTAAATTTCCCCTGTTCTAGGTCCTTGTGGATCTAGACCTGATAGTGAAGTCCAGGAAGGCTAGGATGAGGGAGTTTATAGGGCATGAGGAGGAGAGAAGAGGCAGCCTAGATAGAGAGCCTGGGGCCTGGGATCATCAAATACACATCCAGTTTCCCAAAGAAACTTAGAATAAGCTTCCAGTCCAGAACAAGCCATTTCTTGGGGGGCTTTGCTGCCACACTGAGGCAGAGACCACAGGGCCAAACTCTTTGGGTCCAACAACTCAGGCCAGCAGGAAGCACTATGGGAGCCCTCAGAAAGAACACATCACTTAGGCTGGGAAGATTCTGTGTAGCTTTTAGTACAATGTGTGAAGAATTGAGACTCTACATCTTGAACAAGTCCTTGAAGGCTCACGTTACATAGAAATCATTCCATAGTGGCAGCTCTTCCAGGCATCTCATCTCTCATAACTCTTAGAAGAAGAAGACTGACTAGTTTCATGAAGAAAGTGATAGGAATCATTTATCTTGTGTTCAGGAAAATTCAGTGTCAAGCAGAGACATGCCCTGCCTCTGATGATGGGCCAAGCATACTGGGGAGGAATCTTGCCAATGCAATGCCGGCCCTTGTCCTCGTGATCTCATGCTTCACTCAGATGCCATTAAATTGCCTCATTGCTACCCTATAAAAGGTGTCCCCAACTGCCAGTTCCTCAGATCACTGGCTTCTTCCAGTCCTGCTTGATCAGCAAAGAGGGTAAGTCTATGCCTGGGACAGTGACACAGAAAGAAGGAGAGCCTTGGTGACACTTGGCTCTTGGGATGAGGGTGGTCAGGATGAGACACAAAGGGCAGTCACTGGCTGGAAGCTCAGAGTCTGGAGTGTGAGAGGAGAGGACCAGCTACTCGTTCTGTGTGAGAGGGTTTTGTAGAGAATTGGGTCACCACCCTCTCCCTCTCTGAGTTCAGTTGTGCCATCCTTGGGTCCACTAATGAGGTGCAAGGATAGTACCGCTGATCCAAAGAGCAAAAGGTGGAAACTTATTCAAATTTGTCCTACCTCTGTTGGGATCAGCTTGAGACTCAGGTTGATTCAGCTTCTGGTGAGGTGAATGGAATCCCTGGGCCCCGTCTGACCAGGAAGGAGGAAGAAGAGAAGCCTCTTGTGGGAGAGTTGGTGAGGAGGGGAAATCAGCTGGGAAATGACAATTTCCCCAGGAGAATTCATAATGCAGATGCTAGAGTGGGTGAAACGAGTTGCCTGAAGAGTTGGGTAGAAACATGGAGATCTCTCTATCAAACTCCTCCTCTTCATTTTACATTATGGAAACAGAGTCCCACAGGTGAGCAGCCACTTGTGCAAAGGCAACCATCTCAGATAAAGTCACAAGAGCTGAGCCTAGTATCCCTGACTCTGAGTCTGTCCTAAAGCCAGATCTTGGTGCTTATGACCTTCTCAAAAAGGCTACTGCTTACAGGCCACTTTATCCAAAGGGGAACCTGCAAGTTTCCTTGGAAGCCTTCTTAGATCTAATGAGAATTTTCTTTTCAGATTTTGCAAAGCCACAGAAAGATGTGTGACCAGCAGAAACAGCCAGAATTCCCTCCATCTTGCGTGAAAGGTTCAGGATTGGGAGTTGTGCAGAGTACCAAATGTACTTCTGTAAAATGCCCACCTCCATGTCCGACTCAAACCTTCGTGAAATGCTCACCTCCATGTCCAACTCAAACCTTTGTGAAATGCCCAGGTCCATGTCTGACTCAGACCTACATGAAATGTCCACCTCCGTGTCCAACTCAAAACTATGCTAAATGCCCAGTTCCATTCCAGACGAAGACTTTTGTGAACTGTGTAACTCCTTGCCAGACCCTAGTGAAGTGCCCAGCTCCAAGCCAAACGACCTACGTGAAATACCCAGCTCCTTGCCAGACGTTTGTGAAGTGCCCTGCTCCATGCCAGACGACCTATGGGAAAGCCCCAGCCCCTTGCCAGACCCAGACATACTATGTTCAGACCCCTGCTCCTTCCCAAACTTACTACACTCAGGCTCCTGTAAGAGGCTCAGTCACCTCATGTTGTGTCCCTGATCCATGCTCTGCTCCCTGTTCCACCAGCTACTGCTGTCTGGCTCCCCGGACCTTCGGGGTGAGTCCTCTGAGACGCTGGATCCAACGACCCCAGGACTGCAACTCAGGATCGTCTGGCTGCTGTGAGGATTCCGGATGCTGTGGCTCTGGGTGCTGCAGCTCTGGGTGCTGCAGCTCTGGGTGCTGCGGCTCTGGGTGCTGTTGTCTAGGAATTATTCCCATGAGGTCCCGAGGTCCTGCATGCTGTGATTGCGACGATGACTGCGACTGTTAAATACAGAAGAACAGCTCTGCTCCAGAACTTACCACCCTGCTCTACCTTCTGGGAGACTCCTCAGCTTCTGCTCCCCTCCCTGTATTCAAATCTCATTGCTTCACCTCCCTACCTTGCTTCGTTATTAAGGCAGCCTACCAGAGTTAGCGCAACTCCCAAACTCTGGCAAGAATAAAGCTTTGAATGCAGTTCACAGTGACTTCCTGTTTATTTGGTTCATATTTACACTTTTCTATCAGAAACTCATTTACCTTCCCCACTCTACTCTTGTTTCTCAACAAGAGGAAACATCTGCAGAACATGAACAAGCAGGCTGAGCTGGTACCCCCATCTGGGGACCCTTTTGCCTCCTAGAATACTGGGAATAAACTTCCCTATGCAAGTTAAAAGCTTCCCATGTGATGCTAGTGGTTAAGAACCTGCCTGCTAATGCAGGAGATGTAAGAGACGCAGGCTTGATCCCTCTGTTGGGAAGATTCCCTGGAGAAAGGGCATGGCAACCCACTCCAGTATTCTTGCCTGGAGAATCCCATGGACAGAGGAGCCTGGAGGGCTACGGTCCATAGGGTCATAAAGAGTTGGACACGACTGAAGCAACTTAGCAGCACGCATGTTATCAGGATCTGGGCGGAAGATTTTGGGGCTAAAGGACACCTCTCTTTTGCCCTCTGATCAATCTGAGGAGAGGGTATGGCCTTGATGAGTCTGTCCTGGTAGCATGACCACTGTATGTAAACTCAGAGTTTGTCATCCTGAATGGAGGGAGTGTGGAATCAGATCTTCCCAGGAGCATCACAGTTATGTCCCAGCTGCTGTATGAGTGGACTTGAATTCATGGTGGGTTTTATGATTTATGTTTTCTCATCTGATAAGCTTGCCCTCCTGACACCATAGAGTAAAGAGTTGAAAGAAGAAGCTAAAGCTGCCCTGAAGCAGGTAGGCATTCTCCCTGTCAGCCCTGGAAAGACAGCCCAGGTAGTGAGTGGGAGGTTTCAGAGAGGAAGATAAGCCTCATGGACAATCATTTGGGTCCCAAGGCCAGGCACACTTCCTCATTAGCACCTTTTTCTCCGTGGCTTTGCTAACTCTGGAGGGCTTGGGGTAAATTATTTTTTAGTAACTAGAGACTATAAACACACACATTAAAAGAAGAGGTAGAGGGGTAAGTGATGTTCAAAGCAACCCTGCAAGGCCTGGTGCATGAGCCCTGGAGACGTGTTTGGTGAATGTATAAATGGATGCTTTTACAAGAACAGAGAATTTTGTGTTTGTTTCTAAGCAATCTCTTTTGAGTCACCCTGGGACAGAAAGTTGTCTGGACTCCTGTGCTGCCTTTACACATTGAAATCACCCGTGGCTCCACAATCATACTCCATCCCTCTACTCAAATGCTATCAACTTGCAGCCCAGTCACTGGACACCTGCTCAGAGCTGGGAGCAGTCTTGTCCAAGACCATGATTTCCTCATGTACCACCGTGTGGCACCTCAGTATGGGAGGTCAGAGTGTAGCTTGTTCTGCAACTGACAGAAGCATCTAATGCTTTTCCCCCAGGTGGCAAAGTTGGTAAAGAATCTGCCTGGCAATGCAGAAGATGCAAGAGATATGGGTCTGATCCCTGAGTCAAGAAGTTCTCCTGGAGAAGGAAATGGCATCCCATTCCAGTATTCTTGCCTGGGAAATCCCATGGACAGAAGAGCCTGGCAGGCTATAGCCCACGGGGTTGCAAAAGAGTCAGATATGACCAAGCACACATGCTATAATGCTTTTTTACATTTGTTGTTTAAAAATCACTAAGTTGCATGAGCTATGTAAAAATTTTAACAGACACATACAGATAAAAATGAAACATTATCTTTAGACGTCTAGTTCTACACCCTTTTCCAGGGTGTCCATGCTGAGTTTGGATTATATCCATTTAAGCCT
Organism: Bos taurus; assembly: GCF_002263795.3. Lineage (NCBI taxonomy): Eukaryota > Metazoa > Chordata > Mammalia > Artiodactyla > Bovidae > Bos > Bos taurus. The sequence goes on along the minus strand of NC_037330.1, from coordinate 18,068,616 downwards.
TTTGGTTATATATCAACCACACACAGCTGAAAAACTCCTGGAGTTCCCTGTGGCCTAGTTTCTGTGAGAATGGCACCCCCCAAAACTCCATCCAGCATTGATGTATCTAAAAAATACTCTTGTAAATACTGTTGTTGTTCAGTTACTCAGTTGTGTCTGACTCTTTGCAAACCATGGACTGCAGCACACCAGCCTTCCTTGTCCTTCACCAACTCCTGGAGCTTACTCAAACTCATGTCCATGGAATTGGTGATGCCATCCAACCATCTCATCCTCTGCCATCCCTTCTCATCCTGCCTTCAATCTTTCCCAGCATCAGGGTCTTTTCTAATGAATTGGCTCTTTGCATCAGGTCACCAAAGTACTGGAGTTTCAGCTTCAGCATTAGCCCTTCCAATGAATATTCAGGGTTGATTTCCTTTAGGATTGACTCATTTGATTTCCCTGCTGTAAAATATTGTAGGCAATCTATTTCATAATCCACAACTTACTTCTAAAATCCCCATTTTTCTCTCCTCTTCAATTGTCCCATATTCTACAGCTGCTCAGAATATTCTCACTAGGCACTGCTAAATGCTCTACAACACCCAGAAATTATGGCTTCTTTTATCTCTCTCCCCCTTTTCTCCTCGTCTCCCCTCCATGACCTGACTCAAGTCTGGTCCTAGCTGTATAACCCCGGTCTCTTTGGTTCCTTTGTTAGTTTTCTCTGTCTTGTGCCCAGTTCCGGGATTCTTCATTTCAGAGGGAGTGACCAGGAGCAAAATCCTCTCCTTTTCTCTCCAGATGTTGTAACTCTTTCTCTGGCCTATCCTATTGATCTTGTATAAATAAGATAGAAGGGATCACAAAGCTTAAAAGGCAAATATATTTCTCTTTGGTGAGGAATATCAGTCAAAGGAAAGGCAGGGAGAAATACATGTATTAATAAATCTCTATTATCTGTTTAAAAGATTTTCTTCTATTATATAGAATCACAATATGTGTATATTACTCTATGATTACCTAGTTTTATTTAATAAATAAATATTGAACATCAATTTTGGTTACTGCATACAATTGTATCTTACCATTACTTTTTGTTGTTTGTTTTCTAACATTGTGGCTGGTGATTTAGTTAACCATCCTCTTTTTCCCCTTATGATATATATTTTAGGCTCTCTCTGTCTCTCTCAGTCTGTCTCTGCTATTAAGGTCTTAATAAAGATGTTTTAAAGTTTTAAATGGAAATATAACACACAGAGAAGTACACAAATCATAAGCGTATTACACAGTGAACATGCCTGTATAACCACGCCCTAGATCTCAGAAAGATGAAGCTCATGCTGAAAACAAGTAAACAAAAATCAAATCCCCATGAAACATGGGGCTAAATTTGGAGGCATAAAATGGAGTAGAACAGAAATATCTTCTTAGAACTCCAGAACCTTTAGGAGGGCTGAAGGTGTTATGTGTTAGATGGCTGTGTAGAAAAGATCATGTAAAGAAAAGCTGCAAATGATAAAATCAAGGCTTTCAAGGCATCCAGGGCAAGTACCCAGGAGGAGTTCCCAATGAACACCAACACATGGCCATGGACACCCCCTCTTGCATTGATCTCATGAGACCAGAGACCAGAAGTTGAGTAGCTCTCATGAACCTGGCCAGTCTGGAAGGTCTAGAAATGACTTTTACATCTGATTTTCATTCATCATCTCATAAATAGTTATTGAACATCAGTTTTGTTTCAGGCACCATCTCTACTATGTAGGGGTTTGCAACAGAGAGAAAGAATAAGCAATCAGAAATCCAATAAATAAATGAAGAAATGCACAGCTATGAAGAAGGAGGGCCAAGTGTCCTGTCAGCATATATAATATGCAGATTTTACTTGGTCAGGGTGATCAGAAAAGATTTCTCTGAGAAAGTACAGCTTGATCTCAAGGTTGAGTAGAGCTAATTATAGAGCAGTGAGGGAAGACTCTGCAGATGGTGACTGCAGCCATGAAATTAAAAGATGCTTACTCCTTGGAAGGAAAGTTATGACTAACCTAGATAGCATGTTGTAAAGCAGAGACATTACTTTGCCAACAAAGGTCCGTCTAGTCAAGGCTATGGTTTTTCCAGTGGTCATGATGTGAGAGTTGGACTGTGAAGAAAGCTGAGCACTGAAGAATTAATGCTTTGGAACCGTGGTGTTGGAGAAGACTCTTGAGAGTCCCTTGGACCACAAGGAGATGCAACCAGTCCATTCTGAAGGAGATCAGCCCTGGGATTTCTTTGGAAGGAATGATGCTAAAGCTGAAACTCCAGTACTTTGGCCACCTCATGCAAAGAGTTGACTCATTGGAAAAGACTCTGATGCTTGGAGGGGTTGGGGGCAGGAGGAGAAGGAGACAACAGAGGATGAGATGGCTGGATGGCATCACTGATTCGATGGACGTGAGTCTGAGTGAACTCCAGGAGTTGGTGATGGACAGGGGGGCCTGGCGTGCTGTGATACATGGGGTCGCAAAGAGTCGCACACGACTGAGCGACTGAACTGAACTGAACTAACTGAGGGAAGAGTTCACCAGGAAGAGGCAAAAGCCTGAATAAGGCTTCTGCAGAAGGAAGGAGAGTAACCAGAGTAAGAAGCTAATGGGAGAGAGTGAAAAGTGAGGCAGAAGGGGCTGAGGGGCCTGGTGAGTCCTGCCGTGTATGGTGTCAGTGGAGCAATCAAAAGGAGCTATTGGGAAATTTCAAGTGGTATGATTTGGTTCTATTAAAGTTTATTTCTTTCTGAAGAAGTAAATTAATATTTTTAAAGCATATAAAAGATAATCTAAAACAACTGCCTAGTAGCATCAATTTACCTGGATGTGGCCAAACTCTGCCCTGTGTAGCTACCCATCTCCAGGTCTAGTTTGCACAGCTATCAAATAACAACTTGGGCAGTACCTTGAGTGAGATGCCTTCAAGTATCAACATCAGGTGTCCTTTGCTTCCAAGCACAGGGACTTTCTCACTGCATGATTCTCACACTCTCATCTCTAAAACTGATGGGTTAGAAAAGTTCAGACTAGGGACTTCCTTGGTGGTCTAGTAGTTACAACTCAGCACATCCAATGCAAAGGGCATGGGTTTAATTCCTAGTTGGGGAGCTAGGATCCCACATGCACCAGGGCACAGCCAAAAAATAAAATAAAAAGTTCAGAATATTCAGTTTCAGGATATTTTTAGGTTAATCGGAAATTTTGCCATGACCTACTTTTTATAACTTAAAAAGTCTTGATGTGCCATGACTCCTGGTCCCTTAAATATATTTACAAAGGACTCATTGTGAGTGATTTAAAGAGAACAGCAAGTCCACAACATGGAACCAAACCCCTGGAAAAACTGGGAAGAAGTCCTCTCCTGTATTCAGTGTTTGACGAGAAGGGAGAACATTGGCCAGGTCTTCAGTTGGAAGCTGGATGGCAAAAATGTCACAATCAGATGTCATTCCTCATCAATGGTATAAGCATCTCCACCCAGCTAATGGTTGCTGGTGACCTGATTAGCAAGTAGACTGTGTGAGACAAGTAGGTGCTGGAGTGGGCTGGGCCAAAGAGGAAAAGAGAGGGGGCAGGAAAGTGTGTTTACCTCCAAAGGGCTGAGAAAGGCAGGCAATAATTCATAATCTCAGAGACCCCAGTGGTCAAACCTTGTGTTCAAGCCACAAGGATGCTCTATTGGGAAGTCTGATTATCTTAACTTCCTAGACTGGGGACTGTACAGGACCTGGGAACTAACTCCTATTTGACTTGATCTCCCCAGAGCCTAGCGTAGGGTGGGACTAAATATATTCTTGTCATTGAATTAATGAACCTTCTTCAGGCATGCATCTGTCCTATGGGAATGTCTTTTATTGTTTGAATCTATTTTGATTACCCAGGGAATGGGAGAGAAGACTCAGAGGCATAGCATCTATGGATTTCAGATGGAAAAATGTCAAGCTCAATGTTGGCTAGTGTCCAGTGAACCTTTCTCAGTGCTAAGTACTCCATATACCACATATCTGATCACCAGACTCAGGGAGCATCCTGCCCTATCTCTTCATTCCTATTCTGCTTCATTTTTCCTCCTACACCATTTTACTATTACTACTGTATCACATTAAAAGAAACCAACCCTGAATACTCTTTGGAAGGACTCATGCTGAAGCTGAAGCCCCAATATTTTGGCCACTTGATGCAAAGAGCTGACTCATTAGAAAAGACCCTGATGCTGGGAAAGATTGAAAGCAGAAGGAGAAAAGGGTGACAGAAGGTGAGAAGTTTGGATGGCATCACCAATTCAATGGAAAGAATTTGGGCAAACTCTGGGAGTTGGTGAGGGACAGGGAAACCTGGTGTGCTACAGTCCATGGGGTCGTGAAGAGTTGGACACCACTTGGTGACTGAACAACAACAAACTGTATCACATATTTATTTGTTTATCATGCTGCCTTCCTGATAGATTGGAGGCAACCTGAAGGCAGAATATATCTTAGTCACCATTGTATCACCAGTGCCAGGGACAATGTCTGGCATGTGACAAATAGTTAATACATATTTATTGGAAGAATGATTGAAGCTCACTTAATTCTCATTATTACCTAAGAGGTAGATACAATCTTTATCTTCATTTTCTAGCAGAGCGGTAGAGAGCCTTCTAGGGTGAAATAACTTGCCAAAGTCACACTAACTCAGATTTTAACCCCGCCTGACTTCACAGTCCTTGTTCTCAACCAGTGGGTGCTTCTGCTCTCTAGAACTATATTGAAAATCTACTTCCTATCAAAGAGCATCTTTAATCTTCAACCTCTATTTTCTCTGTACTTCCTTTACCCTCTGGGTTGCCTTTAAATATTACTTGTAATGATAAAACTGCAACACGAAATCTAGTGTACTGGCTCTTTTTAAATTACAAAACAACTTCAAACTCATTTAAAAATGCCGTTTTAAAAATAGTAGCGATGTTGCTCTCAGGTGGGCTCTGCCCGCTGTAGCTTGAAGCAGGATCTCAGTTCTTCAGCCAGAGTGTGAAGTCAGGCTATGAGAGAGAGTCATTTCCTAGGCAGGTTGATAAGAAGTCTAGGGGTCCCCAAGGAGAGAGGGGTCTGGAATGCTCAAGGAGGAGGAAAGGACAAACTTTTTTGTCTCTCTACATTCCTTAGGATTATATAACAATCATGTTTCCTGCTTGAGGATAGCCTCTGGAAAAAACCTTCTGGCTAATCCTGTTATCTTAAGGTGTAAATTATGGGAGTAGGTCTAGTGAGGTCTTTACAACCTCCAGACATTCTTTTGATTCACTGTAATAACTAATTAGAGAATATATAACACCATGACTAACACTAGCAAGGGGGTGCTCTTTCTACCCCCTTCTGATGCCTATGTCAGAAGCTTTCTCTATCTCCTTTATACTTTAATAAAATTTTATTACACAAAAGCTCTGAGCGATCAAGGCTCATCTCTGGCCCCAGATTGAATTCTTCTCCGGAGGCCAAGAATCCCGGCATCTTTGTTTCATTCAGCAGCAACCTTTCAGCTATGGCAGTATGAGTATGGAATCCTCACCACTAAACCACTAGGGACCAGTGGCTAGTGATAAGACCTTGGCCCACCAGCTTTGTAGAAATGAATTTCCACATAAAGAAAAATAGTGAAACAAGCCAAGTGTTTAATAGGAGGAAAAAGGGTAGACACACGTGTGGGCTCAGAGAGAGTTGCCCACTTGTGGTCATTTGAATCTCTTATGGGGCATTTCTTCTGGGTTCCCTTTGGCCAATCACGTTGCTTTGTATGGTTCTGAATTCATATTTGGTATATCTCAGGGTCCTCACCTGTATGCACACACATCTCTTAGCCAAGATGGATTCTAGTGAAGAAGTCTATCGGTAGGTTGGCATCACTTACTATGGGGTGGTGTCCCCTCTCTTTTTGACCTCAAAGGTACCTTCTGCACATAAGTAGTTGGGAAGGTCTCCTTGACTTCAAGAATGAGGACTATGTGGGCTTTTATCTCTTACCTAGGCAGGGTTCAGCTTCTCCCTCCTGCTATTTTAGAGTATCTGTCGGAAAGGGATGGACTCCAGCTCCTCAGCCTGGGGCCTATCTATTATCTATCTCCTGCCTCAATATCATTACTGGTCAGATGAAGTAAGTGAGGAGCCTGGTGTTCAGAGAGGTTAAGGGACTTAATCAAGATGACTAGTATGTGGTAAGGCAGACTTCCAAACAGGTATTTTGCACAGAGATCTCATTCTTGTCTTCATGACAGCTGTTGTCCCCTTGAAAGCAGAGTGTTAGTCACTCGGTCATGTCCAACTCTTTGCCACTCCATAGACTGCAGTCCACCAGGTTCCTCTGTCCATGGAATCCTCCAGGCAAGAATACTTTTGGCAAGGAATAATTTCCTTCTCCAGGAGATCTTCCCAACCTAGGGATCAAACCTGGGTCTCTTGCATTACAGGCAGACTCTTTACACATCTGAGTCACCAGGGAAGCCTGTTGTCTTCTTGGGTCCCTCCATTTTTTGTGTCATTCTCTTTCCTCATCCTTCTGTTCCTTGATCCCCTTGATTCTCATGTTCTGTTCATATTGCAGAAGACATTTGGAATAAACCTTCCTCCCAACATGACTCACCTAAAGGCCTGCATTTGCATCATCCCCACAACTGGGGACTTATGGCCTGGGGGGAAACTAAGGTAGTTCTGAAAGGCCAAGGCAGAGGTGGTGGGCTTATATGTCAGGAGTTACTTAACTTACTCACACACTGCAACTTCTCTTCAGTTTCCATACCCTCAGGAAGGAAGACTTGGATACAGTCTCTGTTGTTGGTACTGGGTAGAGGAGGGAACAGTGCTAAGTGCTGGGTCACTGAGATGCAGAAGGCATGGTCTCTGCCTTTGAGGGGTTTCCAGATTTTTGGCTGAGCTAGAATTTTAAACAACCAAAGTAAAATGATAAATGTGGCAAATGAGGTACAACACAAATAAAAAATGCTTAAATTACCTTGGAGAACAAACTATGAAATCTTATTATGAAAATTAGGCCAGAGATTGACAACACTTTGGCCAAGGAAGGTATAGTATAGCATCACTTATCTGTAAATGTAGTTGTTGGAACAACTGAAAACTTATGATGTAAGTGCCTCCCTCCAGAGATGATTTGTGTTTGCTTTTTCCAGGGCTCCAGAGGGGTCCTGTTTTAGGACCATCCTTAACAAAGTTCCTGAGGGGAGGTGCCTGGAGCACAGCAGCAAGTCCTTGCAGCTCAGTCTTACCCTGAGGGAGCCCAGCAGCTCCAGGAGGGTCCTCTGTGAGACCTCCCACCCTGGCAGGAGAGGTTCTGGTCTCTAATTTTTGTCACAAAGCTGGGTCACCAAAAGAAAATCTTGAATATGTTAATTTTATCCTTAGGGTGAAAGTAGCTTTATTACTCTGCTAATCTCTTTGATTCCTATTTTCTTTCATTTTCTTTTTAGTTTTTCTGGTAATTCATATTCCTAAATCACGTGTGTGTGCATGCACCCATATACACAAATGTGATTAAGGAATATAGAGTAAGTTCCCTACATACAATTGAGTTCCCTTCGAAGAGCATGTTTGTAAATTCAATTTATTCATAAATCTTACAAAGTTAGCCTAGGTACCTAACTAACACAAGCAGCTATGTAGTACTGTACTGTAATAAGTTCATAATACTTTTCCCACAAATAATATGTACATAGAAAACAAACACAAAAAGTAAAACATTTTTAATCTTACAGTACAGTATCTTGAAAAGTACTGTAAGTAAGGTAGTAAAGTACAGCTGACATGCAGGGGCTGACACAAATATTGGCATCTTTGAAATTTTGCAAATTAAAGGTTCAAATGTAGGGGACTGGCACTTCCCTGGTGGCTCAGATGGTAAAGAATCTGTCTGCAATACAGGAGACCTGGGTTTGATCCCTCGGTCAGGATCCCTTGGAGAAGGGAATGGTTACCCACTCCAGTATTCTTGCCTGGAAAAGTCCATGGACAGAGGAGCCTGGCAGGCTATAGCCCATGCAGTCACAGAGAGTCAGACAGGACTGAGTGACTAAGCATGCACATGTAGGGGACTTACTGTATATGTACATATGTATATATTATATTACATTATATATACATATGTGAACATAAGTATATAGATTGTGTTACGTCATTTTTGTTGTTTGTTTTTGAGTAATATAGCTCACCATTATTGAAACTCAAAGGTTAGATCCAGGTCTTTTATTAATGAATTCTGTTCCTCAGAACACAATTACCATAAAATTCAATGTAAATAAAGATTTCCAGAACTTAAATATACCAGGAAACAGCATTTTATGAAATATAGCATTGTAATGGTCCTCATGACCATTGTATTTACATAAAGTATCTGAAAACTCTTGCTACAGAAGCAGTTTTACTTTATAAAACTTCATTATTCTAAACTAATTTGATTATAAAATTTCACCCAATGAGTATGTGTATATCATTTTTAACTGTGTGATGTGCATGAAATTAAAAGATACTTGCTCCTTGGAAACAAAGTTATGACCAACCTAGACAGCATATTAAAAAGCAGAGACATTACTTTGCCAATGAAGGTCCGTAGAGTCAAAGGTATGGTTTTTCCAGTGGTCATGTATGGATGTGAGAGTTGGACTATAAAGAAAGCTGAGCATCAAAGAATTAATGCTTTTGAACTGTGGTGTTGGAGAAGACTCTTGAGAGTCCCTTGGACTGCAAGGAGGCCCAACCAGCCCTTCCTAAAGGAAATCAATCCTGAATATTCATTGGAAGGACTGATGCCAAAGCTGAAAACCCAATCCTTTGGCCACCTGATGTGAAGAACTGACTCATTGGAAAAGACCCTGATGCTGGGAAAGATTGAAGGCAGAAGGAGAATGGGACGACAGAGGATGAGATGGCTGGATGGCATCACCGACTCAATGGACATGAGTTTGAGTAAACTCCAGGAGTTGGTGAAGGACAGGGAAGCGTGGAGTACTGCAGTCCATGGAGTCACAAATAGTTGGACATGACTGAAGGACTGAACTAAACTGATGTGCATTTACAGAAATGCTGCATTAAACACATGGATTATCACGTAGTTTCCCAAAGAGGATATTTGTTTCCAGAAGTTCCATCCTTCACATCATTAAGTGATATGGAATCAGAAATCACTGCATCTTTAAAGATCTGAGCTACTTTCCCAGTAGAGGTAAGACAAAGGATCCACAGTTATTTCCAACCCTTTTGACCTTCAAATGATCACACAGTTTCACACACTTGGGTTATTTTTGTATGCTTGGGCCACCTTATGACACAGCTATGAAAATATTTGTTGATGTTAATCACAGATGCAGGAAAAAAAAAAAGACATTGAGTATCTACTGTGTGCTGGGCATTGATGAGATATTTTTCCATTATTTAATTCAATAATCAGTAATAAAAAATCCCTACAATAGTCAAGTGATGACTATCCTCCCAATTCAAACAATCTGAATACAAAACCCTTTATAGGATAAAATATATCAGATAAAGCTTACACAGAAGATTCCTCTAGTGTGGTAGAGTAGAAAGAACACAAATGCTCCTAGAGTACAACGTTTTCTTTAATCTTTACTGTTAAGTGAACATCAACAAGATATTGAACTTTTTAAAGTCTTAATTTTCTTTGCTTGTGAAATAGAAAGAATATTACCAACCTTGTAGTGTTATTGTGAGAATTAAATTAAATAGTACATATAAACTATCTGAGCCACTGTGGACATTCAACAGTTGGGTTCCCTCCCTCTCTATCTGTCCTCTTTGATGGTTATTTTGTGTCTTTCATCTAATTCATGACATCTTCTTTCCCTTTCCTATCATATCTCCCATGTGGCAAACAGTGTCCTGAATTCTGGGCAAGAGGCTTTCTTTAAGACTAAAGGCACTTATAGCCAAGCTCTGTAATAAAATGACTCCCCTGCCTCTGTAATGGCAATGGGGAAATGGCAGATTGAGCTGTACTAATGTGGCTGTCTGACAGCGGGCGGGGTATGGGGAGGGAGTGAGGGGGAAGGAGGTTGTCCTACAAAGGGCTAAAAAATTAGGCATATAAGGAAGGTATTAGAAAACCAAGCTGAACTTCAGTTCTAATTCAGAAAAGGCCAGGAAAAAGAATTCTTCTTGGCAATCTCTGAAGATTCCAGAAATATGGTAAATTTCACAATGTGTACAACTCATGCTCCATTATCAGCCTCAGAGCGGTGTAGGAGAATGTCATAAGTCAAAATCACTGAAAAATGAAAATGGGTCATGAGTCAGAAAAGAAGTATAGGATTCTCCTAAGATTCAGGGTAAGAGACCCGTCAAGACCTTCACCATGTCATCCCAGGTTCTCAGCATAACAGGACAGCTGGAGAGGAGCACTCCAGAAGTGGTTAGTGTCTGAGGCAGCCTTCCTGTCCTGTGGGGAGGAGGGTGATGTCCCCTGATCTCATACTTATGCTTCACCTGTCATCCTCTGTGACCATTACAAGTCAGGACATCTGCTCAGCACGTAGGGACTCCGTTGTGGCATTTCTACTGGTGTGTATGTGTGTATGCCTCTGTGCATGCATACTTTGTGTATGGGGCATACTTCACTCTATAGCCTGAACCACTGTGTTGTGCCTCAGAAGATATATATATATATATATATATATATATACACACACACATCCCCATGACATATTTGTTTTACAAATGGAAGTTTGTATCTTTTGAACCCCTTCAGCCATTTTGCCCACTTCCAAACCCAATGCTTCTGGCAATCATGTTAAATGCAAAGAGTTGTTCATCTCTTATCCCAAATCACTTCATATTGCCACCTCTTCTCCATTGTTTTCATAATACTATTACTCTAATTCTATAGAAGATTTTCACTCCCAGATACACCCTATTTGCAAATCTTTGTGTCTCACTTACACACTGTACTTATCAATAGAGATCTCTACATTTTTATACCTACCTTTTCTGTCTCCACCTCTGTTCATTTGCATTGCTTGGACTCTGCCTCCAGATAGTCACACCTTAGTTTCAGAGAGAATATAGCCTTGCCTATAATCATCTCTGTTTGCCTCACATTAAAGTTGGTGGAGTGCTTGTCTGTTGGGCCTTCTAGATAAAGTCCAGCTCTGAAGATAAGGGTGGTTTCCAAATCTCACTGAATCCTCCCTATTACCTAGTACACCACTTTGCACAGAGAATGGGTTTCCTGAATGGTGTAGAATGAGACACACCTAATCCTCCTTCTTCTTCCTTCTTTGTCTCCAGCTACTGCCTTTGTTGAGTCCAACAAGGAAAATAGAACACTAAGCTGAGGAAATCATGTTAGGAAGACTAATACCTATTTTTAAAAATACCAAAATATTGAACTAATCATATTAGCTACAATAGTAGTAGTTATTATAGGCTTCGCAGGTGGCAAGAATCCTCTTGCCAGGGCACAACCGGGTTGGACACGACTGAGCAACTGAGCACACAGTAGTTGTAGAAGTTGCTGTTGTTGTTTAGTCACAAAGTCATATCCCACCCTTTTGCAACCCCATGGACTATAGCCCACCAGGCTCCTCTGTCCATGGGATTTCCCAGGCAAGAATACTGGAGTGGGTTGCATTTCCTTCTCCAGGGGATCTTCCTGACCCAAAGATTGAACCCGCATCTCCCGCACTGGCAGACATATTCTTTACCCCTGAGCCACTATGTAAGCCAAGTTATAGTAGTAGCTACCACTTTTTGAGCTCCCGCCATGTGTGGTACTATGCTTAGTGCTTTACAGGCAAGATTTCAGTTTATTTATACAGATGAGCAGAACTATGATGCTATTTTGTAGACAACAAAACTGTAGCTTAAAAAGTATAACTCATTTAAGATGGCACAGAGAAGTAGGGATTCCAGCTTAAGTCTGACTCTAAGACCGTCTTTTTAAACTAATATTCTGAAACACCTCCAAGTTGTCTTAATCAGGGCACTCATTTTTGTCAATCCTCTGTTCTTGCAGTGTCAGCTCTAGCGTCCTGTGACTGGAGGTATGCTTCGAGTCAGTATTACCATCACTTTTATTAATTAACATTAGCTTTTCAACAACTCTTTCTTAAAAATCCCAGTGTGAATCAAGGCCACCTCCTTTTGAATAGCTACAGTTCTTCAAATCAGCACCATATATCTAATAGCCCATCTGGCTTCATGACCTTATCTCAACTGCTATGTATAATATTAAAATAGTAGCTTCTTCACTCTATTTTTGCTACTTCATTACTCATCTGTCTTTTTAAGTTTCTTGACATAATGACCTCTGCTTTTTCTATGGTGTTTCTTTCCAAAACTTCTATAACATCATTCCAATCCTCACCATTAAACTGTTTCCGAAGCCACCGTTACCTTTGTTGTTGTTTAGTCACGGTGACCTCTCTTGCTGAGCACGGTCTCCAGGCATTTGGGCTAAGTAGTTGTGGCTCTCAAGCTTTAGAGCTCGGATTCAGTAGTTGTGGTGCACGGGTTTAGTTGCCCTCTGGCATGTGGGATATTCCTGCACCAGGGATCAAATCCATGCCCCCTGCATTGGCAGGTGGACTCCCAACCACGGGACCACCAGGGAAGTCCCTGGTATATCTATTTTAAATATTGTAGTGTCTACATGTCAGTCTCAAACACGCAATCTATTCCAGGACTCGATTTCTTAATTAGTTTCATGACCCACTATTACCTATTGAGCTGGTGAGAGACAAAGGGATGGAGTTATAGCCAGTCCTCTAGAAATAGTCCCAGCTTAGTTGAAGCAAGCCACAGCTACTGAAACATCTGGGCCCATGCAGTAGAGTGGGTCTCAAGTGCATGCGTGCCTGCTCAGTTGTGTCCAACTCTTTGCTACCCCATGGACTGTAGCCTGCCAGGTTCCTCTGTCCATGGGATTTCCCAAGCAAGAATATTGGAGTGAGTTGCCATTTCCTTCTCTAGGGTAACTTCCTGACCCAGGGATTGAACCCATGTCACCTGCATTGCAGGCAGAGTCTTTACCACTGAGCCACCAGGGAAAACCTATATTCCACCAATACCCTTAAACTTGCCAATCTCAGGATTCTGTCTATAGCAGTTCACAAAGGGGGCAGCATCTTCTGTTTCAAAAATTCTTTCCCTGTTTTTTCCAAAGTGCCATGACTTTCTCATGATTTTTCCAACTAGATATCTCAATTTTCTTTCTCAGACTCCTAAGTGTTACATTTTCTTTGCCTATCAAAAGTTGGAATACTCCCGAAGTTCTGTGCCTAGCCTTTTATTGTGCACGTGTGCTTTCCTATAATGACCTTATCTCCTTGCCCATCTTCATGTGGTCTAATTATCCAGGAACCAGTCCAGTTTGTATGAGGCAGTGCTCCTTTACATATGCCTATTAAACCTGGCAAACTCATATCACAGGATTTCTTCTGTTCTCTTAAACTGCCCTGACTACAGTGTGGGCTCATCAAAGTTTAGATAGAGATGTTTCCCTATCCACAGCAGTTTGCTAGAAAGTAGATGCTCACATAATGTCAACTTAAAGGAATCTACATATGTCTTATTTTATTTTTCTTCCTTATAAGTATCACACAAAGAATGCAATGCTCCAATGGTAAAATTAGCTATTCTAGTTCCCAAGCATGTTCAGGCCTCACCTTCAACCCTGAAGCAAAAAATCTATTAGAAATCCCAGGCTCCTTCACATCTCAAGTCTCCTCTCCCCTGAGATGGCATCACTATCCCCTCTGTGTGCCCACTTCCTTCCAGGAGACATCAGACTCTTCAAGGAGAATATTTTCATGCTTACTCTAGATTCCCCTTGGTCCTCATTCTTCCTACTTGATTTTATTGTCACAGATACTTCTTCCCATTATACTCTCAAATAATATATTTCTCAGGAACTAATATCCAGGATTAGTGGAAATAATGCTACATCTCCCTGGGAATCTATCTTGCTACAAGGAATCCTGGAAGCCAACAGGCTGCCATGCTGACTGCCTGAGTCTGCCTCAGGGTCTCATAAATATCTACCTTCTTTTTTCCTGATGTTTAATTTTCATCCAAAGTTTATTGTTCCAGATACTGTACCACACACATACTACAGAGATGGATGGATTTCAAAGGATTCTGAGTTTAGATAGACATGTAGAAAGACTGCAGGATAACACTGAGCCCAGAGCTATGAGGAACATGAACAAAAGATCAAGGTCGTATGACACACAACTCACAGTTCACTCCTTACAAACGCATCCTCCAAGACTACCAGCTCCTGAAGGCAATCTGCATCATCGCAGTGTCATTGATATCTTGCAAAATTCTGGACCCAAGATAGACAATGCATGATTATTGGCCTAATTATGAATGAATGCATGGAGGGGGAATGGCTGGCTGGGAGCAGACCTGGGAAGCACATGGCTAGCAGTCTCTGGCTTCCGGGATTCCTGTAAGTCCTATGTGAGGAGATTCTGGATCTCAGGCACTGGGAATGTGAGGAGTCACTCACCCCAGGTTGTGAAAGTGACTGCTCTGCATCCCTAGGCTGGGTCTCACCCTTGGTAAGCCACCAGGCCCAGGATAAAAGGGCTCCAGTGTTGGGCTCTTCAGTGCTCAGCTCTGTTGGTGACAGTTCCCACCCCTCCACTGACCAGGTGAGTGCTTTGAAAAGGAGGCTCTGGGGACAGGACTACAAAGGAGTAAGCAGAAAAAGGAGGGAGAGGGGAAGGGTCTCTGGGGAGTGGGAACAAAGTGAGGGATTCAGCAAACTGCAGAGATGCTCTGGTCCAGGCCTCTCTCTAAAGAGCCTGTCAAGCCATCCTCAAGTAAGTATCTGGTGAGAAGCAGACTGTAGAGCTGAGAATATTCAAGGTTGGTGGGGAGGGCAACAAAAAGCCCTCCACTGTGGGCTGCCAGGCAGAAGAAGAGAAGAAGGGAGAAGAAGCAGGAACATGGGGTTAAACTGCCAAGACTTGAACTGTAAATATCTTTCCTCCTTGTCCTCATCCAATAAGGGTTTTCAGAGATGACAAGCATCCACTGGAAATGCTTAGGAATGACGGATCCATTGTGGGAAGGATTCTGAACTATGACCAGCAGTGCTTCCAAGTGGATGGGAAGCCTAATATGGGGTTGACTTTGGGCCCCATGTAGGGAGATGGTTCTGAGTCTTTCGGAAAGAACAGAAAGAAAGAGAGAGAGAGCTTTACTGCTGTTGTTTCACTTCCTGTCAGTTTTCAGATTCTGTTTGTAGATCCTGCTCACAAAGTAGCTTGTCTTGGCTGAGGAGTCAATGAACTCCAGGGTATAGGGTGTATCTGCTTGTCACTTGTGTGCTGATGGCTTTTTGCATTTCTCCCTAGGTTTACTGACTTCCTCTGCAAGATGTCTTGCCAGCAAAGCCAGCAGCAGTGCCAGCCCCCTCCCAAGTGCCCCACCCCTAAGTTTCCTCTTCCCAAATGTCCTGCCAAGTGTCCCCCCAAGTGCCCACCCCCATGTCTGACCCCATGTCCTCCCCCAGTCTCCTCCTGCTGTGGCCCCAGCTCCAGGGACTGCTGCAGCTCAGGGTGTGGGGGCTGCTGCCTGAGCCACCACAGGCACCGCAGGTCCCATCGCCACAGACCCCAGAGCTCCAACTGCTGTGGTGGTGGCGGTGGCCAGCACTCTGGGGGCTCCAGTTGCTGCCACGAGTCTGAGGGCTCTGGCTGCTGCTCTGGGGGCTGCTGCTGATCTCACCCATAAGGACTTGTGACAAGCAGAGTTGGAAACAAAGTGCTGAATGCCCTCCCCAGCCTGCTGCTCACTATCCTCTCCCTCTGTGCCCTGCAGACTGAGCTGCTGAGATCTTCCCATGGAAACATCTGCATTTTCCCTAAATATTTCTGGCCTCCTCATCTGAGTTACAAAATAAAAAAAAACCTTCCCCACTGAGCCCACCTGACCTCTTATTTATTTTTGCCAGCAGCACCCAACAGGTCAGAGTTAGCAACATGTGGCTCAGCCCTGCCCTGCCTGAGGAAAGCCTGGTTCAGGAGTTGTGGGAGCTCACCTGGTCTACACTCACAGGGTGTCCCTGGAAGGACCTCTGTTGACCTTTCCTGTACAGAGAGGCCCACTCTAACCTTACAGATGCCATTTGAGGATATCCACCTTCTGTGGGTATGCTTTGTGCATTCATGTGTGCTAAGTGACTTCAGTTGTGTCTGACCCTTTGCAACCTTTTGGACTGTAGCCCACCAGGTTCCTCTGTCTGTGGGATTCTCCAGGCAAGAATACTGGAGTGGGTTTCCATTCCCCTCTCCAGGGGATCTTCCCAACCCAGGGATGAAACCCAGGTCTCTTACATCGCCTGCATTGGCAGGCAGATTCTTTATGACTAGTGCCACCTGGAAGTCCCCTGAGTACACTTAAACTTTCTCCAATGTTGTTTCTATTACTTCATTAAGTTTTAAATTAATAGATACAATGATTATGTCTCTAAATGTTCATATTAAGTGATTAAACTGCTAGTATTACATCCAACAGTAAAAACCTGGAAGCAAGCCAAATGCTCATCAAACGGAAGGTAGATGAGTCATTGTGAGATATTCATACATGGTCTGTGATTCAATGTTTTATAAGAATGAGCTGAAGCAACACACAATGAAGTGACAAAAGCGATTCCTAAAAGATTACATGCAGCATGATGCCCTATTTTAAAATTTAAATATATCCTTTTAGGTTGTTGTACATATATGGCTGAAAATTATACAAAAAGGAAAATGAGGTATGGATGAAAACTTTTTTCTTTTGGACTAATATGTACTTTGGGTGGGGAGGAGCATGGTGAGAAGTGCTGGGAAGAAATGTGTGGTCAGAGGTAACATAACTGTCAACATCTTAGCTCTCTTTTTGGTGGGCTCCCCATTTTTTATATTATTAAAATGAATGAATGATTGAATGATTGAACAGACAGACAGATCAGTGAACTAAATAAAGTGAGCATGTGCAGAGCAATGACAATAGTAAGCCTTGGTTCAAGGATTCTGATTTCTCTAATTCTATACATTTAAGGTCCTGTTTTTCCAAAAATGTATTATATTCATTAACTTATATACTGTTATCATTTGATTCTCATGACTCTTTAAAATATATTGATTCCCTGTTAATTTTATAAGTAAGGAAATTGAAGTTCAGAAATGTTAAATAATTTGCCCTAGTTCATGCAGTAAGAATACAGCCAGATCCCTCTTAATCTGTGAGCCTTCCCTTCCCGCTCTCTCCTATCTCCCTACCTCTCCTAGCAACATTATCTACTCCTGTGACATCAGTTAACATTATCACAGTGATAGCAAAGAAGCCATTTCTCAGAGAGCCCTTCATTGACCCCTGAACCTAAAATAGCTGCCTTGTCACTCAAGCACATTACTCGGCTTGATTTTCTTCATATCACTTATCGCCAATCAATAATTTCTTATTTATTTACTTTTTTTATGCCTCTCTCTTCTCACCTTAATGTAAACTTCACCAAGGTACAAACCTTGTTATCTTGCCCAATGGCATCTTTCCAGTATCAAAAGTGGAATATTGTGGAAGTGTCAAAAATATTTTTTGGTTACGTAGCTCCTAGGCTCAGTGGTAAAGAATCGGCCTGCAATGCAGAAGTTGCAAGAAATGAGGGTTTGATCTCTGGATCGGGAAGATCCCCTGGAGGAGGGCTTGGCAACCTGCTTCAGTATTCTTGCCTGGAGAATCCCATGGACAGAGGAGCCTGGCGGGCTATAGTCCAGAGAGTCACAAAGAGTCAGACATGACTCAGGTGACCTAGCACACAGCACGCAGCTCCTAGGTCAATGTATAACGTCCATGCCTGTTTCCTGGGGGTTTCCTAGGTGGCCCTAGAGGTAAAGAACCCATCTATTAACACAGGAGACTGAAGCGACGGAACATGCACATACTTGTTTCCTGAGCTACAGATTTGTTCATTTGGCAACCTTTTAGATTTCACCAATGAAGCGTTCCATTGTCATCCCAAATTCAAAGTTTACAGTAGAAAATCCATTCCTAGCCCTCCATTCATGAGACTTGTTCTACATTGACTTTAACTCAATGAATAGTATCATTATCTGCCCAGTTCAGAACCTGAAGACATCCTGGATTTTTGTCTTTCTTATGACCCAGTGTCTCTTAGGTGGTCACTGGCAAATGAATGGTAGAAATATTATTAATTAAATGACACCCATCAAAAGTCAAAGAATGGTTTTTATAAAATGATTATTTCCATTCAAGTAGATAATACCACTAAGTAGAAATACTTAAGTAAAACATTAAAAATACATTAGGTAGAAATACCATTAAGTAGAAAATACCACCATTTAGGTATTTTATTACATTATTGGAACCCATGGACTATATCCTCACCAGCCTCCTCTGTCCATGGAATTCTCCAGGCAAGAATGCTGGAGTGGGTAGCCATTCCCTTCTCTAGGGGATCTTCCCAACTCGGGGATTGATCCTTGGTCTCTGGCATTGCAGGCAGACTCTTTACTGTCTGAGCCACCAGGGATACCCTTCATGGGTAACACCAATGAATTAAAGACTATGTATTATCTCAATAAAATTTGGGTTGTATGATCTTGAAGTAAGTCATTGACTTCTCTGTGTTTAATGTACTCTTCTGTCAAAGAGGGCTAACATAGTTAGGGTTAAAGGAGGGCTGTAAGGGTTAAGTGAGTTAATACATGTAAATAAAAGGCTTAGGATAGGACGGTAACTTTTGCTCTCCTGTGACACAAAACCCTCAGAAACACATTTATTTCATGGAGTGCAGTTCTTTTGTCAGCACCATCATGATCAAGCTCATCTATATCACTAATATCAGCCTCATCATCATGAAATGGCCACTCCCATCAATGACGCTGGTCCTCTGACCCAACGTTCATAACTAAGCCTACATTATTCACTTCCTTTCTGAATATCTAAAGCTCCTGTAAGCAGTTCCACGCTCAACTGTATACTGTCTTAATGCAATTTAAAGGTTTTTTAGCTTTGGTTTTGGGGGGCAAGCCCCAAGAAATGGTCATTTTCTTGCCTTTATCCTTCCTATTTTCTTATAAAGTTGTTCTTCATTTTTCAATTATTAGCAACTTTAAGCTGATTCACCAATAGAAAGATTAAATAATGACTTCTGTCCTCACATATCCAGTGAAATCAGCTACTCTGAAGTCACTGTTGATGTTCTAACAGAACATCAAATGGAGCGGACACTCACTGGGGCAATTTATAATAGTGATCACGTTTTCCTTAGAATTCTCTTTCTTTGAATAATGATTAACAGTGTTTATGCTGGGTCCATTCTCTTTCCTTATCTGCCATCCATCAGTGAAGTCTTGGATCCTAGTTCCTTTTTTTTTTTTTTCAATTGACTTTTGTTTTCTTTTGTTTTAATTTTATTTTTTTTAAACTTTACAATATTGTGTTAGTTTTGCCAAATATCGAAATGAATCCGCCACAGGTATACATGTGTTCCCCATCCTGAACCCTCCTCCCTCCTCCCTCCCCATACCATCCTAGTTCTGATGACCACCAAGACCTCATCCTTATCATATAATCCACTAGGTATCAAGGCAAACCATTCAATATCACAGTAATCCAAGTCTATCCCCAAACCAGTAATGGTGAAGAAGCTGAAGTTGAACGGTTCTATGAAGACCTACAAGACCTTTTAGAAATAACACTCCCAAAAGATGTCCTTTTAATTATAGGGGACTGGAATGCAAAAGTAGGAAGTCAAGAAACACTTGGGGTAACAGGCAAATTTTGCCTTGGAACACGGAATGAAGCAGGGCAAAGGCTAATAGAGTTTTGCAAAGAGAACGCACTGGTCATAGCAAACACCCTCTTCCAACAACACAAGAGAAGACTTTACACATGGACATCACCAGATGGCCAACACAGAAATCAGATTGATTATATTCTTTGCAGCCAAAGATGGAGAAGCTTTATACAGTCAGCAAAAACAAGATCAGGAGCTGACTGTGGCTCAGATCATGAACTCCTTATTGCCAAATTCAGAGTGAAATTGAAGAAAGTAGGGAAAACCACTAGACCATTCAGGTATGACCTAAATCAAATTCCTTGTGATTATACAGTGGAAGTGAGAAATACATTTAAGGGACTAGATCTGATAGAGTGCCTGAGGAACTATGGATGGAGGTTCGAGACATTGTACAGGAGACAGGGATCAAGACCATCCCCATGGAAAAGAAATGCAAGAAAAGCAAAATGGCTGTCTGGGGAGGCCTTACAAATAGCTGTGAAAAGAAGAGAAGAGAAAAGCAAAGGAGAAAAGGAAAGATATAAGCATCTGAATGCAGAGTTCCAAAGAATAACAAGGAGAGATTAGAAATCCTTCCTCAGCAATCAATGGAAAGAGAGGAGAACAATAGAATGTGAAAGACTAGATATCTCTTCAAGAAAATTAGAGATACCAAGGGAACATTTCATGCAAAGATGGGCTCGATAAAGGACAGAAATGGTATGGACCTAACAGAAGCAGAAGATATCAAGAAGAGGTGGCAACAATACACAGAAGAACTGTTCAAAAAAGATTTTCACCACCAAGATAAGAACAATGGTGTGATCACTCACCTAGAGCCAGACATCCTGGAATGTGAAGTCAAGTGGGCCTTAGAAAGCATCACTACAAACAAAGCTAGTGGAGGTGATGGAATTCCAGTTGAGCTATTTCAAATCCTGAAAGATGATGCTGCGAAAGTGCTGCACTCAATATGCCAGCAAATTTGGAAAACTCAGTAGT
Source organism: Bos taurus (assembly GCF_002263795.3). Classification (NCBI taxonomy): domain Eukaryota; kingdom Metazoa; phylum Chordata; class Mammalia; order Artiodactyla; family Bovidae; genus Bos; species Bos taurus. The sequence continues at coordinate 18,047,806 of NC_037330.1, read as the reverse complement.
GGCCACAGGCCTGGGAAAGGTCAGCTTTCATTCCAATCCCAAAGAAAGGCAATGCCAAAGAATGCTCAAACTACCACACAATTGCACTCATCTCACACGCTAGTAAAGTAATGCTCAAAATTCTCCAAGCCAGGCTTCAGCAATATGTGAACCGTGAACTTCCTGATGTTCAAGCTGGTTTTAGAAAAGGCAGAGGAACCAGAAATCAAATTGCCAACATCCGCTGGATCATGTAAAAAGGAAGAGAATTCCAGAAAAACATCTATTTCTGGTTTATTTACTATGCCAAAGCCTTTGACTGTGTGGATCACAATAAACTGTGGAAAACTCTTCAAGAGATGGGAATACCAGACCACCTGATCTGCCTCTTGAGAAACCTGTATGCAGGTCAGGAAGTAACAGTTAGAACTGGACATGGAACAACTGACTGGTTCCAAATAGGAAAAGGAGTATGTCAAGGCTGTATATTGTCACCCTGCTTATTTAACTTATATGCAGAGTACATCATGAGAAACACTGGGCTGGAAGAAGCACAAGATGGAATCAAGATTGCTGGAAGAAATATCAATAACCTCAGATATGCAGATGACATCACCCGTATGGCAGAAAGTGAAGAGGAACTAAAACGCCTCTTGATGAAAGTGAAAGTGGAGAGTGAAAAAGTTGGCTTAAAGCTCAACATTCAGAAAACTAAGATCATGGCACCTGGTCCCATCACTTCACAGAAAATAGGTGGGGAAACAGTGGAAGCAGTGTCAGACTTTATTTTTCTGGGCTCCAAAATCACTGAAGATGGTGATTTCAGCCATGAAATTAAAAGACAGTTACTCCTTGGAAGGAAAGTTATGACCAACCTAGATAGCATATTCAAAAGCAGAGACATTACTTTGCCAACAAAGGTCCGTCTAGTCAAGGCTATGGTTTTTCCAGTGGTCGTGTATGGATGTGAGAGTTGGACTGTGAAGAAAGCTGAGCACCGAAGAATTGATGCTTTTGAACTGTGGTGTTGGAGAAGACTCTTGAGAGTCCCTTGGTCTGCAAGGAGATCCAACCAGTCCATTCTAAAGAGATCAGTCCTGAGTGTTCTTTGGAAGGACTCATGCTAAAGCTGAAACTCCAATACACTGGCCAACTCATGCGAAGAGTTGATTCATTGGAAAAGACACTAATGCTGGGAGGGATTGGGGGCAGGAGGAGAAGGGGACAACAGAGGATGAGATGGTTGGATGGCATCACCAACTCGATGGACATGAGTTTGGGTGAATTATGGGAGTTGGTGATGGACAGGGAGGCCTGGCATGCTACAATTCATGGGGTCACAAAGAGTCAGACACGACTGAGCGACTGAACTGAACTGAGGTATCAAGTTCCTCTCCAGTCTTAGCTGCATACCCTCCCCTAAGCCCCAGTCACATCCAGGGCTTGTCTAACAGAGGAGTCATGTGTTTTACTTATCTGTCTTCAAATTGGCTTGTGATAGCCTTCAAGGAAGGGATGATTATCTTTCATTTTGAGTAGTAGAATGCTTGTTTCAATGTAGAACACATCACGTTTCATTAATTAGGTCTACTTGTATCTCATTTCAGATGTGTCAATGGCAAAATATGGATTTTCACACTTGAGTATTGCCTATCTTCAAATATGGTCTTAAACCAAAGCCCAGTGGAATAACCCATGACTGAGTGGCAGAGCTTGTCTCTTGCCTGTCACCAACCCCTTCCGATCTCCGATGGCCTCTCATATCACTGTCTGTATCCTATTCCTCAATCCCTCATGCTGTTTCCTGACCATTGATTAGCTGCTCTTTGAATCCCCTTCTCTGGCTAGTGACCTGAGCTTTATTCCCTTGGCTGGCTTGCTGACACATACTCAAGTCTCATCTGATTGTTATTCCGTTAGGCCTATGTACCCAGGCGTAATAAATGTACTATTTCTGAAACATTGATAGGTGATGACATCCGTGGTCGTGTACATTTGACTCAGTGTGTGTCCTGCTTTAAAGGACTTCTCCAGCCCAACAAATGGATCCCGAGACCCAAGCCTCTTCACATGTGTGTCCAAAGGCAGACATCATTCATCGTTTCAGGCAGTAATCAGTAACTTACTGCTTTGCCTCTACCCATCCTGTGAGCATTCAGTGGGGCTTCTGGGCATATGTAGATGAATAAAAACCAGTACAGTTTCTGCCCTAAAGGGTGATCTCCCTCTGGAAGAGCACAGACAGATGCAAGGACTCAGCACTGTAGGAGCCTACCCATGAGTCATGGGGCCACCACTGTAGCACGCCACAAATTGGTTTACTGGGCACTGTTTACACGTATATCCTCCAGGCACCTGTCTCATCTTTGTGGAAACAGAGTTTTGTAAAATTCCTGTCTCAGGACAGAAAATACACAAGTATTCAATTAATGAATGAGCCATTATTAGATGATCACAACTAAAGCATTTCACATGTGACCAGTGTGTGGTTTCCTTCAGGGGATGTCTGAAGCCTGAAGAATGATACCCTGAGCCACAGGTCTCTGCCCACTGGTGCTAAAACACAGTTCTTCATTCCTCTCTTAATCAACTAAGCATCGAAATTCATCTTTTCATCACATCTACCCATTCTGTTTGTGAAACTACAGAGGGAATGGAACTGAATAAAGTCCAGATTTATTCAGAAATAAAGATTCTGTCCTCAACAGATTCTCCATCTGGAAGAGCAGGAAGACAAGCAAATGTACATGATACTGTTCTGAGTTAAGAGCTGTTAGAGGCTGTAGTAAATTAATAGAAAGTGTGTCCTCAAGGAAACTCAGTTGTTCTTGAAGACAGCAGTATCTCATAAAATTCTGGGCCCAAGATAGACAGTGTATGATTATTGACCAAATGAATGAATGAATGAATGCATGGGCGAGCTAGTGGGAATGGGGAAAGGCTTGCTGGCGGCAGGCCTGGGGAGAGGATGTCTGACAAGCTCTGGCTTTCTGATCCCTCTAAATCCTGGTGCAAAAAGAGTCTCCTCATCCCAGGTTGTGAAACTGACCACTCTGCATACATGGGCAGTGCTTCATCCCTGGGAAAATATCAGGGCCTGGATAAAGGGGCTCCAGGGAGAGAGGAAGGAGTCACTTTACAGGAATGGTGGTGGGAATTGGGGTGGGCTTAAGGATCCTGCAACTTGCAGAAGTCTTTGTTCTCAGTATCATAATTTTATAGTTTATTCATTAAAAAAATATCATTTTGGGGGGGATACATCCTACTCCCATTTGATTTCTTTGAGATTAAGGATCAGAAAATGAGTGCACTACTTTGTGTCCTTTGGGGATAAGAAGGCTTACATCAGTGGGTTTGGAGGCCATATGGGGAGTTGGCCATCATACCTCAGGGGAAGCAAAACAGGCTGAGGGGACAGAGTATTCATTAAGGTTTGCTTCCCTTCACATCAGTTTCCAGGCGCCATTGTGGAACTTGATTCATGAACCTGCTATTTGTGGAGGAAAGATCTCTATGAAATCCAGGGGAAAGAAAACTATGAGAATGAATCTTTGAAATGGTGCACTGATTTCTTTTTTGTGTCTCTCAGGTTGGCTGAACTCCTGAAATATACTTCCAGTAAAATAAGCAGCAGTGCCAGCCCCTCCTGAGTGTTCCCCAAAATGTCCCACCCAACTTCCTGCCCCATGTCCCTCTCCAGTCTCTTCCTGCTGTGGCCCCAGCTCTGGGGCTGGGGGCTGGGGGTGGGGGCTGCTGCCTGAGCCACCACAGGTTCCATCCCTGTTGCTGGGGCTGTAGCATGACTGCTGTGAGTGTGAGCTCTCTGGGGGCTTTGGGGGCTCCAGGTTCTATGATGGGTGACTACTGTTAACCTGGGTCTTACCCACAGGACAGCAGCAATGGGAGGAGCCAAGTAACAGATCCACCAACCTCCTCCTTCCCCTCACAATCTTTCTTTCATTCTGGAGTTTGAGTTAAAATGTAGTCTTTGCACAGGGCTCATCCTTGTGCTCCCCACAAATTCCCTCTCTCCTCACCCTACACACCCTACCATCAAGCCCCAAATCCCACTAAGAGAAAAATTAAGTTTCTTCTTTTGCACCCTGCTCCTTGTCCTTGATGTCTCACACAAAACCTCCCCTCCCTGCAGCTCTGCCTCACCAATGTGGGTGAGTGTTTCTCCAGATGACTTTGCCCAATTTAGGTACCAGCCATCCTAAGGAGCAGCCAGCTTTGTCCAGACCACCTCCCAAAACAAAGACCCCAGTGACTTTGTCTTTTAATGTGGAAAAAGGACCTTCTTCCCTTCTGTCAGTCCTGGGCTTGGGAACTAGAAATGCCATGTGTCTACAGGGGCAGTGACTCTTATGCTTACTGTGATTTATATTAATTTAAAGAATGTTCATGACACGGGGTATATTTTATTTTTATGACATTCTTTGAAAAATAAGCAATAAAAACACAACCAACAGAATGAAGATATAAAGATTCAGAGAGGCCAAACACAATATATTTGAGAGCTGAGACCAAATCAGGAAGCCCCCATCTCTTACTCTTTTAATTATTTCTACAGTCCCATGATATGTCCTATATGATTTTATATTTAAAAAAATTTTGTCCCATTGCAAACTATTTCAGAAATGATTATTTTTCCATTAGGTAAGCATACTGAGGTAAAACAAAAAAAAAAAAAACCAGCTGTGATGTTAAGTAATCATAGTCATATAATGATGATAATAACAATAATAACCTTTACTGAGGGCCCTTTCATGGCTTGACTCTTCACATACTTTTTATTTAGCCTTTCCAACAATGTATGAGGCAAATATTGTTTTCATTTTATGTTTGATGAAACTAACCAAGGCTGAGCAAGAGTAAACAACTCGCTCTTCCAAGCTCTTGCTTGGAGGGAGAACCATAGCATAAGCCCAGGCCTGTCTGCCTGCAATGATCTCGCTATTTTCCTGGGGCACTCAGCCTCCTAAGTGGGGTTTACTTCTTGAGATCAAAGTAGGCAAAGTGCTAATGGTGTAAGACGGTGCCTAATAGTGGTATAGGGTCAACAATCCATTTCCTGGGTTAAGACACACAGTCTCCACACCTGTGTCCCTGTTTTAGCTCAGTTCCTCCCACATTATACCTCACAGGGCAGCTAGAGTCTGATCCTGTCACATCTCTGCTTAAAATAGTTGCCAGTGATCTGGACACAGACCTGAGGGACTCCTTTCTCCTGCTTCATAGGCTGCTTTCAATTCTGTGAATATGCCAGAATCGCTCATATCTCCTATACTGTGTCCCTTTGCACATGCTATTCCTTCATTCTAGCATATTCTCCATCCTCCTTTTTTCCTACTTATCCGTTAGGTCTCAGCCCATACTCATGTATTCAAGAAAGTCTTTTCTGGTCTCCCTGGCCAGGTTAGCTTTCTCCCATTCCCTGCATTCTCAGCCTTAAGCAGCTCTCATTGCTCTGTAGACCTCTCCTGCCAAATACTAATCAGGGGCATCATTGGCTATTTATCTGTGTGGTCTTTCGATTGATGATTATCTTCTTCATTCAACTAACAGCTTTCTAAGAACAGGGGCTACATTTGATGACTCCTTTATCTTAGCACTGTAACTCCAGGATGTAGCATGATGTTTTATACAGAGTTAAACCGAGTAGCTGAATGAATAAATGCATGCATTGAAGAATTAATGAGTCAGCATCACTGATATTACCACCATCATTCCTTCAATCTATATTACTATAGAAATATTTTTTTAATTGCTCCAGCCCCAGGGGACATACATATCTAAAATATATGTATAGTCTATCTGAAGTTGAAATTCACTTGGGGACCTTGTATTTCTATTTGCTAAATCAGACAACTCTACCATAGACACTTGCCTTTTTGTGATGTAAGTCATGCAATTTCATGTTTGGAAGCTCATAGTCTCATTTTCCCCAAAGATTTCACTTTTTTTTTTAATTTTAATTTTTAATTGGAGGATAATTTCTTTACGATGTTGGTTTCTGCCATACAATGTGAATCAACCATAATTATACATATATCCTCTTCCTCTTGAACCTTGCTGCCACCTCCCTCATCCCACCCCTTTAGGTTGTCACAGAACACTGGGTTCAGTTCCGGTGTTATACGGCAACTTGTACTAGAGATCTATTTTATATATGGCAATGTATATGTTTCAATGCTACCCTCTCAATTCTTCTCATCCTCTCTTTCCCTCACTGTTTCCACAAATCTGTTCTCTATGTCTGTATCTCTATTCCTGCCCCGGAAATAGGTTCATTAGTAGTATTTTTTCTAGATTCCATATGTATGTGTTAATATATGGTATTGGTTTTTCTCTTTCTGACTAACTTCACTCTGTAACAGTTTCTAGGTTCATTCACTTCAGTGGACTCAAATTCATTCCTTTTCACAGGTGAATAATATTCCATTGTGTATACGAATATGTACCACAATTTCTCCCTTTGTATTTATATTTTATTATTTTATTTATTTATCTTTTGACTGTGCTGGGTCTTTGCTGATGCATGGACTGCTTTCTAGCTGCAATGCACAGGCCTCTCATTGTGATGGCTTCTCTTGTTGCAGAGCACAGGCTCTATGGCCCAAGGGTTCAGTAGTTGTGGTTTCTGGGCTCTACACACAGACTCAATTGTTGTAGTGCATGGGCTTAACTGCTCTGCTGTGTGTGGGGTCTTCCAGGACCAGGGACCAAACCAATGTCTCCTGCATTGGCAGGTGGATTCTTGACCACTGAGCCATGAGGGAAGCCCTGTACCACAACTTCTTTATCCATTCACCAGCTGATGGATATCAAGGTTGCTTCTATGTCCTGGCTATTATAAATAGAGCTGCAATGAACACTGTCTCCCATTGGTTTCTATATGCAGCTTTTTCTGTGGAGTGAGAAGGTAAAAAGTTTGAAAAGCGGTGCCTCCTAACTTTTTTTTTAAGTGCCTCCTTTCTATGCTCTTATCCTGTGTTTACATCTAAGCCCTTATCACACTGTATTACAGATGTCTGTTCATTTATGTATTTTCCTTATTAGACAGTAAGCTCCTTGAGGACAGAAGCTATGAGTAGCTGTTTACAGAATGTTTGTTGTGTGGATGGATGATGACTGATCTTAATTCAATTCTAGGAATCTGATGGGTAATCTGTAAGTACTTGGGAGTGACCTGGATTTAATAAGCTCCACTTGATGAACTAAGACCATATCCATTTAGCATAGGACATTTGAGATAATTACTACCAGCAGGGAAGATTTGAAAGAAGTAGTCATCACCAAGAAGAATATAATATTTCCTTGGATTACAGGTCAGCCTCCAGTGAACATGTCAGCCTGAATGACTGTGTTTCCAAGATGCTTGGGGAAGATGCCTGACTCAGGTTCAAGGAAAGGTTGTCCCTAAAGAAATTATAGAGGGTATCCTGTATGGCAGGGAGGTTGGATCTCAAGAAGCTTGTGAGTCCATGCTCCATGAATGTGATTTAGTTGTCACCAAGGCTTAAGGATATATCTCTACTTATGTATGCATGTGTATGTATGTGATATCTATCTTGATTGATAGACATCTTACAATATATATGCAAATGGAAAATGTACATACAGAAGCAAATATATATATACATATACAATTTTTATTGAAATATAATTCACATACCATACAGTTCATCCACAGAAAGTGTACAATTCAGTGTTTTTTTATATGTTCACAGAGCTATGTAGTTATCTAATTTTAGAATGTTTTCACTACCCCAAAACAAAATTCTGTAGCTATTAGCTGTCACATCTCATCCCCTTGAGCCCCACTTTCTGTCTCTACAGATTTTCCTCATCTGAAAGTTTCATATAAATGGAATTTTATGGTATGTGATCTTTTGTGACTGGCTTCATTCACCCAACAGAATGTTTTCAAGGTTTATTCATGTTGTAGCATGTATCAAAATTCAACACCTTGATATGGCCAATTAATACTCCATTGTATCTGCACACCACAAGTGTTTATCCATTCATCAGTTGAACACTTGAGCTGTTTATGCCTTGTGGCTACTGTGAACAATTCCATTATGAAACATTTATGTATACATTTTTTGAGTGGATGGTTTCATTTTGTTTGGAGGGATTTTCATTTTGCTAGGAGTGAGGGGGTTAGTGGATTATGTAGTAAGTAACTCTAGGTTTAAGTTTTGAAGCACTGCCAAATTGCTTTTCACAGTAACTGTACCATATACATTCCCTCCAGCAATGTGTTGAGGATTCCAATTTCTATGTATCCTCCTCAACACTTGTTACTGCCTATCCTTTTTTTATTATAGTCATGCTAGTGGGTGTGAAGTGGTATGTCATTATGGTTTTGATTTGCATTTTCTTAATGACTAATGATGTTGAGCATTTTTTCATGTGCTTAACTGGCCATTACTATATTTTCTTTGGAGAAATATCTATTTAGATCCATTATTTATTTTTAAATTGCCATATCTTTTTATCTTTTATCTTTCAGTTATAAATGTTCCTTACACATTCTAGATAAAAGTCCCTTTTCAGATATATAATTTACAAATACTTTTCTTCATTTGGTGGGTCAGCTTTTCACATTTGCAACATAAAAGGTTTTAAAATTTTTATGAAGCTCAATTTATCTATTTTAAAAATTTTGTCTAAATTTTGCTTTTGATGTTGTATCTAAGAAACCACTTAAATAAAGTCAAGTCAAGAAGATTTACTCCTATGTTCACTTCTAGGAGTTTTATCATTTAAGCTCTTACACTTAGGTTTTGATCTATTTTGAATTAATTTTTCCATATGATATGAAGAATTATATATCCCTTGATATCAGAAGGGGACTGATTCTAGGACTCCCTCTGAAACCACAAGATGCTCAGGTCCCTTATCTTTTAATCGAATGTGCATTATTTGTACATAATCTACACACATCCTCCTGTATACTTTAAATCATCTCCAGATTACTTATGATAATTAATGAAATATAAACATCATGTAAATAATTGTCAGCACACAGTAAATTTGTGTTGGTTTTTGAAACTTGCTGATCATTTAAAAATATTCTTGATCTGGGATTGGCTGACTCCACGAATGAGTAATCTGTGGATATGAAAAGCCAACCATATTTTAATCTTAATTTCACCTATAAATTCTTATGAGCAACCCATAAGACTTTATTATATAATTTTTTCATCTTTCTATGAACTGACACTATCTTCAAAGCTTTATATTTATTTGTCTCTTTCTATGCAAGAAGCACAAGCTGGAATCAAGAGTGCTGGGAGAAATATCAATAACCTCAGATATGCAGATGACACCACCCTTATGGCAGAAAGCAAAGAGGAACTAAAAAGCCTCTTGATGAAGGTGAAAGTGGAGAGTAAAAAAGTTGGCTTAAAGCTCAACATTCAGAAAACTAAGATCATGGCATCTGGTCCCATCACTTCATGGCAGATAGATGGGGAAATAGTGGAAACAGTGTCAGACTTTACTTTTCTGGGCTCCAAAATCACTGCAGATGGTGACTGCAGCCATGAAATAAAAGACGCTTACTCCTTGGAAGGAAAGTTATGACCAACCTAGATATTAAAAAGCACAGACATTACTTTGCCAACAAAGGTCTGTCTAGTCAAGGCTATGGTTTTTCCAGTGGTTATGTATGGATGTGAGAGCTGGACTGTGAAGAAAGCTGAGGGCCGAAGAATTTATGGTTTTGAACTGTGGTGTTGGAGAAGACTCTTGAGAGTCCCTTGGACTGCAAGGAGAACCAACCAGTCCATTCTGAAGGAGATCAGCCCTGGGAGTTCATTGGAAGGACTGATGTTGAATACTTTGGCCACCTCATGCGAAGAGTTGACTCATTGGAAAAGACTCTGATGCTGGGAGGGACTGGGGGCAAGAGGACAAGGGGATGACAGAGGATGAAATGGCTGGATGGCATCACTGACTCGATGGACATGAGTTTGGGTAAACTCTGGGAGTTGGTTGATGGACAGGGAGGCCTCGCGTGCCATGACTTATGAGCTCACAGAGTCGGACATGACTGAGTGACTGAAATGAACTGATTGTTGTTCTAGGACAATCAGTTTTATCTTAGCTTCTCTCATTCTCTTTTTTTAACTCTTATCAGTTCAGTTCAGTTGCTTAGTCATGTCGACTCTTTGTGACCCCATGGACCACAACACGCCAGGCTTCCCTGTCCTTCACCAACTCCCGGAGCTTACTCAAACTCATGTCCATTGAGTCGGTGATGCCATCCAGCCATCTAATCCTCTGTTGTCCCCTTCTCCTCCTGCCTTCAATCTTTCCCAGCATCAGGGTCTTTTCCAACAAGTCAGTTCTTCACATCAGGTGGCCAAAGTATTGGAGTTTCAGTTTCAGCATCAGTCTTTCCAATGAACTCCCAGGACTGATCTCCTTTAGGATGGACTGGTTGGATCTCTTTGCAGTCCAAGGGACTCTCAAGAATCTTCTCCAACACCACAATTCAAAAGCATCAATTCTTTAGTGGTCAGCTTTCTTTATAGTCCAACTCTCACATCCATATGTGACTACTGGAAAAATCATAGCTTTGACTAGATGGACCTTTGTTGGAAAAGTAATGTCTCTGCTTTTTAATATGCTGTCGAGGTTGGTCATAACTTTTCTTCCAAGGAGCAAGCATCTCAATTTCATGGATGCAGTCACCATCCAAAGTGATTTTGGAGCCCAAGAAAATAAAGTCTGTCACTATTTCCATTGTTTCCCCAACTATTTACCATGCTGTGATGGGACCAGATGCCATAATCTTAGTTTTTTGAATGCTGAGTTTTCAGCCAGCTTTTTCACTTTCCTTTTTCACTTTCATCAAGAGGCTTTTCAGTTCCTCTTCAGTTCCTTCAAGAAGGATGGTGTTATCTGCATATCTGAGGTTATTGATATTTCTCCAAGCAATCTTGATTCCAGCTTGTCTAACTCTATAATTTGAGCCTAATATTAGGACTAGAAATAACTTCCGAGTTTACAAAGTCCAACTGAGACCCAAATAATATAAGTAACTTTGCTGGAGGCCACACAACTTTTCATGTCTTCTCTGTGTTAATAAAAGAGATTTATAAAGAATAAAAAAGTTTTACAGTAATAAAGTAACTTCAAGTTTAAATTTAAGCAAAGAAAAAAGTATATACATATAAATACAGTATCAAGACTAAACTGGAAGGTAATTTATCTTTAAAACCTGCAGCACATAAATAATTCAAACATAAAAAGCTAAATATCTTCATATTAATCAGTGAAATTTCATCTTAAATCTAGTCATGATATCCCTACAGAATCCTTTCCTGGTATTATTAGAAAACTAACTCTTTTAATTGGCTTCTGGTGCTTATTACTAGACTGATTTTCATCAGTTCAGTTCAGTTCAGTCACTCAGTCATGTCTGACTCTTTGCAACCCCATGAACTGCAGCACACCAGGGCTCCCTGTCCATCACCAACTTCCGGAGTCCAGACAAACTCATGTCCATCGAGTCAATGATGCCACCCAACCATCTCATCCTCTGTCGTCCCCTTCTCCTCTTGCCCTCAATCTTTCCCACCGTCAGGGTCTTTTTCAATGAGTCAGCTCTTCACATCAGATGGCCAAAGTATTGGAGTTTCAACTTTAATATCAGTCCTTCCAATGAACACCCAGGACTGATCTCCTTTAGGAAGGACTAGTTGGATCTCCTTGCAGTCTAAGGGAATCTCAAGTATTCTCCAACACCACAGTTCAAAACCATCAATTCTTTGGTGCTCAGCTTTCTTCAGAGTCCAACTCTCACATCCATACATGACCACTGGAAAAACCATAGCCTTGACTAGACAGGCCTTTGTTGACAAAGTAATGTCTCCACTTTTTAATATGCTATCTAGGTTGGTCATAACTTTCCTTCCAAGGAGTAAGCGTCTTTTAATTTCATTGCTACAATCACCATCTTCAGTGATTTTGGAGCCCAGAAAAGTAAAGTCTGACACTGTTTCCACTATTTCCCCATCTATCTGCCATGAAGGGGATGGGACTGGATGCTATGATCTTAGTTTTCTGAATGTTGAGCTTTAACCCAACTTTTTCACTCTCCTCTTTCACTTTCATCAAGAGGCTCTTTAGTTCTTCTTCACTTTCTGCCATAAGGGTGGTGTCATCTGCATATCTGAGGTTATTGATATTTCTCCCAGCAATCTTGATTCCAGCTTGTGCTTCCTCCAGCCCAGCGTTTCTCATGATGTACTCTGCATATAAGTTAAATAAGCAGGGTGACAATATACAGCCTTGACGTACTCCGTTTCCTATTTGGAACCAGTCTGTTGTTCCATGTCCAATTCTAACTGTTGCTTCCTGGCCTGCATATAGGTTTCTCAAGAGGTAGGTCAGGTGGTCTGGTATTCCCATCTCTTTCAGAATTTTCCACAGTTTATTGTGATCCACACAGTCAAAGGCTTTGGCATAGTCAATAAAGCAGAAATAGATGTTTTTCTGGAACTCCCTTGCTTTTTCGATGATCCAGCAGATGTTGGCAATTTGATCTCTGGTTCCTCTGCCTTTTCTAAATCCAGCTTGAACATCTGGAAGTTCACATATTGCTGAAGCCTGGCTTGGAGAATTGTGAGCATTACTTTACTAGCGTGTGAGATGAGTGCAATTGTGCAGTAGTTTGAGCATTCTCTGGCATTGCCTTTCTTTGGGATTGGAATGAAAAGTGACTTTTTCCAGTCCTGTGGCCACTGCTGAGTTTTCCAAATTTGCTGGCATATTGAGTGCACCACTTTCACAGTGTCATCTTTCAGGATTTGAAATAGCCCAGCTGGAATTCCATCACCTCCACTAGCTTTGTTTGTAGTGATGCTTTCTAAGGCCCACTTGACTTCACATTCCAGGATGTCTGGCTCTAGGTGAGTGATCACACCATCATGATTATCTGAGTTGTGAAGATCTTTTTTGTACAGTTCTTCTGTGTATTCTTTCCACCTCTTCTTAATATCTTCCGCTTTTGTTAGGTCCATACCATTTCTATCCTTTATAAAGCCCATCTTTGCATAAAATGTTCCCTTGGTATCTCTAATTGTCTTGAAGAGATCTCTAGTCTTTCCCATTCTATTGTTTTCCTCCATTTCTTTGCATTGATCCCTGAGAAAGGCTTTCTTATCTCTCCTTGCTATTCTTTGGAACTCTGCATTCAAATGGGCATATCTTTCCTTTTCTCCATTCCTTTTTGCTTCTTGTCTTTTTACAGCAATTTGTAAGGCCTCCCCAGACAGCCATTTTGCTTTTTTGCATTTCTTTTTCTTGGGGATGGTCTTTATCCCTGTCTCCTGTACAATATCATGAACCTCCATCCATCGTTCTTCAGGCACTCTGTCTATCAGATCTAGTTCTTTAAATCTATTTCTCACTTCCACTGTATAGTCATAAGGGATTTGATTTAGGTCATACCTGAATGGTCTAGTGGTTTTCTCCCCTTTCCTCAATTTCAGTCTGAATTTGGCAATAAGGAGTTCATGATCCGAGCCACAGTCAGCTCCCAGTCTTTGCTGACTGTATAGAGCTTGTCCATCTTTGGCTGCAAAGAATATAATCAGTCTGGTTTCGGTGTCGACCATCTGATGATGTCCATGTGTAGAGTCTTCTTTTGTGTTGTTGGAAGAGGGTATTTGCTATGACCAGTGCGTTCTCTTGACAGAACTCTATTTGCCTTTGCCCTGCTTCTTTCTGTACTCCAAAGCCAAATTTGCCCATTACTCCAGGTGTTTCTTGACTTCCTACTTTTGTATTCCAGTCCCCTATAATGAAAAGGACATTTTTGGGGGGTGTTAGTTCCAGAAGGTCTTGTAGGTCTTCATAGAACTGTTCAACTTCAGCTTCTTCAGTGTTACTGGTCAGGGCATAGACTTGAATTACCGTGATATTGAATGGTTTGCCTTGGAAACAAACAGAGATCATTCTGTCATTTTTGAGTTTGCATCCAAGTACTGCCTTTCAGACTCTTTTGTTGACTATGATGGCTACTCCATTTCTTCTAACGGATTCCTGCCCACAGTAGTAGATATAATGGTCATCTGAGTTAAATTCACCCATTCCAGTCCATCTTAGTTCACTGATTCCTAGAATGTCGATGTTCACTCTTGTCATCTCCTGTTTGACCACTTCCAATTTCCCTTGATTCATGGACTTAACATTCCAGGTTCCTATGCAATATTGCTCTTTACAGCATCAAATCTTGCTTCTATCACCAGTCCCATCCACAAATGGGTATTGTTTTTGCTTTGGCTCCATCCCTTCATTCTTTCTGAAGTTATTTCTCCACTGATCTCCAGTAGCATATTGGGCACCTACTGACCTGGGGAGTTAATCTTTCAGTGTCCTATCTTTTTGCCTTTTCATACTGTTCATGGGGTTCTCAAGGAAAGAACTGATTTTCATAATGTCATTCAAAACATTTGGTGGCCACCTTCTAGGAGCCTGGCTTTCTGCTAGGTGCAGTCTTCTGCTACCAGGATGTTCATCATTTAATGAAGATATGAGACATATCAGCAAAGAAGTGCAATGCTTGTAGATTCTATAAAAGAAGGCAATTCAGGGCCCCCAAATGGCTCATTTTACCTGGGTTGGTGGTGAGAATACAGCCAAATAAAACGGATAGAGACATTGGTATTTGAGCTAAATGTGATGAAGTTATTAGTAGACATTTGACATACAAGGCAAAGAGGAGTGGGTGAAGAGAGGGGGGGTGGGCAGAAGAGAGTGCTCTGAGCAGAGGAAAGAATTTGGATAAAAGGCAGTGAAATGAGGCACCAGACTATATTGGGAGCAATTGTGAGGAACTGGCTATAGCTGAAGCCTTCTCAATAACCAAAGACAGATTGGCATTTGATATATCCTTGCCACTGAGCTGGCAAGGATATATTGATAACCCAATGATGCTATATTGGTAACATTCTGTGAGGCTGAGGGTCTGCTTAAGCAGGACTCTCAGTTCAACAGTATAATGACTGTCTGAGAGATTATTACCATTTAAAGTAGTTGGTTTAGTTCTGCCCTAGACTCTGAATATCATTTTGTGATGGTAACAGTGTTGCAAGATAATAAGTAGACTTTCAGAAGCCCCAAATTCTCTGCACAAGCAGATGCATAAGTTACCTAGCATAGATTCTGCCAATGAAACATACATAGATTACTATTCACTGAGCAACCTTATTAAATTTGCAAAATGTGAAAGAAAAAAAAAACTTAGAGCAGAGATATAGCTCCACTTTATGTCCTACTCCCTTGTTTCTATGCATCCCTCATCTGAATATTTCCAACAGAAAAAGCAAGAGAGTTCCAGAAAAACATTTATTTATGCTTTATCAACTATGCCAAAGTCTTTGACTGTGTGGACCACCACAAACTCTGGAAAATTCTTAAAAAGATGAGAATATCAGGCCACCTGACTTGCCTCCTGAGAAATCTGTATGCAGGTCAAGAAGCAACAGTTAGAACTGGACATGGAGCAACAGACTGACTCCAAATTGGGAAAGGAGTATGTCAAGTCTGTATATTGTGACCCTGCTTATTTAACATATATGCAGAATACATCATGAGAAATGCTGGGCTGGAAGAAGCACAAGCTGGAATCAAGATTGCTGGGAGAAGTATTAATACCCTTTGATACACAGATGACACCACCCTTATGCAGAAAGTGAAGAAGAACTAAAGAGCCTCCTGATGAAAGTGAAAGAAGAGAGTGAAAAAGTTGGCTTAAAGCTCAACATTCAGAAAATGAAGATCGTGGCATCTGGTCCCATCACTTCATGGTAAATAGATGGGGAAACAGTGGAAACAGTGACAGACTTTATTTATGGGGGCTCCAAAATTACTGCAGATGGGGTATGCAGCCATGAAATTAAAAGATGCTTGCTCCTTGGAAGAAAAGTTATGACAAACCTGGACAGAATATTAAAAAGCAGAGACATTACTTTTCCAACAAAGGTCCATCTAGTCAAAACTCTGGTTTCTCCAGTAGTCATGTATGGATGTGAGAGTTGGACCATAAAGAAAGCCGAGTGCCAAAGAATTGATGCTTTTGAACTGTGGTGTTGGAGAAGACTCTTGAGAGTCCCTTGGACTGCAAGGAGATCAAACCAGTCCATCCCAAGGAAATCAGTCCTGAATATTCACTGGAAGGACTGATGCTAAAGCTGAAACTTTGGCCACCTGATACAAAGAACTGACTAATTGGAAGAGATCCTGATGCTGTGAAAGACTGAAGGCAGGAGGAGAAGGGGCTTACAGAGGATGAGATGGCTGGATGGCATCACCGACTCCATGGACATAAGTTTGAATAAACTCCAGGAGTTGGCAATGGACAGGGAGGCCTGGTTTATTGCAGTCCATGGGGTCACAAAGATTCGGACATGACTGAGTGACTGAACTGAACTGAACCGAACTCCAGTCTCTTCCCCTTTATCTCTCCTCTGTATCTTCATATTTCCTTATATATCCATGCATTACCTCTATCACTATCCTTATTGTGCTTGCTTTCTCTTTTAACTTTCAATGTCTCTCTTAAGAGTGGTTGCAAACAATTGGGGAGCTCTCCTGTTCTGTTGAGTATTAGCTTTTCTTTGTTCTCCTGATGTGTGCTTGTTTCATTATCTATTAACAGCCACATGGTGACAATCTGTGATACTATTTTTTTTGCCTTTACCTTTACCCTGGTTGACACATAGGTACTCTGTTGCTTAAATAGGCATGTGACCTGTTGAAGATGGTCTTAAGGAGAAAAACTCAGTGGTACCCTGGTGCCGAGGTAAAACCCTGACTACTTTAATTCTTGAGGGTAGAAGATATAAGGCACTAAGAATTTGTATGGAAAGATTGGAAGATATCTAAATGACAAATATCACCATTTCAGGGGTGAGTTCCAGAACCTCCGTTATTAGAATGATGGGAGAGGAAAAGAAGTGAAAAGAAGATTGTGAATGATACAAAGGAAGAAGTCGTATTGAATCTGTTAAAATATACATCTTTGCACACAAAGGACAAGTATTTATGGACTAGCTCTCAGGATTAAGGAATCATTAAGACTCCAGTAAATTCTTTTAAGGTTCAGAGCCAGTATCCTAAAGGATAAGATAATAACTCCTGAAAAGGGTCTTATAGTATAATAAAGCATAGAATGCCTCTCTGTGTATCTGTAACTCAAGGCAATTTCATTTCATTATGTGTATATATACATACACATACATATACATATATATATATGATGTATTTACACATATGATATATATATATGTGTGTGTGTGTGTGGTATTTCCTAAAGCCTCTATCTCTAGATAACTTGACTATAATCCTGATCCTGCCATTTTCAAGCTTGTGACCTATAACAAACTACTACTTCTTTGAACTTTTGTTTTCCCAGCTATGAAATTATGAGAATAACATGTGTCCTTCATGGCTATTTTAAAGATTGAGAGACTTAATGTATGTCAAATTTCTTACCCAAGAGACCGTTTTATAACAAGTGCTCAATGAATTATC
This sequence comes from Bos taurus, assembly GCF_002263795.3. Taxonomy (NCBI): domain Eukaryota; kingdom Metazoa; phylum Chordata; class Mammalia; order Artiodactyla; family Bovidae; genus Bos; species Bos taurus. Next base: position 18,030,271 of record NC_037330.1, on the reverse strand, counting down.
TCTAGATTTATTGTGCTTTTCAAGTTGCCTCCATCTTTTTAAAAATCAATGCAGGATTCAATAATTCCATTCTGGTGGTCACACAGCTGGACTGTGTTTTCAGGTTTACTTTTTCACTGATTCCCTGACTACCTTCAAGACCAACACTACCCAAGTTTAGAGCACCTTGGCCAAATTGTGTGATGAGAAAGATAACTTCTCTGTTGTAGTGAAAGAGGCCTAGCCTGAGGTTAGGTGTCGTTCCTTACCTGCAGAACGACAGGTAGGATCAGATAATTTCTGGGTGCTTGTTGCTCTGACCCTCTGAAAGTCTATGACCCCGCCTGAGTTTAGAATAATGGTATCTGGAGACCCCTTTGGAATGAATGATGGCATCCAGAACTCTGATTCTAAAGTCAGGCTGATCTGGACAGAAATTCCTCCATGGGAAGGATTTCACAGCCATGACTGGAATGGGCACTGTAGGTCACAAAGCACTTTCATACCCATTATCTGATTTTATCTTCATGAGAACCTGGTAAAGTAAGTATTTTCACTCCCATCTTCATATGTGGAAACTAAAGTTCAGAGTAATAAACAGCTAATAAAGTGCTAAGTACTTTACACCAATTATCTCACTTAATTCATACAATACTCCTATGAGTTTTCTAATTCTTCCTTTTCTTCTTTCTTCTTCCTCTTCCTCCTCCTCTTCCTCACTCTCCTCCTTCTTATTTTTCTTCTTTCCATTTTATAGATCTGAGGCTCATGCAGGTTAAGGAGCTTTAACCCCATTAGCAAATAGTAGAGTTAAGATTCAACCCTAAATCTATCTAATAACTTCTATCTTAAATGCTTACCAGTTTATAAACAAGTGAAATGACCCAGGGTTATTTCACTTTCCTTCAATTTTGCCAAAGAAACTTAAGAGGAAAAATAAAATAATAAAAGGAAACTTACACTTGGAGTGACATTGTGGCTATAAGGAATGATGGAGAACTGTAGAAAATAAAAGTACATGCCCTATTTTGCAGGGGGGAGGGGAGTTATTAATCGGGTTGATGGAAGGTAGGCTCATCTGTGCTGGATCTTTTGACTTTAGAAGAAAAGCTGAATGTCTGCAATCTTAAGTAAAATCTATTTCTAAATGCTAATGATTACTAATTATCTAAGTGAAAACTATGGTTGCACAAAATGAAATGTTACCCCATCTTGACTGCATCTGGCTCACAGCATTATTCCTGTTCTGCACTGTGCTGTTTTCAAGGACCACTCCACATAGCATTAGCTGCACACCTGCTGTGAAACCATCAGGTTGCCAGCTCAAGACTGGGACACAGCAGGCAACTATCAGTCCAGATATGCCTGTTGCTTATGATCAGCATGTACTCTTAGTAGATGTTCAGTGCTTTGAATATCATTCTTGTCTGGATGCTTCTGTATAAAATAACTGCCTCAATGCTCACCATCACTCAGGAAAATTGATTTAATTATCTTCATTTTGCAGATGAGTAAATTAATATTCAGGTTGGTTACAAAGGTCACAGTTGCACATAGCCAACCTGGGATATAAGACTTAGCTCTAACACAATATTCTCTTCATCCTGTAAAGTTTCCTCTATCTTTTAGGTGATTTTAATTATCTTTTAAAGAAAGGCATTGCCAAAGAATGTTCAAACTACCACACAGTTGCACTCATCTCACATGCTAGCAAAGTAATGCTCAATATTCTCCAAGCCAGGCTTCAACAGTACATGAACTGTGAACTTCCAGATGTTCAAGCTGGATTTAGAAAAGGCAGAGGAACCAGAGATCAAATTGCCAACATCCGCTGGATCATTGAAAAAGCAAGAGAGTTCCAGAAAAACATCTATTTCTGCTTTATTGACTATGCCAAAGCCTTTGACTGTGTCAAATTCCACCACAAATTCTGGAAAATTCTTAAAGAGATGGGAATATCAGACCACCTGACCTGCCTCCTGAGAAATCTGTATGCAGGTCAAGAAGCCACAGTTAGAACTGGACATGGAGCAACAGACTGGTTCCAAATTGGGAGAGGAGTACATCAAGGCTGTATATTGTCACCCTGCTTATTTAACTTATATGCAGAGTACATCATGAGAAATGCTGGGCTGGATGAAGCACAAGCTGGAATCAAGATTGCTGGGAGAAATATCAATAACCTCAGATATGCAGATGACACCACCCTTATGGCAGAAAGTGAAGAAGAGCTAAAGAGCCTCTTGATGAAAGTGAAAGTGGAGAGTGAAAAAGTTGGCTTAAAGCTCAACATTCAGAAAACGAAGATCGTGGCATCTGGTCCCATCACTTCATGGCAAATAGATGGGGAAACAGTGGAAACAGTGTCAGACTTTATTTTTTTGTGCTCCAAAATCACTGCAGATGGGGACTGCAGCCATGAAATTCAAAAACACTTGCTCCTTGGAAGAAAAGTTACGACCAACCTAGACAAAATATTAAAAAGCAGAGACATTACTTTTCCAACAAAGGTCCGTCTAGTCAAAGCTCTGGTTTCTCCAGTAGTCATGTATTGATGTGAGAGTTGGACCATAAAGAAAGCCGAGTGCCAAAGAATTGATGCTTTTGAACTGTGGTGTTGGAGAAGACTCTTGAGAGTCCCTCGGACTGCAAGGAGAGAAATCAGTCCTGAATATTCACTGGAAGGACTGATGCTGAAGCTGAAACTCCAAAACTTTGGCCACCTGACACAAAGAACTGACTCATTGGAAAAGACCCTGAAGCTGGGAAAGACTGAGGGCAGGAGGAGAAGCGGATGACAGAGGATGAGACGGTTGGATGGCATCACTGACTCAATGGACGTGAGTTTGAGTAAGCTCCAGGAATTGGCGATGGACAGGGAAGCCTGGTATGCTACAGTCCACAGGGTCAAAAAGAGTTGGACACAACTGAATGACTGAACTGAAGTGAATTATCTGTTATTTAATTTAAAGAGGGATTTTTCCTGTTTTCTCTACCTGATTAGAATCTGAGACAAGAAGGAATGCAGGGGCCTGGAATCATCTTTCAAGAGAAAAGATATCTTTGCCACACCTCATCATCCCCTTAACCAGGTCTTCTAGGGATGGAGAAAAAACTGACAGTGTGAAGAAGGAGTAAGAAAACAAGGACCTGCTCCTTCATAGTTCAGAGGCTTCAACACTAAGGTGAGACACTCCCACATTCTACAGGTGACTGCAAGGACAAGCCCACAGGGAGGTGACTGGCTGCTGGAATTGGGTGATGCCAGGCAGATGCCAACCAGTTGTCTCATGGTCTAAGCCAGGCCCAGAAGCCTTTATATACAGTCCTGTCTCCATATTCCTCACCCTGAATGACTGCTTGCCTGTGAGGACGGTGAGTTTAGGGGTTGGGTCTTGGGATTGGGGTCTGGATGATGCCCACAGGGTTCCCAGATTCACAGGGATGAGGCACAGTGAGGGCAGATCCTGGGACCAGAAAAAGAGAGGCACTCCTTCAGAGGGGAACAATCTGAAGGGCTTTTAGAGGATGGAGGAAGAATATCTACGGAGTTGGGGTGAAAAGCTGGGACAATGAAGTCAGTGTATTTGCCTTGGATAACCATGGACTTATCCATAGGTACCATTTTCTTGCATCAGGACCTCTTTCTCTGGAAAAGATGAATTATTAATTTACATCTTGTGAACAGACATGTGTGTAAGAGGGTTACCTTCCTCAAGGACATGTATACTTAGACAGGCTGTATTAATAGACAATGGAAGGCTTTGCTCTTCATTAGAAGTATTTCAGTATCTCAGGAGCTTATGGAGATGTGTTTTGATGGATGGACTAACTGTCAAAACAGTCTCCGTGCTGTGCTGGTCACTGGGCTGATGCCCGTGAACAGGCAGATTTGAGGAGGACAGAGGAGTGGGGATGGGGCCTCAGTTTCTCTCTGGCTACGTGTGCTGTTGGGGAGCATCAGCACCCCACCCATCGTGTTTGTAACACTCTGCTATTTAGAGCTTTATGTGTGCCTGAATGTCAGTCTTGTGATTTAGGAAACTTGCACTTTCTGGGTTACCCCATTTTAGGTAACTGTGCCTTGCCTCTCAGAAGGGCTGGGGAGAAAATATTTCTGAAACTAGCAGACTGTCCCAGTTGAAGTGACTGACATCAGGAATCTGCCTAGGCAAGTTTCCAAGACGGTCCTGAGCCTTTCCAAGGTTGGTGTATTTGGTATGTGCGTGTTTTGCATACATCCATGAGGGCTTGTTTAAGTAAATTCACCTAAAAAGATTGAATAGAGAGAAACAAACATTTTATGTTGGGTTTGAGCTGTCTGGTGAGTGGCTGGATCCTTTAATCTACAGTGGATACTTTCTTTGCACGCAGATGGTGCCTGAGTGCATAGTCACACACTTGTGTCTCACTTTTTGCAACCCTATAGACTGTAGCCTGCCACGCTTCTTTGTCCATGGGAGTTTCCAGGCAAGAAGAATACTGGAGTGGGTTCAAACCTGGGTCCCCTGCACTGAAGGCAGTTTCTTTACCGCTGAGCTACCTGGGAAGTCCTGAGGGCTTGCTCCCATATATGCCCTTTTGCATGTTTGCACATATGTGAAAGTTGCCAGTGTGAGTGCTTGAGGGCATCCAAGCTTCTGTGGGTGTGGAGTTCCCACTTGGGGCCTTGGGAGGAAGGTTTCTCTCTACTTCATATAAAGCTCCCTACTATCTCTTGGGACTTGATGAAGTGAGGGAATTCTCTTGTCATCAGCGCCCTCTTGTGCTGGACACTGGAATGCCCATTTGCTGTTCTTTGAAGCTCCCTCAGATTAGGTCTTTTGGCAGATTCAAGGCAGGTCTTGTGGGCAATGGTGACTAATCTTGGGTCCAGCTCACTCTGTAAGGACTCTTGGGTACAAGTTGAAGGTAGGGAGGAAAGGCCAGGAAAGAAGCAGGGTGTCTTCCCCTTGGTCCTGGTCACCATTCCCCAACAACTCTCACTCTCCTGATCTTGGTCTTTCTACCCTCAGGTTCTGCTTACCTGCCTGCATCAGAACCATGTGTGACCAGCAGCAGATTCAGTGTTACCAGCCACACCCCCAGTATTGTGTGACATGTTCCCCCTGCTACATCTCCCAAACCCCTTGTGCCAACAGCCAGGTGGTGGTCCAAGCCCCCTGTGAGATGCAAATTGTGGAGTGCCCTGCACCATGCCCAGTTCAAGTTTCCCAGGTAAAATGCCAGGCTCCATGTCAGTCTAAAACTACAGAGGTGAAGGGCCAAGCTCCACGCGAGTCTAAGACCATCCAGGTGAAGGGCAAAGCTCCATGCGAGTCTAAGACCACCCAGGTGAAGGGCAAAGCTTCATGCGAGTCTAAGACCACACAGGTGAAAGGTCAGGCTCCAAGCCAGCCTCAGTTTACATGTGTTCAATGCCAGGTTCCATGCCAGTCTGAGGTTTCCTATGTGCAGTGTGAAGGCCCATGCCCTGTGCAGACCTGCTATGTAGAATGTGCTCCAGTTTGTTATACAGAAACTTGTTATGTGGAATGCCCAGGCCAGAGCTATGTACCCTGCCCGGCACCTCAGCCTGTCCAGACCTATGTAACAGGTCCCCTGGTGTGCCAGCCTCAGGGAAGATTCTCCACCCAGTGCCAGTATCAGGGCTCCTACAGCGGCTGCGACCCCCAGCTCCAGTCCCGGGCTTCATTTAGCACCTGGGCGCCCCAGTGCCAGACCCGGGGCTCTTATGGGAGCTTTCCTGCACAGAGTCGCTCTCGGAGCACCAGCAGGTGCCTCCCTCCTCGCCAGCTGCAGCCTTCTTACCGCAGCTGCTCCCCACCACGACGTTCCGAGCCCTACTACAGCAGTAGCTGCCTGCCGTCAAGATGTTCTCTGGGCTCCTATAACTATTGTACCCCACCCCGCCGCTCTGAGCCCATCTATAACAGTGACTGTTCTCGGCGTCCCACTTTGGGCTGCTCTCAGAGATGTGGACCCAAGTGCCGAATAGAGATTTCCTCCCCTCGCTGCCCCAGGCAGGTTCCCCCGCAGAAGTGTCCTGTTCAGATTCCTCCCATCAGACGCTGCTCTGAGAGTTGTGCCCCACGACCCTCCTGGGGTACCTCCTGCCCAGATCTGAGATCACGTGCAGAGCCGTGTCCACTCCCAAGCTTCCATCCTCCACGGCGTTTGGACCAATGTCCAGAGCCATCACTGCGGCGAAGTCCACCTCCTGCTCCATGCCCACGTCCACTTCCGGCTCCACGTACGTGTTCACGTCCAGAGCGGTGCGTAAGTCCAGAGTTCCGTCCCTGCTCTCCACCACGGCGACTTTCGGAACCCTGTTTGTATCCAGAACCACGTCCAGTGCCATATCCAGCCCCGCGTCACCCTCGCCCAGTGCAGTGCGATCTTTCAGCACCGCGTCCATATCCGCAGCCCTATGAGCGCCAAGAATCTTTTCCACTTCTGGAGCCAATTCCACTTCCGGAGCCAATTCCGCTTCCATCGCCCTGCCCAAGCCCAGAGCCATGTGTGGAGCCCCGACCAAATCCATGCACAGGAGACCTAGGCTGTCATGAGTCCAGTCCACACCGCCTGGACACTGAGGCCCCCATCTGTGGCCCAGCTGGTTACAACTGGTGGCAAGACAGTGAGCCTGGATGTAGACCTTGCGATGTAGGCCTTCCAGAATCACAGGGTCTTGGTGGTTGTGGAGACCAAGGAGGCGTCAGTGTTGGAATGAAAGGTGGAACTCGTGGTGGAGTAAAGGGTGCCTACTTTTAAAGAAAGCACGGCTGAGATGGCCTTACCTCTTGCCCTGAAAATGTTGATCCTCCATTCCCAGCAGCCACAATTTCCAACATTTTCTGGTTTGTATCACTTTCAAGACTTTCAGAGGCTCCCTGCTGCAGAAATGATGTCCAAACTCCTTTGCATGCCATCTCAGGATCCAGACCTGGGTCAGAGACACCTCTTCAGCCTCACATCTAACTCTTCCCCAAACACACCCTCCCGTTCTAGCCAGACCAGTCTGGCCACCATGGCACATCTTGGGTGTTTCCCAAGACATCCCCTTGGGGTCCCTGCCCCCAAGCGTCTGCTCACTCTTTCCCTACTACCTGGACCACTTCTCTGCTTCTCCCAGTATCTAAAAATCCAACCTGTATTTCAAGACCTATTCCTTGGAGCCTTTTGTATTTGTTCCTCTCTGCAGGACCCTGGACTGATTTCCTAGAACTCATTGAATCATCCACACCATCCATTTGGCAACTGCTTTGGAACATCTCTTGAATTGTTATTTCACTTTTCAGGTGTGTCTGTCTCTACCTGCCCAGCTAGGTTGTAAACTCCCATTGGAGTGGAGTCAAAGTATCCCCAAAGTCCTGTGCTTCTCCTGGGGCAGACAGCTCCTCAGTAAGGCTTTTGGGTTTGCAGCTTGAGCTATGGTCTGTCCTGATGTGCAACCACAGGACTGGAGACAAGAGGAAACCATGTAACAATAAAGATGATGATACCCTCACAGCCTAAGTCCTGCATAATGCCTGTGTTCTTACACCTTCCTGACTCTCTGGGATGAGTTTTGTTTTTTTTTTTTTTTTTTCTTCTTCTTCTTGGATTTATTTTACTTATGGTCTGAGCTTTCTTTAGCCTAGACTGAGTGGGCTGCCTTGTCAGTTTTCTGTCTACCATCAGTGTCCCTGGCCCCTGCTGGGAACGGGTGGATGAAGGGGATGAGGAATAAGGGAACAAGGAGGTTAACTCTTGCTCCTCTATTTAGAGGTAAAGGTCTCAGGCCAGGGTTGGGTAGGTCACTCAACTCTGGGGCCTTAGTCATAGCCATGTGACCTCTGTGGAGTCAGGGAGGGGAGGAGGGAGTCTGGAATAGGCTCTCTGGGGTCCTTTGCACAGGATACACTCTTGTTTGGTTCAGAATAAATGATTAGCTTTTTTTTTTTTTTTTTGATACAATAGAAAAGGATACATCTGAGGCTGAGTTTGCACTCCTTGATTGCCCTCAAATCCCATTAGGCATGGGTGGTTTTGGGTATATGAAGGTAGGGCTTAGAGAGGCAGAAAAAGGGGCGATGCTTCTGCCTCCCTGCAGATGAGATGGATACCACAGAGGATACTGGGAAACGATGCTGGGATGGGCTTCCCTAGAGAAGAGAGTGCCCTGAGGCCACCTTGGTCTTAGAAGATGAAAAAGTCTCCTCTTAGGAGGACAGCAGGGGTGGCTTTGGCTTAGGCAATAGTGCCCTCCTCCACACAAGCCACAACACCAAAAGACCCCATAGCTCTAGCTCAATAGTCTGAAACCACAGATCCAGGGCCTGGCTCTTCAGATGTCTTCCCCTCACCCAAGGGATCCAGTCCCTCAGTGTCAATGATGAATACCCAAGAGACCATGTAGTGAAACCCTGTGTTGTACAAAAGAAAACCAAGGCTTTTATGTGAAATCCACTCATTCATTTTTTAATTGACAAATATTCATTGCTTATCTGCTAGGAAGGTACTCATAAAAGGGAGAGACATAATGCTTATTTGCTGTCACAGCTTAGCACACTGATTCTCAGGGTGGTACCCAGAACAGTAGCATCAGCCTCACCTAGGACCTTGTTAGAAATGCATATGTATCACTCCAGAGCTATTGAAGCAGAAAATCTGAGAGTGAGGCCAAGAAAACTGTTTTAACCAAGCCTCCAGGTATTTATTTTACTTTCTTTCCCAGATATTTCTGATACCCAATAATGTTTGGTCATTATTGATTTAGTGAAATGCCTCATGCAGGTAGAAAATGAATATGTTTATGAATGTGCATGTGTATGTGTATATATTCTCTAATTTCTACAACAGTCCATCACAAAGACATTATCAACTTGCTGTTTGACAGAGGTGGAAACCTAATCCCACAGGATTTATGTGACTTGCCTAGTTGGGCAGCCAGATGTCATTTACAATCTATACCCTTTCCTGTTACACATGGTCCCATCCATCTTGGTCATAACCTCTTCCATAGATCTTTCCTGTATCACCTAAGTCATTTTTCCAACAACATTTTGGAGTTGTCTCACAGGTTTTTCTCCACTTTCGCCTTGCTTCTTCTCTGAAAATCCAGGCTCCTTTAGAACTGCACTTGCTCTGTGGCCTAGGCCCCAGAGGTCTGGCTGGGCCTGAATGGCTCCCATGGGCATCTGAAGGTTTCCATCACCCAGGCCTTTGAGTTGGAGTGAAGACAGCAGGACAGGGAGAGGCTGGGAAGCCTCAGATGGCAATTTTCATTGGATCTTGCCCCTGTTTTCACAAACACACTACTGACAGGAACCCCCTTGACTGGGGGGAGGTGGGGAATAGACCCCACCCCACAACCCAGGTACAGAAGAAACTCAGACTGGCTAAGAGGGAAGGGCTTTCACTTCTAAGAAACGGCTCCCTCTGCAGGTGCAGGAGAAGGTCATGATGCAGGCTCTTGATTACAGTGTCCCACTACCTGTCCTATCCTCAGGGGACACACTCTGGTCCCCAGGATAACTGGGCCTGGATATGCAAAGGGACTGGAAGATGGTAGAATATAGGGGTCTCTGGGTGAGTCAGTCTGGGGTTGAGTCAAGGAACCCCTGACAGCCTGGTGCCCCCTGGCAGACCGAGGCTGTGATGCCATCTCCCAGTAGCCAGAGGGGCTCAAGGTCCAACACTCCTCTCCCCCAACACTGGTATGAACTGGCCTCAGTGGTCCTCCACTTCCTCTGACAGAATGCCCTGCCTTGAGCACCCAGGCAGGCCCATAGTGAAGAGTCACAGCCCATCTATAGCACTCAGAGAAAAGGGGTATTCAGGAGGATGTGTGTTTACATGTCCTTTTGGGGGCTTTACATGTTTCTCAGTATGTCCGTTTGACTGTTGTTTCTGTCTGTGTGCTTTAGAAGCTCAGGGCTTTTATTTTTATTTTTTAAAATATAAACTTATTTATTTTAATTGGAGACTAATTACTTTACAATATTGTATTGGTTTTGCCATACATCAATGTGAATCCACCACGGGTGTACACGTGTTCCCCATCCTGAGCCCCCCTCCCACCTCCCTCCCTGTACCATCCCTCTGGGTCATCCCAGTGCACCAGCCCCAAGCATCCTGTATCCTTCATTGAACCTGGACTGGCAATTCATTTCATATATGATATTATACATGTTTCAATGCCATTCTCCCAAATCACCCCACCCTCTCCCTCTCCCACAGAGTCCAAAAGACTGTTCTATACATCTGTGTCTCTTTTGCTGTCTCACATACAGGGTTATTGTTACCATCTTTCTAAATTCCATATATATGCATTAGTATACTGTATTGGTGTTTTTCTTTCTGGCTTACTTCACTCTGTATAATAGGCTCCAGTTTCATCCACCTCATTAGAACTGATTCAAATGTATTCTTTTTAATGGCTGAGTAATACTCCAGTGTGTATATGTACCACAGCTTTCTTATCCATTCAGCTGCTGACAAAACTCCTAGAGAAGAACATAGGAAAAACACTCTCCAACATAAATCACAGCAGGATCCTCTATGACCCACCTCCCAGAATATTGGGAATAAAAGCAAAAATAAACAAATGGGACCTAATTAAACTTAAAAGCTTCTGCACAACAAAGGAAACTATAAGCAAGGTGAAAAGACAGCCTTCAGAATGGGAGAAAATAATAGCAAATGAAGCAACTGACAAAGAACTAATCTCAAAAATATACAAGCAACTCCTGCAGCTTAATTCCAGAAAAATAAACAACCCAATCAAAAAATGGGCCAAAGAAGCTCAGGGCTTTTAAAATGCATTTGGCAGTGGGGACTGGGAACTCAGAAGCAAGGTTTGGGATACCCTGCAGTCCTTCAACGCTGGCTTTGGATGGTCTTGCATGGTCATCTCCTCACTCCCCACCCTCCATTTCTTTGCTGACGACCTGCCTCCCAGATCTCGCTCTCTTCTCCTTCTACATCAACCATTTGAACAAAACTTAAAGTGTCCCCTGGACCAGGGCTGAACATTCCAGAGGAAAAAAAAATCATTCATAAAATGCTTTAAAGGTGTTCAAAGACCTGTGAAAGACTCTGTTTGAATTCCACACTAACCTGAGGCAACCCACTTGTTGGACAGTATCATTTCCATTTAGCAGTTTGATGGACTATTGCTAGAAATGCCACTGCTCTAGCCAAGTCACAAGCAAAGTGAGGCAAGGGTCAGCCAAACCTCTGTGCCTGTAATCCAGTCATGCTGCATCAGAATGAGGGCCCAGTTTCCAGAGATGAGGGCTAAGTAGTCCAGGGGAATGTAAGAAATTGGGTCTAAGGCTCAGGTCTCGTTCCTTGGAATCCTGCTTCTATCTCTCTGCAGTTCTCCTTTCTTTCCCTTCTTCTAAGCCTCCTTTCTTATTGCAAAATTCAGACTTAAATTGAAGAAAGTAGGGAAAACTACTAGACCATTCAGGTATGACCTAAGTCAAATCCCTTATGATTATACAGTGGAAGCGGCAGACAGATTCAAGGGATTAGATATGATAGACAGAGTCCCTGAAGAGCTATGGACAGATGTTTGTGACATTGTAGAGGAGGCAGTGCTCAAGACCACCCCCAAGAAAAAGAAATGCAAAAAGGCAAAATGGTTGTCTGAGGAAGCCTTACAAATAGCTGAGAAAAGAAGAGAAGCTAAAGGTAAAGGCGAAAAGGAAAGATATACCCATTTGAATGCAGAGTTCCAAAGAATAGCAAGGAGAGATGAGAAAGCCTTCCTCAGTGATCAATGCAAAGAAATAGAGGAAACAATAGAATGGGAAAGACTAGAGATCTCTTCAAGAAAATAAAAGATACCAAGGGAACATTTCATGCAAAGATGGGCACAATAAAGAACAGAAACTGTATGGACCTAACAGAAGCAGAAGATATCAAGAAGAGGTGGCAAGAATACACAGAACTGTACAAAAGAGATCTTCATGACCCAGATCACCACAATGGTGTGATCACTCACCTAAAGCCAGACATCCTGGAATACAAAGTCAAGTGGGCCTTAAGAAGCATCAAAATGGACAAAACCAGTGGAGGTGATGGAATTCCAGCTGAGCTGTTTCAAATCCTAATAGATGATTCTGTGAAAGTGGTGCACTCAATATGCCAGCAAATTTGGACAACAGTGGCCACAGGACTGGAAAAGGTCAGTTTTCATTCCAATCCCAAAGAAAGGCAATGCCAAAGAGTGCTCAAACTACCACACAATTGAACTCATCTTACATACTAGCAAAGTAATGCTCAAAACTCTGCAAGCCAGGCTTCAACAGTACATGAACCATGAAATTACAGGTGTTCAAGCTGGATTTAGAAAAGGCAGAGGAACCAGAGATCAAATTGCCACATCTGTTGGATCATGAAAAAAACAAGAGTTCCAGAAAAACATCTGCTTCTGCCTTATTGACTACACCAAAGCCTTTGACTATGTGATTCACAACAAACTGGAAAATTGTGAAAGAGATGGGAATACCAGACCACCTGACCTGCCTCCTGAGAAATCTGTATGCAGGTCAAGAAGCCACAGTTAGAACTGGACATGGAACAACAGACTGGTTCCAAATTGGGAAAGGAGTACATCAAGGCTGTGCATTGTCAACCTGCTTATTTAACTTATATGCAGAGTACATCATGTGAGATGTGAGGCTGGATGAAGCACAAGCTGGAATCAAGATTGCTGGGAGAAATAACAAAAACCTCAGATATGCAGATGACACCACCCTTATGGCAGAAAGTGAAGAAGAACTAAAGAGCCCCTTGATGAAAGAAGAGAGTGAAAAAGCTGTCTTAAATCTCAACATTCAGAAAATTAAAATCATGGCATCTGGTCCCATCACTTCATGGCAAATAGTTGGGGAAACAATGTAAACAGTGAGAGACATTATTTTGGGGGGGCTCCAAAATCATTGCAGATGGTGACTGCAGCCATGAAATTAAAAGACGCTTGCTCCTTGGAAGAAAAGCTGTGACCAACCTAGAAAGCATATTAAAAAGCAGATACATTACTTTGCCAGCAAAGGTCCATCTAGTCAACGCTATGGTTTTTCCAGTAGTCATGTATGAATGTGAGAGTTGGACTATAAAGAAAGCTGAGCACCAAAGAATTAATGCTTTTGAACTGTGGTGTTGATGAAGACTCTTGAGAGTCCCTTGGACTGCAAGGAGATCAAACTAGTCTATCCGAAAGAAAATCAGTCTTGAATAGTCATTGGAAGGATTGAGGCTGAAGTTGAAACTTCAATACTTTGGCTACCGGATGCGAAGATCTGACTCATTGGAAAAGACCCTGATTGAAGGCAGGAGGAGAAGGGGACAATAGAGGATGAAGTGGTTGGATGGCATCACCGACTCGATGGACATGAGTTAGAGCAAGCTTTGGGAGTTGGTGATGGACAGGGAAGCCTGGCGGGCTGCAGTCCATGGATTCACAAATAGTCGGACATGACTGTGTGACTGAACCGAACTGAACTGAAGCCTCCCTCCTTGAGATTAGCATCCTCACTGTCGAATGAGGAAATCACACTAGATGTCCTTAGAGGCTGTCTTCGCACCAGGTAAATTTCCATAGTTCCTCTTTGTTACAGGCACAAGGCTAAGGTACAGTAAGCTGGGAACCCACTTAAAGACATGGAATCCCAGGATCCAACCCAGAACTACTTAATTTGAATTTCCAGCAATAAAATCTTGGACTGTAGTTGAAAATTACTCTGATCAGCTGGGTGGGGAGACCATTGTTACAATGAACACCCAGGGGCATGAGCTTACTCTATACCTACAAGGAACGTTAAAGCTTATACATATCTGGGTACAACACGAGTAGAATGTGGACATGATGGCAATAGGGTGTTGACCATTAAGCTTTTTTTTGGGGGGGGGGGGTGGGGAGGTTTTAGGTAATTATCCTCTGTGTGGAGTCAAATTTATACTCAGTCCAGAAACACCTTAAGATAAAGTACTTCTTCCTTTCTCTCAGTTAAAACCCCATCCCCACTGCCACTAAAAATACTTAGAATGGATCACTTGTAAGTGGCTGATGAGGGGGTGGGGTGGTGTCCAGGATATGTAAGATATTTTTGCTCGGATAGGAGAAGCCAAGTTTTGGCATATCTCTCCTTTACCCAGGAATTTCCCAAATAGTAAAAGGGAGAAATTCCACACTCCATAGTTTGTCCAACAGATTAGAATAGTCCAGGATGAATAAGCAAATAGAACTGTCATGCGTAAGGAAGTAGCTTGGCTGTTCATAATGGTTTAGCTAGGTGTATGGCAGTAATCAGAAGGCAGGCAGTGTGCAAGTAGACACCTCGTTGACAAATGGGAGAATGGCCAGATGGTGAGCAAGATTTGGTCCTTGGCCACAGCATACTCCTGATTTCTGACGTGGTGGGACATCCCAGAGGATCCACATGCCTATGGCCTGAGACTAGGAAGGAAGAGAGGGTGATGGTGATGCACGATGACTCATGTTTTTCCCCATCACCAGGGACAATCAAAATTATTACTCCAAAAGAAGAAGCTCCCTGACCTGGAAGGTTAAAGTAGAAGTACCTAGAAGCCTAGAAATAACTTAAGATGTGTCAAACCTGCCCACCACATTCCTCACTACATCTTATCATGGGAGCCCTGAGCTGGGTTAACACCTTCCCTCTGTTCTCCAGTACTAACAGCTATCAGGGGAAAAACCCCACGTATCAACTTGTATCAACACATCCATTCATTTGGCAAATCTTTATGGAGCCTCAGTGCTCTGCCAGGAACTGTGCTTATTCCAGGAGAGGCAATGGTGAGCCAGGCAGACCCTGTTTGTCTCACCAAGAGGTTAAGAGACAATAGAAGTCATAAGAGTTACAGTGTGGGGGCACAGGGTACTGAGGAAGCCCACTGGAGGGGCACTTGCAGGGGTTAAGTGCCTGGAGGAGGCAGCTGTGATCAGCAATGTGAAGGACAAGTGGGAGTTATCTAATGAATGGAGGGAAGAGGAACTGTGTTCCAGACAGAGATGATAATAGGCGTGCTGTCAGAGCAAATGGTATAATGAGAGAAGCCCTTGGAGGGATATTTCTTCCTTCATTGATCATCTGTCTTGGTTCCTAACACTTTTATGGTCCCCAGATTCAATTCTTATCCTGCTGTAATGAACTTCTTATCAGCCTCTTAGAGAAACACTTGAGAAGAAATTGACTGAAATTCCAAGTGTGGAATTCAAGGGATGGGGAAATTGAAGAGCAGGCAGTGATTCAACACAGGTTAGTATAATGGCCTTAATCTGAAAAGATAAAATATGGTTAAGGTAAATGTGAAGTTATGAATTTAATTTAAATGTAAACCGCACTTAAGATAGAAGATGAGTTGGTATTTGTAAACCTGCATGTATGGAGAAAGCATGGTTGATTACAACTTAATACAGGCCAAGAGTGAGATTATCTGTGGCAAACGGTGATGAACTCTTGTTCTTTTAGTTAGGCATGAGTGTGCTGCTCTGCTTGGCACACACAGTGCACACCTGGGTACCTAGTTTGTTCAGCTCAGATCAAATAGGAGTGAGGCTAGAAGATGATGACCTACTGTGTGCCAGCCACCACCTGAAGAGGAAACCTACATTCTTACTCATATTCACTCCTTGAAAAGATGCCATGATTTGCTCCAATTTATAAGCAGTCTCCCTCTCTATTTCTCTCTCACACACATACAATCTAGCAAAGTTAACTAATTTATCTGGTCACACATCTAAGACCTGATAATGCTAGACTCCAAGTCCAGGCTTATCTTACTCCCAAACTTGGTCTGTCTCCCTGTGAAAGGCATAGTGATGTTATAAAAAGAGTAGCATGTTGCAGTCTTCCATGATTTGAAAGGCTTTTTTTTTTTTTTCATAGAAAATATAACTCAAGAGCTTAAATCAAATGAATGGAAAGCATAAAGAGAAGATTTTGGCTAAAAATAAAGAAGATAGCAGAACTGTTTGGAAATGGAATATTTATCCACACATTCAACAAATATTTATTCAAATATTAATTGAGTTTTTACTATGTGTCAGATGTTTGGATGCTTGGGATATATCAGTTAACAAAACAGACAAAGATTATCATTCTCAAGGTGTTCAAGCCACCAGGGAAGCCCGTGTTGATATTCTAGCAAAGAAAAATATAAACAGTGGATGTGTTTTTAAATTATATAATAAAATACCCAAAGTAGTTTGGAGGCAAAACCAAATAAAGCAATGATGAAGATGATCTGTGCATGCATCCCAGACAGCATAGGAAGGGGAGAGGGATTGAATGTGGTGGGTGGCAAAAAGGGGCTCAGAGGGGTGTGGAACTGTGAATCAGCACACAGGAAGAGAAAAGACATAGGATGGGCATCATGAAAAGTGAGCTTGATGCTGGCCCCACCTCTTACTAACTGGGAGGTTTAGCTTAGCTTAGGTCTTAAGCTGGAGAAGGCAATGGCACCCCACTCCAGTACTCTTGCCTGGAGAATCCCATGGATGGAGGAGCCTGGTGGGCTGCAGTCCATGGGGTTGCAGAGAGTCAGACACGACTGAGCTACTTCACTTTGACTTTTCACTTTCATGCACTGGAGAAGGAAATGGCAAGCCACTCCAGTGTTCTTGCCTGGAGAATCCCAGGGACCGGGAAGCCTGGTGGGCTGCCATCTATGGGGTCGCACAGAGTCAGACACGACTGAAGCAACTTAGCAGCAGCAGCAGCAGGTCTTAAGCTAAGACTTAGCTTAACTAAGTCTCTCGGACACTTAGTTTTTTCATCTATAAAATTCAGCTAAAAAATACATACACCTGTCTGGGTCACATTGAGAGTTAAATGAGATACATTATTTAAAACATTTTGTATGTTACAAAATACTACAAATACATTTGTTTTTGGCAGTAAGATGGTCAGCCTTAAGGAGAGTAGAGGAAAGATACAGCAATTGGCCCTGGGAACTGTCCACTTGATAAAGGAGGTAGACCACAAAAACAGGTAAGTCCGGGCCCAAGCAGAGGTCAAATGAGTAGAAGAGAAGCACAAACAAGAGTGAATGCAGTCAGCTTGATCTCCCGTGGCCTCGGCCTGCAGTGGCTTAAAGCCAGGTTTTGGTTCCCAGACAGAGATTGAGTTTGGGCTGTGATAGGGAGAGCATTGAATCCTAGCCGCTAGACCACGAGGGCCAGTGGCCAGTGACAGGCCCTGGACCATCAGCTATACAGAAATGAATTTCCACAAAGAGATGGAAAGTAGTGAAACCATCAAACTGTTTATTAGGAGGAAGAAAAGTACGTGTGTGTGGATAGACTCATGGAGTCATGCCCCCTTGAATCACTTTTTGGGGGCATTTTTTTCCAGGTTTCCTTTGGCCAATTATCTTGCTTTGACTAGTTTTGAGTCAGAATTTGTTATAACACAGGGTCCTCCTATGTGTGCACGTGCATCTTTTAGCCGAGATGGATTCTAACAAAGAGGCCGATGGGTAGTTGACATCACTTACTATGAGGTGACACCTTCTCTATTTTGACCTCCAAGGAGCCTTTCTGCATATGTGTAGTTGGGGAGGTCTCCTGACTTTGAGAATGAGAAATAAGTGGTCTCTTATTTTCTATCTGGGGGTTCCCAAATGGCACAGTGATTAAAAAACCTGCCTGCCAATGCAGGAGACTCAAGAGACGTGGGTTTAATCCCTGGGTTGAGAAGATCCTCTGGAGTAGGAAATGGCAACCCACTCCAGTTTTCTTGCCTGAGAAATTCCATAGACAGTGGAACCTGGTAGGCAGGCTATAATCCCTGGGGTCACAAAGAGTTAGACACAACTGAGCACTGACGCACATGCATGCACGCACACACACACACACACACGTCCTCTATCTGTGCAGAGCCCAGCCTCCTCTCTCAATTGTCCTGCTATTTTTATTTGGTTCACCGGAAACTAACTCCGACTCCCCAGGGGCCCATATATCTCCTGCCTCAAGCTAGGTCAAGTAGGGGGGCTTGGAAGAAAAGCAATTGAAGAAGTAAAGGGACATGGAATGGCAGACAGAAGAGGGACAAAGCGATGATGCTGGAAAATGGCTGAGGCAAAACGCTGAATCTAGAAAGAGTAGAAGTTTTGAGATCACAAAGTTCAAGTACCAGGGTGGATGTTGGGTTTAAGGATACTGAGATGAGCAGCTATCACAAATGACCACCAGCTTATTGATGTTGTGCAGCCAGTTTACCACTGGTGTGTCTCCTTGGACCAGCCAGAGAGACAGGTGGTACCAGGGAGAAGAGGCTCTCCATCAATCAGAAGTACCTTTTAGGCTTGAATGGAGATTGGGCCCTTAGTCACTCAAAGGCCTCCTGACTTGACCTTGCCTGGATAAAAAGGCTGGGCTGAGCAAGCATTTATTCATCATTTATTTCCTAAGCATCCCATTTGCATTCTTCAGAGGTTTGTTTTATTCAGTCAGAAATCCGGGAGCTTTTTCCAATGAGTATAGTCTTAATCCTCCAGTAGCAAACTATATTGGCATTTGTTGCTGCTTAGTCGCTAAGTTGTGTCCAGCTCTTTGCAACCCCGTGGCCTATAGTCCACCAGGCTCCTCTGTCCATGGAATTTCCCAGACAAGAATACCAGAGTGGGTTGCCAGGATACAAATACCACAGACCTATTCCTTATCTGAATCCCTTGGCACCAAATAAAATTTAGGACATTTTAAAAAAGGAGGATAGTCAATAAATATAATTTATTTTTGATAGTAATGCTGCAGGAATACTTCAGAGTTGGCCATGTACAACCCCAACACCATGGATTTTGTTGACCTAAAACAGACTGCCAGCTATTTCTCCAGCAAAGATGAGTTTATTTGGGATCCTTGGTGAATTGCAACGTGGTGTCTGCAACCATGGGGAGTCACATACAAGTCCCTACATGGTGAGGAAAGGAGAACACTTTTATGAAGGGGAAAAGGAAGTTGGGAGGGCTGTAGTTAACAAGAGTCCATGGTTTTTCATTGGCTGAGTCCTGGTCAGGAGAGAAGTCTTTTTCTTCTTGTTGGGCTCTGTTATCCTTGCAGGGCATGAGAGCTTCCCCTGGTGGTGCTAGCCTCTATTTAATTGAGATAGTCACATAATTTTTTACAAACTCAAACCAAGGAGTCCACCACATCTTGGGGAGGCAGGGCGTAAAGTCCAGATCTTCCACACCCCATGGCTTCAGGGTTCCCTCAGAGAGGTCATTTGTATTTCTGCAACAGAACATAGGAACATTCACAGTAAGGTGAAGAAACCTCACTGTCAGCTCAGTTCAGTTTTTTTTACCACCTAATGACTATCATAAACAATCAGACAAGAAACTCAGTTTTCGAAGGTCTTTGGATTTGGAATTCATGAGAAAGCAATTATCAATCTTGACAACATCTAGGGGATTATCAGCAGTGGCATTTTCTCAGCTCTCCCCCTACTGCTGTTGTCCTCTGTCCCAAAGTCTCCTGCGTGAATCCTCAGCATGAATGTGACTATCCTTACCCTGCTAAAATGTCAAACATACAAGTAACAATAATAAAATTGAACCAAGACCTTCAGTGGATTTTTGGTGAACATTGCATAAAACCTGGGGGACTGACCCTGGCTGTAGTCTCCCCAAAATCTGGACCTAGTCTTCTTTTCTGCCTTATTCTGTGCCTCACTCTCCCTCCCTACTCCATCACATATGCCCTACATTCCAATCATGCTGGACCACTCTGCTCCCAAAAGACCACCTGTATCCTCCTGCACCATACATATTCTCACACTGCTCTTCTCCACTGAACGTCCTCCTGGTTCCACCCCAGGGATCAAGTCTTCACCACCCTTTAAAGCCTTTATTCGTACCAGACCTCTTTGACAAATCTTTCTGGTTACCTTCTTCAGAATTCCTTTCTCTTTTACCTATTTTCCAAGAATAATTTGTATCTTGCCCCTAGACACACTTTACTACTTACTGGATTTTTTTTTTGTTTGTCTATAACATTTTGGATTTATTAGTTAACAATTTTTAAGAAATTTGGAAAATTTTTGACTATTGTTTTAAAATGTATTTCCTCCTCCATTCTATTTATTTTATCTTCTGGACTCTAACATGTATGTAGACTGTTTGCTATTTTTTAACAGATTATCAATCATGTGTTCATTTTTCCCCAATATTTTTTCCTGTCTTCCATTCAGTTTGAATAATTTTTTTCAAATTCAGGTTCACCAATCTGTTCTTCTGTGCTTTACAATCTGCTAAGACCATCCAGTGACTTTTCTGACATTATATTTAATTTTGAACTAATTTTTTTCAGATAATCTGTTTCTAATTTTTAAAATTTCCATTTGGTTATTTTTAACCTTGGGGAACATAGGAAATCTATATTGCAGTAATGAAAAAATTTTAATGAATATTGAATATGTCTGTTCTTAAGTATACCAGTCACACCACTTGAAGTCACACTTTAAGACCTCTTCTTTTGTCACTTTCTTTTTTCACTTATCCCATTTTTACTTTACTTAATTCCTGCAGATCTGCCCCAGGAAACTGTGAATTCTTTTCAGGGTATAATTTAGGGAAACATGCCCCTCTTCAGTCCTCGTCTCCAATTTTAATTCTAGAGGTCTCGTCATAATGTCAGGTTTGTTGAGGTATATTGGGAAAAATGGCATTTAGTTTTAATAAGACCCACCTATTTTTAAAAGATAGCTTTGGCTTAATAAAAGCCCACTGTCTGTTAAAAATTCATGTCTGAATCTATTTTTCTTTATACCTATCAACCTGAACATCAATTAGTGCTGAATGCAATCTGGTCTACTTTCTCTTTGCCATCTTAATTTGTAAATCCTGAAGAAGACATTTCTATCATAATCTCAATTTAAAATATTAGAAAACTAAGGTTATGATAGAATATTCCATTCTGATATGGTTCTAGTAATCAGAATATTCTATTCTGATACGAAATATCGCCTGCCACATCAATAAACAAAGGATGCCACAGTCATCAGAGACTGCAGCCACCACCAATGGTGAGCTGGTGAGCCCCAAGGAAAAGAATACCTGCTATCTAGCAGTCATCAGATGCAGCCACTCCCTGTGGTGAGCCCTCAGGAAATTTGGGATGTGTAAACAGAGGATACTGGTCCCAGATAGCTGAGGCACATATCCAAGGAATGATTTCAGTGAGCCCAGACTCTTGCATCTTCCCAAACACAGAAAAGTGCTAAGTTCCTTTATTTAAGATATCTGGTTTTCTTTTACTAATGGTAATCTTTTGCACCTACTATTTGCCCTTTGTTGCAAAACTCCTAAATACCCTAGTTTCCCCCTCACCTCATCTCAGTTTTCTCAGGGTTACTTGAGATGCTATTTCCAGGGCTTGAAGTCCTAAAAATTTTCACCAAATAAAACAAAACTCTAAACTATTAGACTGTGAATAGATTTTTTAGTTGACAGTCATACACACATACACACACCCCTGCAATTTAGACATGTAGATTTTCACTCCAAGCTATCTAGATCCAGAGGTCCAGATGAAAAATTAATATCTGGGGTGGAAGGAAAGGCATCATGTGACCAGGTCCCTCAGTGTGAAGAGAAGGCTGTGAAGAGAGCCATCTTCCATGGAAAGGAAGGCAATAGAGGAGTCCACAAATGCTGGTGTCTGTTTCCACCCACTATAGCCCTCATTTTAGGCAGGTGCTTTCCTAGCCAGGAACAGCTGCCCTGAGCCACATGGAGGGAGGCAGGGAAGAAGTGCCATTCATCACCTGTCACAGGAACCATGTAGGTGGCAGGAGGCGGTCCTCTCATGTCCAGATGCCCAGGCCCTGGCTCACACCTGAGGGCAGAGCCCAAGGCCAGGATAAAAGGGCCTTGGGACACAGCACCTCCATCCACTCCTTTCCTGAGGTGCTGACGACTCTCTGCTGCGTGTGCGCTGGTGAGTGTCCACTGGGAATGGGAGCAGGGCCTTCCAAAGAGGATGCTTAGACCAGAGGAGAGGGCAGGGCAGAAACTTGGGGGTGGAGTTGTGGCTGGCAAGGACAAAAGCTCAGGAAATCTGAAGGAGGGAAGGATAAGATGAGGGACAGACCAAGAGCTACTGGAAACATTCTTGTGGCTAGTGCTGGAGCTGTAGAGAAACCAAATGGTTTTCAGTTGCTGGGTGTGTTTTTCTGCTTTTAGGGAATAAAAATACTGACCTCTAGATGATGCTGGAGTGGGGTATATAATGGAAACATCATTTTGGAAACACATCCCTACCCAGTTGTAGAAATAATGGACTGAGGATGTTAGTACTTAGTGGAGAGAATCAGAAACACTTGTGGATCTGTTTGGATTCCAACAAGAAGATCCATAGTAGAGGCTGAGAAGCCCGGCAACAAGCCAGGGGAGAAGGATATAAGACAGTCATTGGGTTGGGAGTCAGGGAACCTGGGGATGAAACTGTGATGTATTTGTGAATAGCACCAGGCCAGTGAATTTGCCTTTGTTTCAGTTTCTTCTGAAATGAGCTGACTGGGACACATTGACTCCAAGGCCCTTTGTCATTGCAATTTTCTATGTTCTGCAAAACCAAAACATAGCAGAAATTCTTCATGGAGAGGAAGATTTTTCATTTTCCTTAATGAGGCTTTCAGCTCTAAAATGGTCCCTACATTGGACATTTTCAAGGATCTTGGTGACGTGGTAGAGAGAATGCTGACCTGGAGCCAATTTATTTCCTGGTCCTTTTTCTGACACTTAGGAAATGTTAATGAGCACAAAAGAGATGATTTTCTTATGTCTGATCTGAAAGCTTTCAAGATAAATGGTCTAGAAAGATGCTGAAAGTTCAGGAAGGGGCAGGGAAGTCTCTGTGTGCTGGTCTGACCTGCTGTCTGTCTCTCCCTCAGATCCTGAACCCGCCCACCAAGATGTCCTGCCAGCAGAACCAACAGCAGTGCCAGCCCCCTCCTAAGTGTGCCCCCAAGTGCCCCACCCCAAAATGCCCCCCAAAGTGTCCCCCAGTCTCCTCCTGCTGTGATGTCAGCTCCGAGGGCTGCTGCGGCTCCAGCTCCGGGGACTGCTGCAGCTCTGGGTGTGGGGGCTGCTGCCTGAGCCACCACAGGCGCCGCAGGTCCCACCACCGCAGACGCCACAGGTCTGACTGCTGCAGCCAGCCCTCGGGGGGCTCCGGGTGCTGTGGAGGGGGGAGTGGTCAGTCCTTTGGAGGCGGCTGCTGCTGAAGTGGACCTGAGCCAAGAAGAGCTGAATTAGAGGCATGAAAAAGACAAGACCATCTTCCTTTGGCCTGTCTGCTGAGACGTTATCAGTGAAGATTTCGAATTTTGTCCTAGAAGTTTCTTCTGACTTGGAATCCAGAAATCTGTGTTCTTTCCTAAAAACTCATCTGCCAATCCCTGATCCCATCTCTTCAAGCTGCCTTGGGAACCCCAGAGAATAATTCTTATGCCACTGGCAGTTCCCTACCTGAAATGAAACAATAAAACAAATCATCCGTTCACCACCTTGTTCTAGACTGTCTTCCTCTTACTTGTTGACATACTGGGAAATACAAGCATGTCTGCCCTCTGCCCTTTCTCCACTTGTCATCTGGACCCTAGAACAGTATCAGTTGCTTTCTAGACTCATTGAGTCCTTAAGATTAAATTCCTTCAACTCCTGTCCTCATTAAAGCTGAAACTAGTCACTCTCTTAGAAGAGGTCAGGGAACAGAAATTAAGATGTTTGCCTTACCAGACAGAACTTTCTGTAAGGAACTGCTGACTTATTGAAGACCTGAAAGGCAAATAAAGGTTGATAAGTGGCAAGTTCAACTACCACTGCCTCTAGGCACAGGGAGAAATGCTGATATGGGTCCTGATAGATGCTTCAAGGCCTGAAGCTCCTTACAAACAAGGAGACAAACTCTCTTGGATCTTCCCTTCTTTTTACCTTTTGATCTCTGGTGAGTCCAGAAATCAGTGTCCAGCAGTGGAGGTTGGACTTAATTTCTTCTCTGCCTTCTATGTGTGGGAGCCCTCCTGCCCACACATAGGAAATTTCTCCACAATTTCCATTGAGTTTGAGGTCAGGATGTCCACACAGTCCAGGCAACACGTTAGGATCCAGGATGCTCTCTGATGACCCTCTTCCCCACCTTAGACAGTCAAACCAGTGGGAGGAGAGCTTCACGGTCTTTCACCGTCATGGACCAGAGCAAGAAGGACAGGCACTCCAGCTTGTTGACCCTCATCTGCACACTCTCTGAAAAACACCTGCTCCTCTGTTACTGCTCTGAGTCCTGAGGACAGGGTGTCAATGATGGAGCAATTCCATTTGTCAGGCTGGTGGTCTAGTGGCTAGGATTAGGTCCTTTCACCACTATGAACTGGGTTCAATTCCCAGTCAGGGAAAATGTGTTTTGGGGGGATTAACTGGTGGTGCTAGTGGTAAAGAACCTGCCTGCCAATGTAGGAGACATAAGAAACATGGGTTCAATCCCTGGGTTGGGAGAATCCCCTGGAGGAGGAACTGGCAACCCACTCTGGTACTCGTGCCTGGAGAATCCCATGGACAGAGGAGGCTGGCAGGGTTAGGATTACTGTATTCCTACTATTGGTAATTTGCTACAAGGAGCATCCTTATGTATATATTTTTTTCTTACCATTCCCTTATTTCTTTAGGCTAAGTTCCTATATATTCAAACACTGTCAAAAAAGTATGCTCATTTTACATTTTAATTCATTCACACATCATAAAGGCTGATTAAATGAATGAATCATCATATTGTCATGCATGATAATTATACCAATTTATTTTCAAGCCAATGAAGTTTGAGTGCCCAATTCTAAGCATCCCCTCCAACAATGAGAGTCTGTCAGGCACTCAGTCTTTGCCAGTGAATGAATATACCAGATTGACACTGTTCCATAAGACATTTCCTTTTAATTTGTCGATCTTTTTTGATTGGCAACATTGAATATATTTTCACTTATTCTTTGGCCATTTGTATTTATTTTCTGGTATGTGTGTCAACTGAAAAATATAGTCACAACCTGAGAGTAGAGAGTTGTTTTATTTGGTGGGAACTCTTGGGACTTCAAGCTCAGGAGGTAGTATCTCAAGCAGTCCTGAGAAACTGCTTTGAGGATGCAGGAGGAGTCAGGTTATACAGAAGTTTGCAACAAAAGGGGCAGGCAGCAGGCAGTCTGAACAGCAAAATATTACTGTCAATTAAGGAAAACCAGATACCTCAAGTTAAGGAATTTAACGTTCCTTTTTGTATGGGAAGATGCAAGCATCTGGGCTCACTGAAATCATTCCTTTCATATGTATCTCAGCTATCTGGGGCCTGCATCTTGCTTCCTGAGTTTTAGTGGTGGCATCCAACAGCTGCTGGATCGCAGGCATCAGGCATTGTTCTCCCTTTCAGACACCCTCTGGGCTCAGAAATTTACATTCAGAGGTGCGGAAATCACTGATGGCTGTGACAGCCTTGTTTACTGATATGGCAGGAAATACTCCGTAAAAAACTCCAAATACAACGTGTGTTGCCTGTTCTTGTTCTTTGCTCATCTGTTTGTTGGTGTGCTTGCATATTTGGATGGCATCACCAAGTCAATGGACATGAGTTTGAGCAGGCTCCGGGAGTTGGTGATGGACAGGGAAACCTGGCATGCTGTAGTCTACGGGGTGCAAAGAGTCAGACAAAACTGAGCGACTGAACTGAACTTGCATATTTTTTGTTGACTTGTGAGAGCTGTCTTCTATGTTCCTCGTAAATGTGTTGCAATCTCCCCACTTATTGATTTTCTTTCTGTCTTATTTGTGAGTGCTATTTGTTATATAGATTTTTAACTTGGCATACCCGTTTATCAATTTTTCTTTTATAATTCTTTTTCCTTCAAAATAAGTTTATTTCTCAATGAATTAGAAATAATAAATATTTTCCCTTAATACTTTTAAAATGTCCTTTTAAAAATATTTTGTATCTTAAAGGTTTTGAGGGCTTCCTTGGTGGCTCAGAAGGTAAAGGATCTGTCTGCAATGTAGGAGATCCAGATTTGATCCCTGGATTGGGAAAACCCCCTGGAGAAGGGCATGGCAACCCACTCCAGTTTTCTTGCTTGGAGAATCCCATGGACAGAGGGGCCTGGCAGCCTACCATCCATGGGGTTGCAAAGAGTTGAACATGACTAAGCAACTAACACTTTCACTTTCAAATATTTTGAGGGGGAAGAGAAGGGAAGGGAAGTAAAAATTGATGATGTACAAGGTCCTGTCTCTGGAAGGGGCTGTAGGGTGCAGGGAATGAGAAAAATTCACCCAGTTTTAATAGCTTCCTGTGAATCTCAGCAGTGTTTCCTCCCATCCTGTCAAATTATCCAAGAACATGGGCGACAGATACCTTTGTGATAGGGCCTACATGGGGACTCATTGTTAACATAACTTATGCTGACCTCTCAAACAAAGGATAAAGTCACAGTGACCCTTGAGACCGACCAAATTGCCCAAACGACATTCTGCTTTCCTGATGGCACCTACCTTCTGAAGATCTTAGGAGACCACCAGATTCCAGACCTCTGGCTATGTGACCTCAGGACTCAGCTACAGGCTAAAATTTAACCATCCCTTCAGAGAATTTTTCACTGGAGGTGTATAAGAAAGATCCCGTCAGAGCGGGAGGACACTGGTTCTTCTCAAGGGCCAGTCACCCTCTCGTTTTCCCTCTAGTATATTTCTTTTCCTTGCCTGACCGCCTAGCTCACTCTCTTTTTCTCTGCACTCGCCTTACACTTTGATGAGTAAATAATCTCAGAAAACCAATCCCTTGTAAGTAAACATTTTTGTTTTCTTTTGAAATGTTACTGCATCAATTGAACTCTAAAAGCCAAGGCTTAGAAAGAAGTCCTCAAGATATTGCAACCACACTGCTGATTAATCACCTATACCCGGAGACAGACTCATAAAAGGTTGGGTGTTGCCATGCTTAGAGGCAGAGGCATGACCCAGTGGGACATCAGCTCCATTAACCTAGGAATCCATGAGCTGGGCTTTGGAGTAGTTACTGACTGTGTGAGCCAGGGAATCAATATCCCAATCTCTCCTTCCATAGCTACGCCCTTTAGAACATATTGAGAACAAATATTTCACTTGAGTAATGTACAAGGAGATCTCTGTAGGATGATATGACCAGCACATATAACAGTACATGTCTTAATATCAAACTGTTACCTGATTGACTTAAATCCCATGGAAAAGCTATGTACAAACTCTTGGGTGCTAAGAAACCCTGGTGAAATGGCTATCTGCATCTCTCTGCTCTAGGAGCAGAGGGGGATATAAATGTTTTATATCCAGACCCTGTTCTCAATAAATACTTGATCAGAAATATGTCACATAAGCAAAACAAAAATAAGGCATGAAGTAACCTGGTGGCGCTAGTGGTAAAACCTACCTGCCAATGCAGGAGACATAAGAGGTGGGGGTTCGATCTGCTGGAGAAGAAATGGCAACCCACTCCAGTAGTCTTGCCTGGAGTCCATAGCGTCACAAACAGTCGGACACGACTGAAGGGCTTAGCACGCATGCATGCAGCCTATTCAAAGTAGAGCTAATGAGCCATTTCAGTTTAAGAGGATTTCTTCTCTTAAGGGAACAAAGGAAAAACTTTTAGAAACAGAAAAGGGTCATACTGTATAGATATTTGAATCAAGGCCAAGTTGTTTAGGTTTTATCCTGATCAGTGAAGCCTCTTAAGAAGACATCATTGGATGGTAGTGTGACTATATCGTCATTATCTGAACTGGAACAGGGTTGAATTTGAAAAGAAGGTTTATGAACATTTATGCTGGGATAAGAGACATAATCTAAAACTGTCTCTGGCAAACTTGATGTATGGCTTTGGTCACCTTATTTAACCATCATGGGTAATTATTTCTAGAAGAGTTCTAATGAAGAAGATAGAGGGAAAAACCAGGAAGGTGGGACGCAAAAAAAGAGCCAATAAAATACCTCTATATACACAACACACACAATACCACTATAAAAACATATGTGTGTGTATGTTTATATAAACACACATATTTAGTCTCTATATAATTTGTCCACCCAAATGTATATATTACTTATTAATATCTTGTAACTATATGTTAACTGACCTTATTCTTCCCCTTGTGATTTGTTAAGTCATTATAATGTTCCAGACTCTGGGAAACTTTTGATTCTCCCCAAATTTTTCTGCCACTGACAGGAAGGAGAGGGTTTTTCTTCACATGCTGCTTCTGACCTCAGTGTGCCTTTTTCTAATTAATTAATTAGTTTCCTTTCAGAAAATCTCACCACGGTGCTATACACCAACTTGAACCAAATGTGAATTCTTGTCCTTGCCTTTCAACTACTCAACTTGCTGGGGTAGAAAAACTTTACTAGCAGAGAAATCTACAGTAAAAACCTAGGGTCACAAGTTGCAAGGGACTTAAAAAGGGCCTCCGGAGGTCGCTCTACCACCTCACCTCCAGTTTCCCTGGCCCTGGTGCCTGGGTGCCCCACTCTGCACTTCTCTGCTTCTCTACACATCATCTTTGACCGGCTGTTCTATGTGGAGCAATGCAGAGCTCATCTCCTCCTCACCACAAACTCCTTTCCTGGCCATATTTCATAGTCAAAAACATCAAGGTAGGGACTTCCTTGGCGGTTCAGTGATTAGGACTCCACAGTTCCACCGCAGGGACATGGGTTCCATCCCTGGTCAGGGAAATAAGGTCCCACAAGCTGAAGGACATAGCCCCCCCCCCAAAAAAAAGTCAAGATATTTAAGCAGAACAAGTAATTTGAAAAAGAAAAGGATGAAAAAAAAAATCCAGATTTACCCTTCTTTGAAGGAAGTTATGGTTTAGAATTATATAATTTATCTTTATTTACAAATACATAGGCATCTTATAACTTGAGGATCCACCACATTACCAGTCTTCCACCAGTCCTTTTCTTTATACTGTCTTATTGACTGAAACAATATCCTTGTGAAATATTTTTATCATTACTTGTACTTTATAACTGAGGAACAAACAACCAATCAAAACTAAAAATGACTCAAGCAACTTTTGCATGGACACACAGCTAGCAAGTGGCAGAATCAGGATTGCTTTCTAGATCTGTCTGATCTCCGGCTCATAAAAGCAATGAGATACATCAGCAAACTTTGGTAAAGGCTAAAGAGTAAATACTTTGGGCTTTGGGAACCCTAGGGTCTCTCTCCCAACTACTTAATCCTGCCACCACAGGATGAAAATAGCCCTGGAGAATAAAGAAATGAGCAGGCCTGGATCGAAGTAAAACTTTATGAACACTGAAATTTGAATTTATTATAACTTTCATGTTTCATGAAAGAGTCTCCTTTCGATTTCTCTTCACAAACATTTAATATGTAAAACTATTCTTAGTTTGCAGGCTATGGTGAAACAGGCCATGGGGCATATTTGGGGGAGAGATCAAATTTTGCTGACCTTTGATAGCCTGGCAGGGTTACCTAAGTGGAGAAATGTGAAAACATCTCCAAATTACAGTCTGAAACAGACTGCCATGAGTAATGAATTTATATCAGAAGGAAGAAGAAAAGAAAGTGATTGGGCCCCAAGCAACAAAAACAGGAGCTAAGAGGCCTTCCATGCTCATATTTCTCAAGGAGAACGAAACAGAAGATCCAAAGTAAAGTGTCTCCCAACTTCTCCACTCCTTGTTTCTAAGTAGCTCTATTCCAAGCTACTTGGAGAGGCTTCCCTGAGTTCATAGAGTGAGACAGGGAGAAGCTACCAGTCATCACTTGTCATAGGAGCCACGTGGATGGCAGGAGGTGGTCCTCTCATGCCCAGATGCCCAGGCCCTGTCTCACTCCTGAGGGCAGAGCCCAAGACCGGGATAAAAGGACCCTGGGGCCAGAACACCTCCATCCACTCCTCTCCTGTGGTGCTGACAAACCTGTGCTGCGTGTGTGCCGGTAAGCATCCTCTGAGAACTGGAGTGGGGCCTTCCACAGAGCATGCTCAGATATGAACGAGAAGGCAGGACCTTAAGAGTAAGGTCATTGTGTCAGAGGAGGAGGGCACAGGAAGACTGAGGCAGGGATGCAAGGAGGGATCTGGTACCAACTGGGAACACAGGGAGAAGAGTCAGGTGGCTGTGCTCTAAAGGAAACAAGCTGACCTTGTGGAGAGGGCCTCTCAGGACAAGGACACTGATGACCTGACAGACACCATGCTCCACTCTGACAGGTGTCAGGAGGGAGCTCATGTGTGAAAATATAGCCCTGCCCCCATCTGCAGTGAAGGAGCAGCCCAAGACAGAGACCTCAGGCTCCTCTGGGATTTTTAACCTTGCTTATTATTAAACTTCTCCATGCTTATTCATGGGTCTGGAAGTCATTTATAAACTTCCATGTTGATTAAGAAACAGTAAGCCTGAGGATCACCATCGCAACCCATCAGCTTAAGGAGATGGGACCTCTCTGGACTGAGGTCAGGGGGCAGAGGTTCAAGTCCCAGGGCTGTAGTGATTGAGAGGATTATTAATCTCTTCTTTAATAAAGGGCTTCCCTGGTGGCTCAGTGGTAAAAAAAATCCCCCTGCCAATGCAGGAGATGAGGGTTTGATCCCTGGGTCAGGAAGATCCCCTGGAGAAGGAAATGGCAGCCCACTCCAGTATCCTTACCTGGGAAGTTCCACAGACAGAGGAGCCTGGTGGGCCGGTCCTTGGGGTCACAAAAGAGTCAGACATGACGAGCGACTAAACAACAATGATCTTTAATATAAGTGAACTTAATGAGAGCTGTAATCTGTAAGGTTTTTTGCAATGCTGACCTTACAGAATAAATCAAATTACGATCAGGGGACTGGTTGCTGTATTTTTTCTTTAAGAAAGAATTTGTCCTTAAATGGCCTATAAACTGGACAATTTCAGATTTGGAAGACATAGATAGAATCAGTTCCAACTCCACTTATAAGATTTTAGACTCTTGGAGATGTTTTGTTATATTGTTTGGTCTTAGTTACTACTTTGTACAAAAGATGAAAGTTCTTGTCTGACTTACAAGGCTGTGCTGAAGTTTCAAATATAAAATTCAAGAGTATGGGAAAGCTACTAAGAGTAGTAAAACTAACTGGATATTATGCTTTTAAGATTATAAGTGATGCTAAGAGGGCAAAAGGGGGCAGGGAGGTCTCTGTGTGCTGGTCTGACCTGCTGTCTGTCTCTCCCTCAGATCCTGAACCCGCCCACCAAGATGTCCTGCCAGCAGAACCAGCAGCAGTGCCAGCCTCCTCCCAAGTGTGCCCCCAAGTGCCCCACCCCTAAATGCCCCCCAAAATGCCCCCCAGTCTCCTCCTGCTGTGATGTCAGCTCCGAGGGCTGCTGCGGCTCCAGCTCCGGGGACTGCTGCAGCTCTGGGTGTGGGGGCTGCTGCCTGAGCCACCACAGGCGCCGCAGGTCCCACCACTGCAGACCCCACAGGTCTGACTGCTGCAGCCAGCCCTCGGGGGGCTCCGGGTGCTGTGGAGGAGGCAGTGGTCAGTCCTTTGGAGGTGGCTGCTGCTGAAGTGGACCCTGTGCCAAGAAGAGCTGACCTGGGGACAGCCAGTGGACAAACACTTCCTCCTCCTCCTTCATCTCCTGCTGGGCCTACCTCTCTTGCTGGGGAATCTGGGTGAGGCCTTTGAGCTCTGGTCCTAAGGATCCCTGTGCTCTAGGGTCCAGGAGCCCCAGACCTCTCCCTGAAACCCATTTATTCACCTCCTTTGCCATATGTGTGATGGCCCTGGGAATCCCAAAGCATAGACCCCATGTCCCTCTGCAACTTCTGGCATCCTGCTGCCCGAGTTAAAATAATAAATACAGAGTCTGCTCACTGACTTGATGTAGACAGATTTCATTCATGTTTTGGTCACCGTTGTTCTATTCTTGTACCTTCTCTGCTGGTGGCTGCAGAGGCCTCAGTAGACAGATGACAGGGTCATGGGTCAGAAGGGAAAAATTTGTATTTTTTATAGGTTTGCATTTTCTCCTAATTCTTTGTTTTCCCTTTTAACCAATATCCCAAAGCAGCATTAGTTGTGAACATAGCTTCTTCAACTTCTGGCTCCCTTCCTCCCTTCATGTATCTAACTGTGCCCTTCAGACATGACCAGGAGACAGACAGCTTCCTCTTCCTCTCTTTCCACTGTCATTCTTCACTCCTATGCTCCGCATCCCTCACCCTTCTCCTAACAATCTCTACTTGACTCCTCCATCAGTTTAAATATACAAAAATACATACATACAAAAATATAGATGGAATAAATCTTTATTTTAAATTAAAAACTCACTTTTATTTCTGTATAATTTACATGCAATAAGATTTGCTAATTTTAACATACAATTCAATGTGTTGTCAAATATATGTAGTCATATAACTACAAATACAATCAACACCTTTAAAATGTAGTTGGTAGTTAATCATTTGGAGAAAAGTTTAAGAATAACATAAGATCCATAATATATAAAGGAAAATATAGATACATGTAATCGACATGGTTAAATATGGAAAAATTAAATTCTAAAGGGTAGAAAATACCATTAAAAAGGTGGAGGAATACAAAATTGATGAGAAACTCAAAGTTTTCCCTCTGAGATCAGGTACAAGGCAAGAATGTCCCCTCTCACTATTCCTTTTCCACACGGCGGTACTGGATGTTCTAGCTAATGCAGTTAGACAAGAAAAATAAGTTAAAGATATACTGATTGGGAAGGAAAAAATAAACTGCTTGTTCACAACATTATTATCTTTGTAGAAAATTTAAAAGATAGTAATGAAGAGTTATATCAAGGTTAAGGTACAAAGTTAAGCAAGTGTCAACTGCATTCCTATATACCAGAAATGAGCAAATGAAATTTTAAATTTTAAAATGCAACACCATTTATAATAGCACCCCCAAGATTAAGTATTCAGGTATAAATATAATAAAATATGTATAAAATCTATTTTATACATAATAAAATTGTTTGGTTTTGGCAAAACAATAGGTAATATCAGTGAAACAGAAGAGAGAGCCCAGACATAGACCCCCCCAAACCTATAGTCTTGGGGGTACTTGGGGGAAAAAAGAAGCAATATAGTGGAATAAAGATAGTCTTTTCATGTAATGGGGCTTGACATCAACATGCAAAAAAATGAATCTAGACACAGAACTTATATTCTTAACAAAAAAAACTGAAAATGGATCACAGACTTAACTGTAAAATGAGAATTATAGCATTCCTAGAAGAACAGAGGCAAACCTAGTTGATCTTGGGTATGGCAGTGACTTTTTAGATACAAAGCCAAAGTCATGATACATGAAATAAATAATTGATGAGCTAGGTTGTACTGAATTAAACACTTCTGCTTTGCAAAAGACAATGTTAAGACTGATAAAATAAGCCACAGGCTGGAGACAATATTTTCTACTATAAAGGAGTACTATCCAAAACATTCAAAGAGCTCTGAAAACTCAACAAAAAGAAAAAGAAAAAAAAAACCAATCAAAAAATAGACAAAGGGCCTGATACCTCACTAGTGAAGACATACAGATGGCAAATAAGCATATGAAAAGATGCTTCATGTCATATGCCATGGGGAATGCAAATTACAGCAATGAGATACCACTACACACCTGTCATAATGGCTAAAATCTTGAATTCTGACAACACCAAACACTGGTGAGGATGTGGAACAATAGGAATGTTAACTCATTGCTAATGGAAATGCAAAATTTTCCAACCACTTTGGAAGACAATTTCTTACAAAACCAAATGTTCTCTTACCATGTGATCTAATAATCACATTTCTTGGTATTCACCCAAAATTGTTGAAAACTTACATCCATACAAAAATCTATAGACAAATGTTCAGAGCAGCTTTTTCCTAAATGTCAAATCTTGGAAACAATCAAGATATTCTTTAAGAGGTGAATAAATAAACTGTGGTAGATCCAGACAATGGGATATTATTAAACACTGCAAAGAAACGGTCTATCATGCCATGAAAAGACAGAGAGGAAGCTTAAATACATATTATTAAGTGAAAGAAGCCAATATAAAAAGGCTACATATTGTATGATTCAACTATATGACATCATGGAAAAGGCAAAATGGTGGCAAAAATAAAAAGATCAGTGACTGGGGCTTCCCCAGCGGTCCAGTGGTTAAGACTCCATCTTCCAATGCAGGGGCTGTAAGTTTGATCTCTGGTCAGGGGACTATTAATAAGATCCCGCAAGCTCCAGGGTATGGCCAAAAGTTAAAATAAATAAAAAGATAAGACTTGTTAAACAAAAGATCATTGATTGCCAAGAGTTGTTGGGGTGGGAGAGTCCCTTGCAAGGACATCAAACCAGTCAATCCTAAAAGAAATCATCCCTGAATATTCATTGAAAGGACTGATGATGAAGCTGAAGCTCTGACACTTTGGCCATCTGATGTGAAGAGCCGACTCATTGGAAAAGACCCGAATGCTGGGAATTACTGAAGGCAGGAGGAGAAGGGGACAACAAAGGATGAAATGGTTGGATGACATCACCAATTCAATGGACATGAATTTCAGCAAGCTCTAGGAGTTGGTGATGGACAGGGAAGCCTGGCATGCTGCAGTCCATGGGGTTGCAAAGAGTTGGAGAAGACTTAGCAACTAAACAACATACAGCAAAGCACTGATTCTGCAGTTTATAAACAGCTCTTCCCTGTGACTTCTAGGAGACCTCACTCTGAGATAGGCACCATGAGCTGTGATGACCACATCATCCTGCAGAGTTCTGCCCTGTCTCACCTGGTTATGACACTTGCCCAGGTTGTTCCAATGATCTTAGTTATGGGGAGTGGCCAGGATATCCATGCCTTGGCTCACACAGGACAGCCTGGCTCCTGATTCCTAGAATGATAGGGTTAAGAGGTCATATTGTCCACACTTCTGCCTCAAGGCAGGGCAGCCTGAAACATTAATCTGTTTGGACTTAAGTGATGAGTCAGAGTTATGATTACAACCATATCACTTGGACTGACTCTTTGGTTTGGATATTAGCTGTCAGTGGCTCTGGTACCATTTTCACGACCAAAGGCTTTCTGAGGTCACTGATTCATCCAAGGATTCTATCTCTACATCATTCCCTCAAGTTAACAAGAAATTGGAGATCTAATGGGAAGTAAATCAGGCTGAGTTAATTTTCCTCTGTACCCTCCCACTCTCATTCAATCTGAACTACAAAGGAAAACATTAACACATGTTCCCTTCATGTAAATCTTTTAAGTTATAAACAATGAAACAACACTCCAAAGAAATAGAAAATATAAATGATTGTGGCTTAATTAATAAGGAGGAGAAGATATTTTAAAAGTGGCACAAACCCATAATTTATAAAGGAAAAAATTAATGAACTAAATTTTAAAATACCATTAACATTTATTTTATTTGTGATGGTTTCTGCCATACATCAACATGAATCAACCATAGGTATACATCCATCCTTCTTTAACCTCCCTCTCATCTCCCACCCCAACCCACTGCTCTATGTTGGCACAGAGCACTAGTTTTGGTTCCCTGTGTCACACAGCAAATCCCCACTGGCTATCTATTTTACATATGCTAATGTATATGTTTCAATGCTACTCTCCCAAATCATTCTACTTCTCTCTCCCCCACTGTGTCCAAAAGTCTTTTCTCTGTGTCTGCAATCTCCACTGCTGCCCTGTAGATAGGTTCATCAGTACCATCATTCTAAACTCCATATGTATGTGTTAATATACAATATTTGTCTTTCTCTTTCTGACTTACTTCATTCAGTATAATAAGCTCTAAGTTTGTCCACCTCACTAAAACCAACTTTTCATGTGCTTATTAGCCATCTGTATGTCTTCTTTGGAGAAGTGTCTGTTTAAGTCTTCTGCCCACTTATTCATTGGGTTGTCTGTTTTTCTGCTTTTGAGCTTCATGAACTCATGCTTGTATATTTGGAGATTAGTCTTTTGTCAGTTGTTTCATTTGCTATTATTTTCTCCCATTCTGAAGGTTGTGTTTTCACCTTGTTTATAGTTTACTTCACTGTGTAAACGTTTTTAAGTTTAATTAGGTCCTGTGTGCAGAAAACTATAAGATGCTGTTGAAAGAAATTAAAGGTGACACAAATTGATGGAGAGATATACCATGTTCTTGGATTGGAAAAATCAATATTGTGAAAATGACTATACTACCCATAGCAATCTATAGATTCAATGCAATCCCTATCAAATTTTCACAATTTCTTTTGGTCAGGAGTACAGAATCAGCTTGGCTGGGTGGCTCTGTGCATGCATGCTCAGTCATGTCTGATTCTTTGTGACTCCATGAGCTGTAGCCTGCCAGGCTCCTCTGTCCATGGAATTTTCCAGGTAAGAATACTGAAGTGGGTCACTATTTCCTCCAGCAGGGGATCTCCCTGACCCAGGGATCAAACTCACATCTCCTGAGTCTGCTGTATTGGTAGGCAGATTCTTTACCACTGAGCCACCTGGGATGCCCTATCAAATTACCAATGGTATTTTTCACAGAATGAGAACAAATAATTTCACAATTTGTATGGAAACACAAAAGATCCCGAAGAGCCAAAGTAACCTTGGGAAAGAAGAATGGAGCTGGAGGAATCAACTGCCCTAACTTCAGAATATACTACAAAACTACAGTCATCAACATGGTATGGCACTGGCACAAAAGCAGAAATATAGACCAATGGAACAAAACAGAGAGCCCAGAAATAAATCTATGCACCTATGAGCACCTCAATTTTGACAAAGAAAGCAACAATATACAGTAGAGAAAAGACAGTCGCTTCCATAAGTGGTGCTAGGAAAACTGGGCAGCAATGTGTAAAAGAATGAAATGAGAACACTTCCTAACACCATACACAAAAATAAACTCAAAATTGATTAAAAACCTAAATGTAAGACCAGAAACTATAAAACTCTTAGAGGAAAACATAGGTAGAACACTCTTTGACATAAATCACAGCAAGATCCTTTATGACCCACCTTCTAGAATAATGGAAAAAATACAAAAATATAATTTTATAGCATAAAATGCCAATATGAGATAAAAAGACAAATAATCAACAAAAGAAAAATACAATAAATACCTGATAAAGAATTACTTCATCTAACATATATCTTATAAATCCCCAAATTAATAAACATATAAAAATGTAATGGACAAAAAACACAGAGAGCCCTTATTACTCATACAAACACTTATTCATACACATATTAATACATATTGTATTAGTCAGAATTCTTCAGAGAAACAGAATGAACAGGACATGTGTATGTATCTAATGAAATTTATTTTAAGGAATTGGCTCCCATAGTTGTAGGGGCAGGTAGAGTAGGTTGGCAGGTTGAAGATTCATGGAAGAGCTGATGTTACAGCCTTCAGTCTGTAGGCAGAATTCCTTCTTCTTTTAGAGTGCTCAGTCTTTTAAGGCTTTCAGTTGTTGCATGAGGTCCACCCACACTATGGAGGATGATTTGTTTACTCAAAGTCTACTGATTCAAATGCTAATAACATGTAAAAAAAATCTGAACAGCTACATCTAGACTGGTGTTTAACTTACAATTTGGGTACCATGGTCTCACCAACTTAACACATAACGTTAACCATCACAGTTCACTACTGGTCAACTTGGCACTTGTACATATCTCCTTACATGCATGTGCACCCAGTCGCTTCAATTTGTCTTTGTGACCCCATGGACGGTAGCCTGCCAGGCTCCTCTGTCCGCAGAAATCTCCAGGCAAGAATATTGGAGTGGGTTGCCATGCCTTCCTCCAGGGGAATCTTCCTGACCCTGGGATCAAATCTAGGTCTTCTGCATTGCAGGCAGATTCTTTACCACTGAGCCACCAGTGAAACCCTACACATCTCCTTACATTATATTTATTCCCTAAATAAAGACAATGACAAGGCCACATTTCCAGCTAACATAATACAACCATGCTGTGTACATCAAAAAATGCACTAACCGTTTCCCCAGAAGAAGATGCAGCATCCTTGAGTAATGTTTACTCCTCCTTGATAGCCTTAACTTAAATATTATGATACACAGTTGAACCATACTTAAATACAGTAGTCAATATTCCTTATGTGATAAGGAGATTAGAAATAAAATAAAATAAAGACTCTGTATTCACACATACACACAAGCATATTCATAGCAAAATATGGAGGAAATACTATAATAATAATTAAACTCTTACTTGTGGTTCTTCTTTACCTGGTAGAGTGACCCAACATTAATTCCTGGAGAGTCTGGACCATTAGTAGTCCTGTTTGAATTAGACTGTTGTAGTTTTTCCATTGCCTTTAATGAAAGAGTATGGTAGTACTAAGGTATGCCCTAAGTGATCTTTCGTATTCAAATATGTCCTTCTCTACCTCCATTCTGAAGTAATAGTCCAAATTCCTAGTGGTAATTGGACTTGATCACTCAACAAGCACAGTAACTCCCTTCTTTGCCTGTTGATTCAGAGGCATAAGGAGGCCAAAGTGGCTGAGTGACAGTCTTAACTTCCAGTTCAGTGGAGTCATTGTGTGTCCTGGTGGAAGCATTCCTCACTTAGGAACCTCTTGAACCTGAGGAACCTCTTGAACAGCCTAAGGTCATAGGGACAGGAAGCAAAAATTTTGCTAGGAGATCTTTAAAAGTAAAAGTGAGAGGTGCCACTCTATTTCTACCTTTTAACTCCTGGACCTATATCATCTGACTGTAAAAGAAACAGAACCATAATACTGATTGCTGATTTTGAGCCTGTAGCATGTAGCCTCCTAAAGAGCCCTGCCCCAGCTCTGCAAGGTATTCCCACTATGCTGGTTCAGTAACTAGATCTTTAAAAGGCCATTCCACAGTCTGATCAAGCCAGCTGCTTGAGGATGATAGGGAACATGGTAAGAACAGAGAATTCTATAATCAGACCCATTGCTATGCTTTATTTGCTGTATCTGTCAGCATTCTCCAGATAAACAAAAGTATGATTATATATATGTATGCATGAAGATATTTATTTTTAAAATTGGGCAAATAGGAAAAGGAGTACGTCAAGGCTGTATATTGTCACCCTGCTTATTTAACCTATATGCAGAGTACATCATGAGAAATGCTGGGCTGGAAGAAGCACAAGCTGGAATCAAGATTGCCAGGAGAAATATCAATAACCTCAGATATGCAGATGACACCACCCTTATGGCAGAAAGTGAAGAGGAATTAAAAATCCTCTTGATGAAGGTGAAAGAGGAGAGTGAAAAAGTTGGCTTAAAACTCAACATTCAGAAAACGAAATCATGGCGTCTGGTCCCACCACTTCATGGGAAATAGATGGGGAAACAGTGGAAACAGTGTCAGACTTTATTTTTTTGGGCTCCAAAATCACTGCAGATGGTGACTGCAGCCATGAAATTAGAAGATGCTTACTCCTTGGAAGAAAAGTTATGACCAACCTAGACAGCATATTCAAAAGCAGAGACATTGTCAACAAAGGTCCGTCTAGTCAAGGTTATGGTTTTTCCTGTGGTCATGTATGGATGTGAGAGTTGGACTGTGAAGAAAGCTGAGTGCCAAAGAATCGATGCTTTTGAACTGTGGTGTTGGAGAAGACTCTTGAGAGTCCCTTGGACTGCAAGGAGATCCAACCAGTCCATTCTGAAGGAGATCAGCCCTGGGATTTCTTTGGAAGGAATGATGCTAAAGCTGAAACTCCAGTACTTTGGCCACCTCATGAGAAGAGCTGACTCATTGGAAAAAACTCTAATGCTGGGCGGGATTGGAGGCAGGAGGAGAAGGGGAAGACAGAGGATGAGATGGCTGGATGGCATCACTGACTCGATGGACGTGAGTCTGAGTGAACTCCGGGAGTTGGTGATGGACAGGGAGGCCTGGCATGCTGCGATTCATGGGATCGCAAAGAGTCAGACACGACTGAGTGATTGAACTGAACTGAACTGAACTGAATACAATAAAGGATGCTGTAAAGTCCCACAGAAAGCTGGTGGTGTACTTCAGTCCAAGTCTAGATGTCTGAGAATCAGGGAATCTAATGGTGTAGATGCCAGTCTGGGCCAGAAAGCCAAGAACCAGCAGAGCCAAGAGCAGGAGAAGGTCAGTGTCCCAACTAACAAAATTAGGCAAAAAATTTTAAAGGGCAAAATCTTCTGTCCTCTGCTACTTTGTTCTATTGAGGCTCTCAAAAAATTGTATTATGCCCAACCCACACTGGGAATAGTAATCTACTGAATCAATGATTCAAATACTAATCTCATCCAGAAACACCCTCACAGATGTATCCAGAAATATTGTTTAGCTTGGGCACCCCATGGCCACTCGGGCCAAAAAATAAAATTAACTGTCATAGAAACAGTGCTACATGGAATACCATGATGATGGATAAGGCATTCTTATCCATCTTATCCATTCTTATTAAGGCTCATTCAGATGAATGCTTTGGCAGAAAAACTGCATGCAAAGAAGGCAAATCTGTATCCAGAGGAAGTCCTTATTCCAGTAAGAGCAAAGCACTGCCCTTTGATGTGAGTGTCCTGATGCAGTCAACCTGCTACCAGGCAGTTGGCTGATCAACCCAAGTAATAGTGTCTTATTTTGAATTCAGTGTTGGTCTTTATAGACACACATCAGCCCTTATGAGTAAAAATCCTGCTGAACCCATAAATAGCCATAATCAACCTGGTAAAAGGTCCTAGGTCCCTTTGAGGAAGGTTGGGGGAAAGATCGACAGTATAACTTTGGGGCAGAGTACTGGGATCCTTCTTTAAGGGGACCTGGCCTCTCCTTAATTCAAAACGTTCTGGGTCTGTAAACTAGCTCAAGACTAGAAGCTGATTGGGGAGCATGTGTCTTGTCAGAGTTTTGTTCACACGACTTAGAACTCTTCCACTTATATGGATCAACTGAGAATTTAGTAGACTTCCCATCTACCTCCCTTCTAAGTACAGCATGATGAACTACCAGAGACATAGCTCTCTGGGAGTCAGAACATCCTGACTGCTACTTTGATGTTGAGGTCCATTACAGTCCCCACACCCACTTTGCCATTGGTGACTAAGTGCTGCCACTAGGCCCTACCATCCTGGATCCAATTATCGCTATTGCATTTAGGTTTCCCAGTTTAGTGACATCAGATTCCACTGTAGTTTTTGACTTAGAGAGATGAGCAATCGCAGAGTTAGTCAAGGATGCCAGGGCTCTCCTTACAAATTGATTTCTCCTGGTTGTGGTAAAAGGCGAGTCCTCTGGACCTTTCTGAGATGGACGAGCAGATATAAATGATAACTTCACTCTAACATTCCAATCAACCCAAGCCTCTAGATCCCTTCCTTTGCAGTATACCAAGGAAGTTCTTGCATTTTACCTTCATTTAGTGGAGACTGCCTTTTTCTTCATGGTAATCAATCAGTCAAACTGTTAAAGCCCTGTCTAACCCACAATGTTAGAACATTAAGTCTAGGAACATCTGCTTGCCTGATCATATCAATAAATTTGGTCTGAACCAACTTTAAGTTCCTTCCACAATTATCCCATGCTCCTAATATACATTCTACACATACCCCTGGGTTTGTATCTGTATAAATCAGGGAAAAAATCATGTTGTTCTTTTAGACTATAATCCAACTGTTTGTTGGTCACAATTCATGCCTCACCTTTTCAGGCCTACTTGAACTTGAGTTCACTTATACATCTAAGGGCAAAGGGAGATGGTGAGAGTGGGTCCAGGTAAGAACCCCCAGTCTCCTGCAAGGCAACTACTTCAGGCAAAGTTGTTATAATTAGCTGGAACAATATAGGATTAATCTACTCAGGTGGGGTGGAAAGGCTGCTTTTACTGCCAAAAAAAAAAAAGCAATGGAAGAGAATTCAGAAATTTAATGTCTCACTTTTTTCATAATCTTCCCAAATACTTGCATTGCAGTTTTCAGGATCCCAGAAATGAGTCAATTACACATCATGTGAGGCATAACTTCTGACTCTATGAAGGACATAGCATCACTCCTGTGGGAACTATTACAAATATGCATAATCACATCTAGTCAAGAAGAAACCTCAGACAAACCCCACTGAGTGTTTGTCCACAAAACCAACAGTTCATTAAAAAATGTCCAGGTCATGAAAGACAAAAAG
Organism: Bos taurus; assembly: GCF_002263795.3. Lineage (NCBI taxonomy): Eukaryota > Metazoa > Chordata > Mammalia > Artiodactyla > Bovidae > Bos > Bos taurus. The sequence continues at coordinate 17,988,080 of NC_037330.1, read as the reverse complement.
CCTGAAGGACTGTCACAAACAGGAGGGAATTGAAGAAACATGCTACTAAATACAATGTTGGATCCTGAATTAGATTCTGAATCAACAAAATTTTGTTTTGCTATAAAAGACAGTAGCACAAGAGGCGAATCTGAACAGGCCTATAGATACACATTAAGGGAACTAGGAGTTGAGTACAGAGTATGAGAAAAATGAGGTAGGAATAGAAAATCAATCCAACAAGAAATATGGATTTCTAGTTTTACTGTTTCACATCAACCTGATTTATGCAAAAAGAGAAGCTGCAGAGGGACACGCGGTCTGTGTTTTGGGGTTTCCAAGGCTGCCACACATATGGGAAAGGAGGTGAATAAATGTGTATTGGGGGGAGGTTTGGGGCTCCTGGACCTCAAGGCACAGGGATCCCCTGGACCAGAGCTCAAAGGCCTCACCCAAACCCCCAGCGACAGGGGCAGGCCCAGCAGGAGGGGCAGGAGGAGGAGGAAGTGTTTGTCCATCTGTTGTCCCCAGGTCGGCTCTTCTTGGCTCAGCGTCCACTTCAGCAGCAGCCGCCTCCAAAGGACTGACCACTCCCGCCTCCACAGCACCCGGAGCCCCCCGAGGGCTGGCTGCAGCAGTCAGACCTGTGGGGTCTGCAGCGGTGGGACCTGCGGCGCCTGTGGTGGCTCAGGCAGCAGCCCCCACACCCAGAGCTGCAGCAGTCCCCGGAGCTGGGGCCGCAGCAGCCCTTGGAGCTGACATCACAGCAGGAGGAGACTGGGGGACACTTTGGGGGGCATTTAGGGGTGGGGCACTTGGGGGTGCACTTGGGAGGGGGCTGGCACTGCTGTTGGTTCTGCTGGCAGGACATCTTGGTGGGCGGGTTCAGGAGCTGAGGGAGAGACAGACAACAGGTCAGAACAGCACACAGAGATCTCCCTGCCCCTTCCTGAACTTTTAGAATCATTTCTAATACATGCATTTAAATAACCTGACACTTTTATCATTTTAATGTCTTATCAACTACTCTTACAACATCTCCTTTGAACCTCAGCTTATCATTTTAAAGTAAAAAGAGGTCATCAATTGCTTCATCAATTTGAAGGTTGAGACCAAATGATATCAACTAAAACCTAATTTTTTCACTTATGTCATCCAAATATTACCAAAATATTTTCTTTATCGAAAAAAAATTTTGTTAACATTGCAAATAATTGAATATTTTAGACATTTACAACGTTAGATTAGAAGGAGTCTTAGTAATTTCCTGGCAGGTTCACCTTGTTAGAAAGATAAGAGATCCCTTGACTCAGAGCCTGGCCTCTGACGGTCTCAGAGACACCTCTTACACTATCCTTGACCTAGAGAGCATTAAACTTCTTGTGCTTTTTCCCCTCTAGAGCTTGTACAATGCATTCCCAGGCTCTACCCTGACCCACATATTCAACAATCTCCCAGAGTGCCTCTGATCCTCGACTAACTCTGAGAATTGCTGTCCCCAGATCGTACTTTGCAGGAAATACAGTATCTCTCGAAGGTAAACTCCCTTTCTGAGACCTGTTCCAGAATGTCAGAGCAGCCAATGGTTTCCTTTCATCCTGAGAATCCCACACAGCATCTTTGGTTCCCTCATAGTGTCCTTCGTCATCACTAAACTGCTATGGTTCTCTCACTCTTCCTGCCAGTTCCTGGCTCCTTCTGTCCTTCCAGGCCTTGTCTCTCTCTAATAATATGGGCCACAGCCCCCAAGGCCCTATCCCCTTCCCAGTGGACACTCACCAGAGTACAAGCAGCACAGGGTCTGTCAGCACCTCAGGAGAGGAGTGGATGGAGGTGCTCTGGCCCCGAGGTCCTTTTATCCCAGCCTTGGGCTCTGCACTCAGGTGTGAGCCAGGGCCTGGGCATGAGAGGACCGCCTCCTGCCACCCACGTGGCTCCTGTGACAGGTGATGACTGGCAGCTCCTCCCTGCCTCCCTCCACGGGGCTCAGGGCATCCCCAGCACCAGTGCCACCTCATTCTCCTTACATTTGTCTGTCCCTCACACCTTTGTCTTAGAGTTTGGCCTCCTAAGCACTCCTGTCCTAATTCCTTGATGCTCTGCTTTGAACTGAGATTCATGAAGTGTCCAAGTGTCTCTGCTGTGTCCCAGCCCCCCAGGCCCATCATGTGTGTGTGCCCGTGTGTGTTTGCACCAGTCCAGTTAAAAGCCTGGATTGGGTGTGAGACACACCAGGGACAGAATCCCGGTCCTGAAACTCAGCTGTGTGATCTTGTGAAAATCACCCAACTTTTCTCATTCTTAGTTTCCTCAGCTTTAAATTAGTTGCTAATTTAAAGAGATGGTATCTTGAGGGTCGACAGAATCATGGAAGAGAGATTTTTTCTTCCTACAAAAGGCCCTGTAACACAATAGACCCTCACATATGAGCTATCTACTCCCTGATAATTAAAAATGAGTAGTTTTTTTTAGTTTTTTTTTTTTTAAGGTAAGTTATTTTCTAAGATAAGTACATCTAACTTTTTAAATGACCACTTTTTTTCAACTGAGCTCTTTTGTACATTTTTATAAAATGATATCCATGCAGAGGAGCTAGAGAGTAAATCTGCATTGCCTTCTATGGTAGAATGAGAATTTGCCTTCCAAGGACCTTACACGAGGAAACAGGCTGAGCCTGTGGACTAGAAAGTGGCAAGGAGAAACAATAACAGAGTTCAATCCTGAGGCGTTTGTAGAGGAGGATACTGTGGAAATGACCCTCCAGGTGGAAGAGGCAGGAGGGCCTGATGGAATAGGAAGACTTCCACCAAAGTGTTCCTTCAAGGACTTTGTTTTTAACCTTCAAACATTTTATGAAGATTAATATATTGGCTGATGTTAATTTTTAATGTTTCTTCCCATGCCTACAGAGCAGCAGTACTTTTAAAAATCATCAAATTAATTAGATGAAGGCAAATTAGATCTAGGAGTTAGCTATGAAAAGAAAGTGCTCCCTCCATAAGTGTCCAAAATAATTTTCTAGAGTTTGAGAGGAGGTAGACATAACTCAGTCTTCCCAGGTGGTACAGTGGTAAGGAATCCGCCTGCCAGTGCAGTAGATGCAAGAGACATGAGTTTGATCCCTGACCTTCCCTGGGTCAGGAAGATTCCCTGGAGGAGGAAATGACAACTCACTCCAGTATTCTTGCCTGGAAAATTCCATGGACAGAAAAGTCTGGCAGGCTATAGTCCATGGAGTCACAAAGAGTCAGACATGACTTATCACACACACAAAGACGTAGCTCAGTAGTATCTATGCCTAAGTCTGTGGGGCAAGGAGAACCAATATCTGGTGAGCTGTATGTGTGGACATAATTGTATTCTAAATTGTTTAACAATATATATAATACAGACATAGATATGGATACAGAATCCACCTTGTCTATGTTCTCAGCACAAGATATCTCGAGATGTGTGGCCTCCTTTGATGTTTCATTGCTTCCATGAGTTAGGATTTCTCCCTGATGCCAGGCTTCACTGGGATACAAACGTGTTCTCTTTTCACCATCCCACACTCTCGGAATCATTACCCCCACACTTTAAGGAAGTCTCATCCAGGGCTCCAGAGCATGTTCAGGATCAAGGGTAGCACTTTGACATCCAAGGCTCTCTGCAATATGACTTAGCACAACTAATCCAATTTCTGATTTGCTTCCCTAAAAGAACTGACATACTGGCAGTACTGAAAACATGTCTCTCCCTATCCTCATTGTTCAGTTGCTCAGTCGTGTCTGACTCTTTGTGACCGCATGGACTGCAGCACGCCAGCCTTCCCTGTCCTTCACCATCTCCCTATCCTAGTCCTGTGCTTTATTCCATGATGTTTTCCTTTCTGAGTCAGGGAGTTCAAGTCCTGCTTACTCCATATCTTTTATGTGATATTTCCCACAAATGAAATTTTAATAGATCCTCTGACAATACAGTTTGGGTCTTATATTTCTGATTCCCTTCAGCAACTGCACAGGGTTACACACACACGGGTGGTTCAGAGATTCTTAAAAATCCTTTCACTAGCATTAGCACTGATATTGCAGTTTACAAGTAGCTCTTCTCCATGACAGGTTACACTCCTAGGAGACCACACACTGAGATAGGCACAGTGAGTTGTGATGGCCACATCACCCTGCAGCAATCTTCTCGTCTCACCTGGTTATGACATTGGCCCAGGTTGTTCCAATTAGCTTAGTTATGGGGGAATGGACAGGATATCTGTGTACTGGCTCACACAGGATCCCAGCTCCTGATTCCTAGAATGATGGGGTAAAGAGGTCATCTGGTCCACACCTCTTCCTTGAGGTAGGGCAGAGCCCAAATATCAATCTAGATATTTGGACTTAGGTGATGAGTCAGAGACATGATTATAACCGTATCACTTGGACTGATCCTTTGGCCTTGGATATTAGCTGTCAATGGCTTTGGCCTCATTCAATAAACAGTTTGGTTACCAAAGGCTTTCTGAGGTCACATATTAATGCAAGGGTTCTTTTTCTTACATTTTCATTCTTTCATCTTCCCAGTGAGCTGGAGGAGGCACTGCTGAGATTTAATGTGAAATAATTCAGACTGTATTTTTTCCTCTGTGCCTTTTCATTCTCCTCCCTTTTAAGCTACAAACTAGTACATTAACAAATTTTAGCTTTTTCTCCATTCTTGAAAAACTTTCTTTTAAATTTTATTTTATTTTTTTTTTTTATTTTTTTTATTTTTATTTTTTTTTTCTTCTTCCAATTTTATTTTATTTTTAAACTTTACATAATTGTATTAGTTTTGCCAAATATCAAAATGAATCCACCACAGGTATACATGTGTTCCCCATCCCGAACCCTCCTCCCTCCTCCCTCCCCATACCATCCCTCTGGGCCGTCCCAGTGCACCAGCCCCAAGCATCCAGCATCGTGCATCGAACCTGGACTGGCAACTCGTTTCCTACATGATATTTTACATGTTTCATTGCCATTCTCCCAAATCTTCCCACCCTCTCCCTCTCCCACAGAGTCCATAAGACTGTTCTATACATCAGTGTCTCTTTTGCTGTCTCGTACACCGGGTTATTGTTACCATCTTTCTAAATTCCATATATATGCGTTAGTATACTGTATTTATGTTTTTCCTTCTGGCTTACTTCACTCTGTATAATAGGCTCCAGTTTCATCCACCTCATTAGAACTGATTCAAATGTATTCTTTTTAATGGCTGAGTAATATTCCATTGTGTATATGTACCACAGCTTTCTTATCCATTCATCTGCTGATGGACATCTAGGTTGCTTCCATGTCTTGGCTATTATAAACAGTGCTGCGATGAACATTGGGGTACACGTGTCTCTTTCCCTTCTGGTTTCCTCAGTGTGTATGCCCAGCAGTGGGGTTGCTGGATCATAAGGCAGTTCTATTTCCAGTTTTTTAAGGAATCTCCACACTGTTCTCCATAGTGGCTGTACTAGTTTGCATTCCCACCAACAGTGTAAGAGGGTTCCCTTTTCTCCACACCCTCTCCAGCATTTATTCCATTCTTGAAAAACTTTCTTTTAAATTTTAAATGATGAGACAATACTATAAAGGAAATAGAATATATAGGTGATTGTTACTTCATTATTAAGTGGCCAGAAAATACTTTAAGAATGGCACAAATCTCATAATATGTAAGGAAAAGGTGGATAAACAATATACAAATTTAATGGCATGTTGCAAAGGCAAAAGGACAAGTAATCAACCGCACAAAAAAACAACACATGTGCCAGGTAAGGATTTAATATTCCTAATAGAAAAACATGTCTTAAAAAGGAAAAAGAAAATACAAAAAATCTAATAGACAAAGGAAAGAGGCAGCCCATTCTTATTCACACACACACACACGCGTGAGTGCATTTTCTCAAGTACAAAGTCACAAAATTTGAAAAGATGTTTGTCTGAGGACAAAGGGAATGAAAAGTGACCACTGAACTAAGAAGATATCTTGAGACCAAAACCAAAACAGACAACTCCTTAAAATAGAAACATGAAGTTTATTGTGGTTAACATTCAAATGAGTAGAATTGGGCAATGATGATCCAAAAGCATGAGCTGCTGCACTCTGAACCACCAAGTGGCCAGGAGGTCAGTTTTATAGTTAATCTAGGGAATAGGGTGCGTGCTTGAAGACTGGGAGTGCATTCCTAAGTCAAGACCTTGTCTTATTTACTAGTCTCATGGGTACTAGGAATATAGCAGCAAAGGTCTTTTTCATTGTCTGAGACTAACAGAGCAGAAAGGCTACCTGAATCTAATAAGCATTAGACAATATCTATTAACTACACAGCCCTTGACTATAGAGAAAACAGTTACTAGACAGTACAGTCCTGGTAGGGTCAATGGAATTACAGGAATAGCTGGGTATGCTCAAGATGCCATCTGTTATACTAAAAGGCATACCATGTTCAACATTACTAATATTTGAAACATTACAAAAAAAGGAACAAATATCTTATCTTTGGGGATGTGGTTTATCAGATTAATTTATTTGTTTCAAAATAACAATAATTGTAATGGCTAATAAAATATTGGATGTGAGAATTTGTAGTAATATACATTCAAATTTGATGGTGGCAATATAAATTGGCATAATTATTCTGGATGACAATTTAGTACCTACTACTGTGTCCTGGTAGGCTGCAGTCCATGGGGTCGCTAAGAGTCAGACACGACTGAGCGACTTCACTTTCACTTTTCACTTTCATGCATTGGAGAAGGAAATGGCAACCCACTCCAGTGTTCTTGCCTGGAGAATCCCAGGGAGAGGGGAGCCTGGTGGGCTGCCGTATATGGGGTCGAATAGAGTTGGACACGACTAAGCAACTTAGCAGCAGCAGCAGCAGTTAAATAGCAAATTCTTATTGGCTATCTGTTTTACATATGATAATATATGTTTCCATGTTAAAAAAAAAAATAGTAAACAGGCGATGAAGAACCCTGGCAGATATCACCTAAACCAGGCAGTCAAAGTTGTATCACCAGGAATAGGACAAGTAATTATATACACTATGAAACTGAATATCAAATTCTAAGAAGGATATAGTACCACCTTCCCTCGTGGCTCAGATGGTAAAAAAAAATCTGCCTCCAATGCTGAAGATCCAGATTCAATCTCTGGGTAAGGAAAATCCCCTGGAGAAGGGAATGGTTACCCACTCCAATATTCTTGCCTGGAGAATTCCATGGACAGAGAAGCCTGGCGAGCTACAGTCCGTGGGGTCACAAAGAATTGGACATGACTGAGGGACTAACACTTTCACTTCATTTTCTATGGGATCCTTACAAAAATGCTAAATCACATCTAGTCAAGAAGAAACATTAGAAAAATCTGAATTGAGGGACACTGTACAAAAACCAATGGCTCTTAAACAGCCTCGGTCATGAAAGACAAAGAAACCTGAAGAACTGTCATAGATAAGAGACAAAAAAAACATGGCAACTAAATGCGGTGTTGCATTCTGAATTAGATACTAAATCATTAGAATTTTGTTTTGCTATAAAGGACATTAGCAGCACAAGAGATAAATCTGGACAAGACCTGTAGATACTGACGCATTAAGGGAACCGGGAGATGAGGACATAGTATGAGAAAATGATGTAGGAATAAAAAATCAGTCAGTGCAAGAAGGAATACAGATTTCTAGCTTTATTGTTTCACATCAGCCTGGTTTTTGCAAAAGGAGACACTGCAGAGGGACACAGGGTCTGTGCTTTTGGATTCCCAGGACTGTCACATTTATTGGAAAGGAGGTCAATAAATTGGTTTGGAGAACAGGTTTCGGTTCCTGGATCCCAGGGCACAGGGATCCTCAGGACCAGAGCTCAAAGGCCCTGCCCAGACCCCCAGCAAGAAGGGGAGGCCCAGTTGGAAGAGCAAGAGGAGGAGGAAGTGTTGCTGTCCCCAGGTCAGCTCTTCTTGGCTCAGCGTCCACTTCAGTGGCAGCTGCCTCCAGAGGACTGACTGCTCCCCCCTCTGCAGCACCTGGAGCCACCCAAGGGCTGGCTGCAACAGTCAGAGCTCTGGGGTCTGCGGCAGTGGGACCTGTGGTGCCTGTGGTGGCTCAGGCAGCAGCCCCCACACCCAGAGCTGCAGCAGCCCCCCGGAGCTGGGGCCACAGCAGCCCCCAGAGCTGACACTGCAGCAGGAGGAGACTGAGGGGCACTTCAGGGGACACTTTGGGGGACATTTCAGGGTGGGGCACTTGGGAGGGGGCTGGCATTGCTGTTGGCTCTGCTGACAGGACATCCTGGTGGGCGTGTTCAGGAGCTGAGAGAGAGTCAGAGAACAGGTCAGACCAGCACACAGAGACCTCCTTTATGGACTTTTGCCATCTTGTATTTCTCTGATATTCTAAAAGCCTGGCAAAGTCAGTCATGGAGAAATTATATCTAGAATATAGTTTTTCAAATGCTTTCCCACTATCTCATTTGAAATTTGAGAGCTTTTTGTAAAACAGACATAGGTTGTCTTCTCTCAACAAAGCAAGACATAGAGGATAACCGAATTGACACGCCCAAAGTCAGGATATTTTCACTAGAGAAGGCAGAATTAGCATTCACAAAATCTGACTCGTGTTCACTCTACACCACTCAGAATTCTGAAAATGTCCACTTTAGGAGCCAGTTGGCATCACCAACTCGATGGACCTGAGTTTGAGCAAAGTCCGAGAGTTTGTGATGGACAGGGAAGACTGGCATGCAGCACTCCATGGGGTCGCAAAGAGTCAGACACGACTGAGCGACTGATCTGACTGACTGAGAAACCAGTTTGGAGCAGCAGTGTTCTCTGCTAAGGAAGAACTAAGAATTCCCTTCTGGAGGAATTTCCCAGATAGCTTTCCAGAGACACATATTGTTATTGAAAGGTGGTTGTTGAATTACACAAAGACACCGGGATTCTTGGCCCCCGGAGGAGAAGAATTCAATCTGGGGCCAGAGACAAGGCTTGATCGCTCAGAGCTTTTGTGTAATAAAGTTTTATTAAAGTATAAAGGAGATAGAGAAAGCTTCTGACATAGGCATCAGAAGGGGGCAGAAAGAGTACCCCCCTGCTAGTCTTCAGCTGGATGTTATATAGTCACTAGCAGTGACTATAAGTGAAAGTGACTATAAGTGAAAGAAAGGAATGTCTTAAAACTCAGAATGGCACCAGGCCCCTCATCCATAAGATACATTTTGGGATAATCTTGGCACCAAATGGTTCATCCTGGGCCAGAAAATGATTAACTTGAATCTTGAAGAAGGGCATATCACCATACAAATAGTTTCATTTACATAGATTAGAGGACCAATATCTGAGTATAATATACTGGTTTGTCAAGTAGGTTCTGAGCCAAGAGGCGGAACCAACTTGAAGACAGAGTTTGGGGATAAATGCATAGTACATTAGCATAGCTTAAGACAAACTTTTCCTTAAGAAAAAGGCATTGGTTATCTCTGGGTTTGAGAATAGTTAACTTCAGGTGAAACCAGGTGTCATTATGGCAACACAGTATTTTAAGAGAAATGTTTCAAATTTGTATAGAGAAGGAAAAAATATCGCTAGTTTGTTTCCTCCTGCTGCTTAAGAGAGAGAAAGATGTCTGACACTTGCAGGCTATTTCCTCCATTTGGAGACCCCTGGCCTTCCTGCCTGTTACCCTCTCATTATCGTATGTATCATATATAATTTCATAATTATACATATGTATTTGGTTAACCAGCCCATATGTTGACCCTTTGCAATTCTGTTTATATATTATCTATCTGTATCTGTATTTATCTATGTTCATGCTTGTATATATCTATACCTATGTGTACAGGTATACATCTATTTCTATGTGTATATAAAATAGAGTTACCAAATCATTTTAGAAATAGAGAAGAGAGTCCCAAATCAATCAAGGCAAGCTGAATGTGAACCTAGGTTTTCTGGTCTAGTGAATCTAGTCTTGGTTATACACTCTTTATAACACATAACCATTTTTTCACACTTGAGCAGGTGAATTTCAACGTGTTACACATTTACCTTATGAGTTTCTGATACAGATGACCAGGCACCACTCCTGACCAACTAAATGACACTTTATGAGGGTGAGGCCCATGGCTATCTGTGTTTTTCAAACCCCAAATATGTTGCCTCTGGTCTCCACTGTTTGAAAATCACTATGACCCTAGTAGAGGCTTTGTAGAAGAAACACAGCTGATTTCTCCAGGGTAAGATTTTCATTCTGAAAGTTCTGTCTCATCTAAGTCTGAGAAACTCAAAAAGATATAGAACTAACTTAGAGCACAGAGCGTAGACACACAAATGCCACCTCCTGCTTCACAGCTCACCCTTCATCAGATTTCTAGATTTTCTCTCTAGCTCCCCTCATTCTTGCCATCCCCAAGGCCCTGCCCCCCACCCTCCCTTCTGCTCTGAGCATCCTCTGTGGAAGGTCCTGCTCCCACACCCAGGGATGAAAGGTTCTGCTCCCACACCCAGGGGACACTCACTAGGGTACATACAGCACAGGGTTGTCAGCACCTCAGGGGAGGAGTGGATGGAGGTGCTCTGCTCCCAAGGGCCTTTTATCTTGGTCTTGGGCTCTGCCCTCAGGTATGAGACGTGACCTGGGCATGAGAAGACTGCCTCCTGCTACCCATGTGGCTCCTGTGACCAGTGACAGGTGATGACTGGCAGCTCCTCTCTGGCTCCCTCCATGGAGCTCCTAGCAGCTGCTCCCAACCAGGAATAGGACTGCTTAGAAAAGGTGACAGGGAAGAAAATCCCTACCTATAATTTCTCCCCACTCTCTCTCCCTGGAAGATACCCACCTTGATTAATTTTAGACCTTGAATTCCCAACTTTTTTTCCTTATCTCCCAAATCTTAATTCAAGGGTTCTGAGCAATCTGGTTTAAACCAAGTTTCACAGAATCTTCCAACTCTATTTTGTGTGAGAGAGAGAGAGTACCCTCAGGGGCATGAGTTTGGGTTTGTTTGCATATGTATATGTATCACAACTAAGAACCTCATTTAAAGAGTCATACAGACTGAGAAAATCATTCTGCCACCTATTGGCTGCATGACTCTGAAAAATATCACATCCTTCTTGCTCTCAGTTTTGTCAATCTACAAAGGAGATAATATCAAAATAACTGTCCAGAAATTTGTGAGAGTCAGTGAAATAAAGCAACATTACATTTCTGGTAGAGAGTTTAAGTGTGTGCTGTGTGCGTGCTAAATCACTTCAGTCATGTTCGACTCTGTGCAACCCTATGGACTGTAGCCTGCTAGGCTTCTCTGTGTATATTGTTGCAAATGCCAACATATTCATATTTTATAAATTACAGCTGCTTTCTAAAGAGAGTTGATATGGTTAGAAAATAAAAGACCCTTTCGTTATGTTGAGGTTTTTGCTAGGTTTTAACAAGAAAATATGAGCCAGGAATGAAGTTTTCTGGAGGAGGAAGAGAGAGATGACTTAATTTGCTAATTAGAATGAGAATTCAGATTTCCCATGGTTGTATGGGAGGCTTGAATGAAGTCTACAGCCAAGAAGGAGGAAAAGTAGTGAAGAGATGGTGAAACTGTGTAATGTTGGGCATGGCCTGATGTAAATCAGTCAAGAAACAGACATTCGTAGTGAAGTGGAGGCCAGAGAATATTTGAATGAGTGAAAATCACTCAGTCATGTCTGACTCTTTACGACATCACGAACTATATGGTCCATGGAATTCTCCAGGCCAAAATACTGGAGTGGGTAGCTGTTTCCTTCTCCAGGGGATCTTCCCAACCCAGGGATCAAACCCAGATCTCCTTCATTGCGGGCGGATTCTTTACCAACTGAGCCACCAAGGAAAACTAAGACAAGAATATCTAATACTTCACAGAATTTTTTTTTTTTGTATTTTTCTGTTTTATGAGTGTCTTTCAACTTCTACTCTTTTAGGACTTCAATTCAGTTATCTATATAAACACAGGCTTTTCTTCATAGGAATATTGGTATTTTCACATTTGTAGGAGAATAAGGGAAAGGGCCAGAGCTTGCATTTGGGTTGATAGTAAGATAGATAACAAGAGCCCTATCTATGATATTACAAGATTATTAAACAACTAGACTAATTTATCAGATGAAGAAGAACTGGAGTTAAAGATAATTATATAAAGAAAGTCTACTTTCCTCAGACTTGGGGAAGAACTCTGGAATTTCCTAGAACCAGAATAGTTATTGATTTGATAATGTCTAGGTCACTTTGTGCAGTGTTGAGATATATGCTCTGTACGTACTTGAATACATTGCTACTTAGAAATATTACAGAGATTATGAGAGAGACTAAATATGTGAAGATATGTATGCATGTGGATATATACACACCTACACCCACACACACATGTATATATCTCAACATGCTTCTCTCTACATCTGGAATTGCCTGGTGCTCAGCCTTCTCTAAACTGTCCTGCCTCTTAAATGCCTTATCTCTCCTTTGCCCCATCCCTCATTGGGTTTCAATTCTCCCACTGAATTCTATTCTTCATTGGGTTCCATCCCTCACCTTCAGAAGTAAGTTTCCTGGACCACTAAGGAGGTTTCACCTTGGGGTCTACAACGAGCCAGTCTCTACTGATGGATTGTTGAGGGCTTTGTAGACCTTGGCTGCATCTCCAGTATAGGCTTTGCTACTTCCATTTAGAAATGTTCTTCTTAAGCTGAAATGGCTCACTTTTTTTCTACTGTAATTTGTTTCTGCTTGTCAAACTCCTATGCTTTATTCCATGTTTTATGTTCAACTGAAACTGTTTTGTTCAAATATAACTTGCTGTGATATTCTTTTTGTGTCTTTTCGATTTTCATTCATTTCCTTTTACTCCAAACATCTACTTATAGCAACAACAATAAATCAATACTCCAAAATTACTAGAATATGTACCTAGTGATTTTTTATGAGTAAAATATTTTAAGCATGGCAAAAAATATCACCACATTAATTGACAGAGACACATGTATCCCAATGTTGATTGCAGCACTGTTTACAATAGCTAGGACATGGAAGCAACCTAGATGTCCATTGGCAGATGAATGGATAAGGAAGTAGGGGTACATATTGACACAATGTACCGGGGTCCAGCCCCGATTGGATCCAGGGATTCCCTCAGGAGGACGGCATTGGCGATTAAAGGATAGCAAAGGCTGAGAGATTTTATTAGAGGCTCAATAATAACCGGTTTATGCGGGAAATCAATAAAGTTCGTGACACCAAACTTGCTCTGACCATGGAGGCCGCAGGCGCCCTCTCGAATAGTGGAAGGTGCCCACCTTGGGCGCCTTCTCGAGTGGGTCTTAGAAGCCCAGGCAAATAAGTAGTCACAGAGGACCCCCATGCTCCAATTATTTTGGCATGAAGGAAGAACAGAAGAGAAAAGGAGGAAAAGGAAACAAGAAAGAACGACACGGGGAGACCAAGCTTCGGTGAGCAAGGCCTGTAGCTTTATTTTCAAAGGGAGCTTATATACCCTAAGTTGCACATAGAGGATAATAGGGGGTGTGAAATCATGCAAAGTCAGCAGTCTTTGATCCTTATTGAGACCAGGCTTTCTTTTCTGCAAATTTATCGTATGCAAATGGTTTAGGTGATTTACATCATCTTCTGGCCAGAGGGCCTGTTAACATTTTATGACTCTGATAAAGGTTTGTCAACCATAAGACTTATTTTCTGTAAGAGTAATTATTTTAAAGTTTGGCACCATCCTCCGAAGGTGTTAGATAAAGTTGCATTCCTATAGGGCAAAGGTGCAGTGGGTTTACAACAAAGGAAAGAATTTATTGCCTTAAGGGTCTAACGTTGTTAACACCAAGGCCACTACTTATTTTTTCTATATACCAACTATATTAATTAATACACTTCCAAGGATACAATACAGGGCATGTGGAAACTTGGCAGCAAGCATTGCTCAACAATGACATCTTCTACTAGTTTTATTTTAACAATTTCTAACTCTCCAAGAGGCTCTATACTTTTTGAATATCTTAGGCTTCCCGTGCCTCTTGCGGTTGGGAGACTGTAAACAATCATATGCGTAGCTATAGGAGTCCGGGTAAACCTGTCAGGCAAGTTAGAGAGCCATCTGAGGGGTTTGGATTGAAACACTCCTATTATGCCCAAGAGGCTAATTAGCTAGAGCTCTAAGTTGATTTTCTTCAGAGAAAAGGTGGTCGGGGATAGCTCCCCCGTGACTGTCAGAGGAGTTGGTGAAAGTCATGAAGCAGTAAAACAGATAGACTCTGGTTTTGGGGTAGATGCTCAGGCAGGCCCAGAGGGGCACCCCTCGAGTTCTGGCTTGCCTTGCCCACCAGAATTCTCCCACATGACCTTGTCATGGGTGGGGATTCCTGTGCTGGCTCCCGGCATCTCCCCCTTCTTTATTTCTTAAAACAGCCAGATGCAGTTCAGTTGCGAGCTTCTGAGTACTCTGTAGGAGAATTCTGACAATACAAGGAAGAATGATTATGAGAAGCAGAATTAAAGCAGCCACATCAGCATAGCTAAAAACAGTAGACAGAATATTTTTTCTTGAAATGAAGTTAGGAAAAGTGTGGAAGAAGTCATTTGCTGCTCCAGTGGCAGTAAAATCTAATCGGGAGTGTTCCATGGTTGTTACTTGATTGTGAAGTTTCCCTAAATCTAAACTAAGGTTGGAGCTGTTCCGAACACCCAAAATATGGTTTTTAATTTTTTCCCAGTCATAATCTGTCTTATTTACTTTTAGGGATGTTATGCATATCCACTGACAGTCGGCATGACAGGACAATGTGATTTTCACTTTGAAAGCCTGCAATTCAGTCCCAATATGTATTATTGCTTCCTCTAGGGTGTCTACCCTCATTTCTAATTTCCTGTCTATGGCTTCCTGTGTTGTCAATGTTAAAGAAACATTTTTGGACATAGTATCAACATATTTAGCAGTATGTACTTGTTGAGTCAATGATATTGCTGCCACAGTAACAAGTAATTGCAGTTATCAAAGCTGCTATTCCCAAGATAAGTAAGCCCACAAACCATCGTGATCACATTAAATCTTGTAGTTGTTGTAATACAGCAAGACTATAGTTATACCAATGTGGTTACAGTTACAGGCACTATAAGATAGGGTGGATGTTGTAATATTACAAAGCAGCAAACATATTGAGGGGTCAAACAAGATGAAAGCATATATTTTTCACAAGTTACTATATTAGGTCCACTTCCTTCTTACTGATTGCTTTGGCCCTGATCACTATGTCTGCATTGCAAAATGCCTATTGAGGGTGCACCGGGGAGCAGCTGCAGGCGTCAGCCCGGGGGAGCAGTGTCCCCAGCAGCAGGAGGCAGAACGCGAGCGGCAAGCTGTGGGCTGCAGAGCCGATGGCGAGGGGAGGGGCAGGATTCGCAGACTCGGGCTAGCCCCCGCCTCTTGGGCTCGGGGCGTTCCCCTCTCGCTGGCAGAGCCGCGCTGGTCTGGACGGCACTCTGTGGTCACGCTTTCCTCTCTGGCCCTCACTTGCTGCCCAAACTTCTTTGTTCTAGGTCGCGGGGTGCAGCGAGGAGGGTGCGGGTCGGCTGGCGGCGTCGAGGCGAGAGCTGGCTGGGGGGTGGGGGAGCGAGCTAGTGCACGCCGCGGACTTGGTCTCTGGGGAACTGTGACATGACGAATTAGTCTGTCCAAGATCCAAATCGGAGAATCTGCATGCTGTAGAAATATACAAGCATACCCTCTCCCACAAGTTAGCAACACATCTGGCCTTTTTTACTCTCTGATAAGGAGAAGGCAATGGCACCCCACTCCAGTACTCTCGCCTGGAAAATCCCATTGACCGGGGAGCCTGGTGGGCTGCCGTCTATGGGGTCGACTGAAGCGACTTAGCAGCAGCAGCAGCAGTGTCTCAGCATTGTAGCCTGTCCCTGTGTGTTTACGTTTAAGTGATTAATTACAATTTGGACATAACTATTTGTCTAGCTGTTTTCTTAGGGATATGAAATTTATACCTTAAACCAGCTGCATTTTGATGGTGAATTTTGCGAGAATTTTTGGCCTTATCAATCTTTTTATGTAAGTTTAAAGCAATTACTTTAGTCAATGCATCTGCCAAAGCATTTCCTTCATGTAAAGGGCCGGGCAAGCCAGAATGGGCTCTATGTCCCACAAAATATTTGTGTGTGTGTGTGTGTGTTTAATATCTTTTTGTAAATCAGAATAATAAGGAGAAGATAGTAGTTTTATTTTTTGGAATATTAGCAATCTCAATATGAGGAAACAACCCAACAATATGTCGGGAGTCAGTCAAAAGATTAAAAGTGTGGTCTCTTAAATGTTAAAGAACCTAAATAACTGCTCGTAACTCAGCCTTGACATTTTATTCCCTTGAATTAAAAGATCTTTTAAAGGCCTTGGAGCTGTAATTTCCTGCATCCAAAAGGCTAGACCACTAGATCCAAATGTTTTGTGGCTCCTAGCTTGAGAAGTCAAGTTTTTTCCTGTCTGATAATTAGGTAAAAGCAAAAGCTGTGTTACTCTTTGACCTTTATTAATTTGTACAGTTTTGGTAGGTGGCAAGATGAAAACTTTAATTTTCCCAATAATCAGAATTTACTACACCATGCACCACCGAAATTTCTTTTTTTCTTTTTTGAAAAGAAAGCAAGCTACACCCCAGCACAAATCTTACAATGCCCTCAGGTAGGGGGCCAGCCACTCCCATTGGAATTGGAGTAACCGGCACATCAGGGGTTAATATTGTTGCTAAATTCCCTTACCGTTTGGCTTTTCTCCTAGCCTGGGTGAGGCCCCCCTGAGGGGGTTTTCTCCAAGGAGCACGCTCTGCATATTGTGCACGTCTGTTTTAAAAGTTTCTTTGTTCAAAAAACTTTTTATCTTCCTCAGGCTTAGGCAACACTTTGGGAGGCTTTGGGGGCAAAGTGGGGAACTCTTGGGTCCTGGGAGGCACAAACGGAGGCGGTGGCGATTGCCTTAAATCAGAAAGTGGTGGATAAATTTTTTTAAGGTTCACACAGAGTGGGAGGGAGTTCGCCAGGGCGCCCTGCTGCAGCGTCCTCTAAGCCCTTTCCTACCTCGGGAGGTAGAGCACAGTCTCCTTCCCCCCCCCCCCCTTTTTTTTTTTTAATGGCAGAAAATATGATCTGTGCAGAAAGTGGAGACCCACCACCATCCACCGCTATAGCCTCCCCCATAGGCTATCTAACAGCCTCATGATGGGGGTCCAGGACATTTCTAATCATATTCCACAGAGCCAATAAACATTTGTCTATTCTTAGATGCAGAGAAACCCATTTTTTTTTTTTTTAGAGAATATTTTTATTTATTTTGTACCCTCTTTAACCCTGTCTAAACTGCAGAGGGGACTAGAAAACAAGCCTCAAGGTGAGGATCACATTCACCCTCGGGACTAGAGAAAATCCTTCTTCGGGAAACTCCTAGCGGAGGCCCCTTACCCCCACATGGAGGAGGAGGCATGGGGGGACGGGAGCGTCTCCTATTTCTCCTCTCCTGTTCCGGAGATCCTTTAACTGTTTGATGACTAAATCTTACGGACGGTCTGATCGGGGATGTTTAAGCTCCTAGGAGAGGATGGTCTGATTAGGGATGTTTCTCTTAAACTTTTAGGCGCATCTTTAGCTAAAAAAGACCAATCCTCATCAGAATGGTATCGAGCTGCTGTTTCCTCTAAATCTTCCTCATCCTGAGGGGAGAGCTGATCTTTCTTCTCATGCCTATCTTTTACATGCTCATTGGCAGTCGTAGCGGCTAGCCATTCGTTTAGCTGCCGATAGCTAGGTATAGCCTCTTCATTTTCACTTTCCTTTATAACAGGTACCTTTTCAGATTCGCTTTCCTGTTTAACAGGTACCTTTTCAACTTCACTTTCCTCTTTAACAGGTACCTTTTCAAATTCATGAGCTGGATCTGAAGCATCTCTAATCATATTCCACAGAGGAAAGGTGTAAGTAGGGATTTTCTCCGGGCGGTGCTGAGCACTTAAGCTCTTAGCTGTTTCCCTACTTTTTCCTAGATATCTAGGTTAACAGTGCCCTCTTGTGGAAACCAAGGGCATTGCTCTTGTACAAATGTAAAAAAGGATTGAATATTAGTTTTCTTAACCTTAATTCCTCTTTTACTTAACAATTTCAAGATTACTTGTATAAACAATTGCCGTTCTTTAGTTTCAGTGTTACCCATGTCAGAAATTCTACTATCTTTTCTACTTTTCTCTTCGAAAAGATTTCACTATTTCCCACCCTTCTTTACCCTACCTATCTTATGCAGGAGGGTCCCGGGCACCCTTGAGTGGGGTCCTAGCCCTCCGAAAACTGCAGAATTAGGGGCTTACCTGACTGGGAGCCTGGTTCGGGCACCACTAACCAGGGTCCAGCACCGGTTGGATCCAGGGATTCCCTCAGGAAGATGGCGTTGGCGATTAAAGGATAGCAAAGGCTGAGAGATTTTATTAGAGGCTCAATTATAACTGGTTTACGAGGGAAACCAATAAAGTTCATGACACCAAACTTGCTCTGACCACGGAGGCCGCAGGCGCCCTCTTGAATAGCGGAAGGTGTCCACCTTGGGCGCCTTCTCGAGTGGGTCTTAGAAGCCCAGGCAAATAAGTAGTCACAGAGGACCCCCATGCTCCAATTATTTTGGCATGAAGGAAGAACAGAAGAGAAAAGGAGGAAAAGGAAACAAGAAAGAACGACACGGGGAGACCAAGCTTCGGTGAGCAAGGCCTGTAGCTTTATTTTCAAAGGGAGCTTATATACCCTAAGTTGCACATAGAGGATAATAGGGGGTGTGAAATCATGCAAAGTCAGCAGTCTTTGATCCTTATTGAGACCAGGCTTTCTTTTCTGCAAATTTATCGTATGCAAATGGTTTAGGTGATTTACATCATCTTCTGGCCAGAGGGCCTGTTAACATTTTATGACTCTGATAAAGGTTTGTCAACCATAAGACTTATTTTCTGTAAGAGTAATTATTTTAAAGTTTGGCACCATCCTCCGAAGGTGTTAGATAAAGTTGCATTCCTATAGGGCAAAGGTGCAGTGGGTTTACAACAAAGGAAAGAATTTATTGCCTTAAGGGTCTAACGTTGTTAACACCAAGGCCACTACTTATTTTTTCTATATACCAACTATATTAATTAATACACTTCCAAGGATACAATACAGGGCATGTGGAAACTTGGCAGCAAGCATTGCTCAACAATGACATCTTCTACTAGTTTTATTTTAACAATTTCTAACTCTCCAAGAGGCTCTATACTTTTTGAATATCTTAGGCTTCCCGTGCCTCTTGCGGTTGGGAGACTGTAAACAATCATATGCGTAGCTATAGGAGTCCGGGTAAACCTGTCAGGCAAGTTAGAGAGCCATCTGAGGGGTTTGGATTGAAACACTCCTATTATGCCCAAGAGGCTAATTAGCTAGAGCTCTAAGTTGATTTTCTTCAGAGAAAAGGTGGTCGGGGATAGCTCCCCCGTGACTGTCAGAGGAGTTGGTGAAAGTCATGAAGCAGTAAAACAGATAGACTCTGGTTTTGGGGTAGATGCTCAGGCAGGCCCAGAGGGGCACCCCTCGAGTTCTGGCTTGCCTTGCCCACCAGAATTCTCCCACATGACCTTGTCATGGGTGGGGATTCCTGTGCTGGCTCCCGGCATCTCCCCCTTCTTTATTTCTTAAAACAGCCAGATGCAGTTCAGTTGCGAGCTTCTGAGTACTCTGTAGGAGAATTCTGACAATACAAGGAAGAATGATTATGAGAAGCAGAATTAAAGCAGCCACATCAGCATAGCTAAAAACAGTAGACAGAATATTTTTTCTTGAAATGAAGTTAGGAAAAGTGTGGAAGAAGTCATTTGCTGCTCCAGTGGCAGTAAAATCTAATCGGGAGTGTTCCATGGTTGTTACTTGATTGTGAAGTTTCCCTAAATCTAAACTAAGGTTGGAGCTGTTCCGAACACCCAAAATATGGTTTTTAATTTTTTCCCAGTCATAATCTGTCTTATTTACTTTTAGGGATGTTATGCATATCCACTGACAGTCGGCATGACAGGACAATGTGATTTTCACTTTGAAAGCCTGCAATTCAGTCCCAATATGTATTATTGCTTCCTCTAGGGTGTCTACCCTCATTTCTAATTTCCTGTCTATGGCTTCCTGTGTTGTCAATGTTAAAGAAACATTTTTGGACATAGTATCAACATATTTAGCAGTATGTACTTGTTGAGTCAATGATATTGCTGCCACAGTAACAAGTAATTGCAGTTATCAAAGCTGCTATTCCCAAGATAAGTAAGCCCACAAACCATCGTGATCACATTAAATCTTGTAGTTGTTGTAATACAGCAAGACTATAGTTATACCAATGTGGTTACAGTTACAGGCACTATAAGATAGGGTGGATGTTGTAATATTACAAAGCAGCAAACATATTGAGGGGTCAAACAAGATGAAAGCATATATTTTTCACAAGTTACTATATTAGGTCCACTTCCTTCTTACTGATTGCTTTGGCCCTGATCACTATGTCTGCATTGCAAAATGCCTATTGAGGGTGCACCGGGGAGCAGCTGCAGGCGTCAGCCCGGGGGAGCAGTGTCCCCAGCAGCAGGAGGCAGAACGCGAGCGGCAAGCTGTGGGCTGCAGAGCCGATGGCGAGGGGAGGGGCAGGATTCGCAGACTCGGGCTAGCCCCCGCCTCTTGGGCTCGGGGCGTTCCCCTCTCGCTGGCAGAGCCGCGCTGGTCTGGACGGCACTCTGTGGTCACGCTTTCCTCTCTGGCCCTCACTTGCTGCCCAAACTTCTTTGTTCTAGGTCGCGGGGTGCAGCGAGGAGGGTGCGGGTCGGCTGGCGGCGTCGAGGCGAGAGCTGGCTGGGGGGTGGGGGAGCGAGCTAGTGCACGCCGCGGACTTGGTCTCTGGGGAACTGTGACATGACGAATTAGTCTGTCCAAGATCCAAATCGGAGAATCTGCATGCTGTAGAAATATACAAGCATACCCTCTCCCACAAGTTAGCAACACATCTGGCCTTTTTTACTCTCTGATAAGGAGAAGGCAATGGCACCCCACTCCAGTACTCTCGCCTGGAAAATCCCATTGACCGGGGAGCCTGGTGGGCTGCCGTCTATGGGGTCGACTGAAGCGACTTAGCAGCAGCAGCAGCAGTGTCTCAGCATTGTAGCCTGTCCCTGTGTGTTTACGTTTAAGTGATTAATTACAATTTGGACATAACTATTTGTCTAGCTGTTTTCTTAGGGATATGAAATTTATACCTTAAACCAGCTGCATTTTGATGGTGAATTTTGCGAGAATTTTTGGCCTTATCAATCTTTTTATGTAAGTTTAAAGCAATTACTTTAGTCAATGCATCTGCCAAAGCATTTCCTTCATGTAAAGGGCCGGGCAAGCCAGAATGGGCTCTATGTCCCACAAAATATTTGTGTGTGTGTGTGTGTGTTTAATATCTTTTTGTAAATCAGAATAATAAGGAGAAGATAGTAGTTTTATTTTTTGGAATATTAGCAATCTCAATATGAGGAAACAACCCAACAATATGTCGGGAGTCAGTCAAAAGATTAAAAGTGTGGTCTCTTAAATGTTAAAGAACCTAAATAACTGCTCGTAACTCAGCCTTGACATTTTATTCCCTTGAATTAAAAGATCTTTTAAAGGCCTTGGAGCTGTAATTTCCTGCATCCAAAAGGCTAGACCACTAGATCCAAATGTTTTGTGGCTCCTAGCTTGAGAAGTCAAGTTTTTTCCTGTCTGATAATTAGGTAAAAGCAAAAGCTGTGTTACTCTTTGACCTTTATTAATTTGTACAGTTTTGGTAGGTGGCAAGATGAAAACTTTAATTTTCCCAATAATCAGAATTTACTACACCATGCACCACCGAAATTTCTTTTTTTCTTTTTTGAAAAGAAAGCAAGCTACACCCCAGCACAAATCTTACAATGCCCTCAGGTAGGGGGCCAGCCACTCCCATTGGAATTGGAGTAACCGGCACATCAGGGGTTAATATTGTTGCTAAATTCCCTTACCGTTTGGCTTTTCTCCTAGCCTGGGTGAGGCCCCCCTGAGGGGGTTTTCTCCAAGGAGCACGCTCTGCATATTGTGCACGTCTGTTTTAAAAGTTTCTTTGTTCAAAAAACTTTTTATCTTCCTCAGGCTTAGGCAACACTTTGGGAGGCTTTGGGGGCAAAGTGGGGAACTCTTGGGTCCTGGGAGGCACAAACGGAGGCGGTGGCGATTGCCTTAAATCAGAAAGTGGTGGATAAATTTTTTTAAGGTTCACACAGAGTGGGAGGGAGTTCGCCAGGGCGCCCTGCTGCAGCGTCCTCTAAGCCCTTTCCTACCTCGGGAGGTAGAGCACAGTCTCCTTCCCCCCCCCCCCCTTTTTTTTTTTTAATGGCAGAAAATATGATCTGTGCAGAAAGTGGAGACCCACCACCATCCACCGCTATAGCCTCCCCCATAGGCTATCTAACAGCCTCATGATGGGGGTCCAGGACATTTCTAATCATATTCCACAGAGCCAATAAACATTTGTCTATTCTTAGATGCAGAGAAACCCATTTTTTTTTTTTTTAGAGAATATTTTTATTTATTTTGTACCCTCTTTAACCCTGTCTAAACTGCAGAGGGGACTAGAAAACAAGCCTCAAGGTGAGGATCACATTCACCCTCGGGACTAGAGAAAATCCTTCTTCGGGAAACTCCTAGCGGAGGCCCCTTACCCCCACATGGAGGAGGAGGCATGGGGGGACGGGAGCGTCTCCTATTTCTCCTCTCCTGTTCCGGAGATCCTTTAACTGTTTGATGACTAAATCTTACGGACGGTCTGATCGGGGATGTTTAAGCTCCTAGGAGAGGATGGTCTGATTAGGGATGTTTCTCTTAAACTTTTAGGCGCATCTTTAGCTAAAAAAGACCAATCCTCATCAGAATGGTATCGAGCTGCTGTTTCCTCTAAATCTTCCTCATCCTGAGGGGAGAGCTGATCTTTCTTCTCATGCCTATCTTTTACATGCTCATTGGCAGTCGTAGCGGCTAGCCATTCGTTTAGCTGCCGATAGCTAGGTATAGCCTCTTCATTTTCACTTTCCTTTATAACAGGTACCTTTTCAGATTCGCTTTCCTGTTTAACAGGTACCTTTTCAACTTCACTTTCCTCTTTAACAGGTACCTTTTCAAATTCATGAGCTGGATCTGAAGCATCTCTAATCATATTCCACAGAGGAAAGGTGTAAGTAGGGATTTTCTCCGGGCGGTGCTGAGCACTTAAGCTCTTAGCTGTTTCCCTACTTTTTCCTAGATATCTAGGTTAACAGTGCCCTCTTGTGGAAACCAAGGGCATTGCTCTTGTACAAATGTAAAAAAGGATTGAATATTAGTTTTCTTAACCTTAATTCCTCTTTTACTTAACAATTTCAAGATTACTTGTATAAACAATTGCCGTTCTTTAGTTTCAGTGTTACCCATGTCAGAAATTCTACTATCTTTTCTACTTTTCTCTTCGAAAAGATTTCACTATTTCCCACCCTTCTTTACCCTACCTATCTTATGCAGGAGGGTCCCGGGCACCCTTGAGTGGGGTCCTAGCCCTCCGAAAACTGCAGAATTAGGGGCTTACCTGACTGGGAGCCTGGTTCGGGCACCACTAACCAGGGTCCAGCACCGGTTGGATCCAGGGATTCCCTCAGGAAGATGGCGTTGGCGATTAAAGGATAGCAAAGGCTGAGAGATTTTATTAGAGGCTCAATTATAACTGGTTTACGAGGGAAACCAATAAAGTTCATGACACCAAACTTGCTCTGACCACGGAGGCCGCAGGCGCCCTCTTGAATAGCGGAAGGTGTCCACCTTGGGCGCCTTCTCGAGTGGGTCTTAGAAGCCCAGGCAAATAAGTAGTCACAGAGGACCCCCATGCTCCAATTATTTTGGCATGAAGGAAGAACAGAAGAGAAAAGGAGGAAAAGGAAACAAGAAAGAACGACACGGGGAGACCAAGCTTCGGTGAGCAAGGCCTGTAGCTTTATTTTCAAAGGGAGCTT
Source organism: Bos taurus (assembly GCF_002263795.3). Taxonomy (NCBI): domain Eukaryota; kingdom Metazoa; phylum Chordata; class Mammalia; order Artiodactyla; family Bovidae; genus Bos; species Bos taurus. The sequence continues at coordinate 17,963,984 of NC_037330.1, read as the reverse complement.
ATATACCCTAAGTTGCACATAGAGGATAATAGGGGGTGTGAAATCATGCAAAGTCAGCAGTCTTTGATCCTTATTGAGACCAGGCTTTCTTTTCTGCAAATTTATCGTATGCAAATGGTTTAGGTGATTTACATCATCTTCTGGCCAGAGGGCCTGTTAACATTTTATGACTCTGATAAAGGTTTGTCAACCATAAGACTTATTTTCTGTAAGAGTAATTATTTTAAAGTTTGGCACCATCCTCCGAAGGTGTTAGATAAAGTTGCATTCCTATAGGGCAAAGGTGCAGTGGGTTTACAACAAAGGAAAGAATTTATTGCCTTAAGGGTCTAACGTTGTTAACACCAAGGCCACTACTTATTTTTTCTATATACCAACTATATTAATTAATACACTTCCAAGGATACAATACAGGGCATGTGGAAACTTGGCAGCAAGCATTGCTCAACAATGACATCTTCTACTAGTTTTATTTTAACAATTTCTAACTCTCCAAGAGGCTCTATACTTTTTGAATATCTTAGGCTTCCCGTGCCTCTTGCGGTTGGGAGACTGTAAACAATCATATGCGTAGCTATAGGAGTCCGGGTAAACCTGTCAGGCAAGTTAGAGAGCCATCTGAGGGGTTTGGATTGAAACACTCCTATTATGCCCAAGAGGCTAATTAGCTAGAGCTCTAAGTTGATTTTCTTCAGAGAAAAGGTGGTCGGGGATAGCTCCCCCGTGACTGTCAGAGGAGTTGGTGAAAGTCATGAAGCAGTAAAACAGACAGACTCTAGTTTTGGGGTAGACACTCAGGCAGACCCAGAGGGGCACCCCTTGAGTTCTGGCTCGCCTTGCCCACCAGAATTCTTCCACATGACCTTGACATGGGTGGGGATTCCCGTGCTGGCTCCCAGCAACAATGGAATATTATTCTGCTATAGAAAGGAACACATATGAGTCAGTTCTAATGAGGTGGATGAAACGGGAGCTTATTCTACAGAGTGAAGTAAGTCAGAAAGAGAAACACAAATACTGTATATTAATGCATATATATGGAATTTAGAAAGACGGCAACAACGATCCTGTATGCAAGGCAGCAAAAGAGACACAGATGTAAAGAACAGACTTTTGGGATCTGTGGGAGAAGGTGAGGGTGGGGTGATTTGAGAGAATAGCATTGAAACATGAGTATTACCATATGTAAAATAGCTGACCAGGGGAAGCTTGATGCATAAAGCAGGGCACTGAAAGCTGGTGCTCTGGGACAACCTAGAGAGTCAGGGTGCGGGGGGCGGGGGAGGGAAGCGGGAGGGGGGTCAGGTCTGGGGAACACATGTGCACCCGTGGCTGATTCATGTCAATGTATGGCAAAAATTGCCACAATATTGTAAAGCAATTCTCCTCCAATTAAAATAAAGTAATTAATTAAGGAAATATCACCACATTAAAAACCTATATGGGGCAATGCATCATTTTAAAAACAAAATGTACAAATCAGTAATAGGTCAAAATTCAAAATAAACAGGCATTTATTATAATTTTATAGAAAATAAATAAACCTACCTACAAACTAATGGACAAAATGCAAGAACAAATAGCTTAGGAAGAAATTCACATGAGTAATACATTTTGAAATTTATTGTTTCATGTTTGTATGTGCAAGTAACCACAAAGTACAAATAAATAAGAATGACTTCTCAGGAATGAGGCCCATCAGATTTATTCCTTTATACGGAACTGGAACAAATATAAAAGGGGTAACAAAACTCAGTGTTGCTGAAGTTGATCAGAAGTGGATCTTAAGTTGTTAGAAATATAAATTGGCCTAGCCATCTGAATGGAAGTTTGGTGATACATTATTCAACACATAATTACTCTTTGTATACAAATTAGCTTTAAGATGAACATACTCTTTAAAACAGGCATTGAACTTCTAAGAATGTAACCCAAGGGAAAAAGATTTTATAAAAATTGTATGTGTAAGAATAATTGCTACAGGAAATTAAAATACTAACGAAAGTTAGAAAACTTGCAAGATATATCAGAATATATAATAAATTATGTTTTTACTGACCAGGAAAAAGTAATTCAAAGATATAATTTTAGAATTTGCTACAGTATAAAAAATATATGAAGTCTAAAATATGATCCTTGTGTAAAATTTTTTGGTAAAAGAGAAGACTTTATTGAAATACATTATAAAATACCAAAATAAGTAGAGTTATACTATATGGATGAATAAAATAAGTTATACTGTTATGAATAAAAAGAAAATTATCATAAAATTTCTATGATATTCATAGAAATTTCTTTCTATGAATAAAAAGAAAAATTATCATAAAATTTGTCACTCCTTCACAAATTAATGAAAATATCTTGTGAAATTTTCATCACAATTTTGAAGATGTTTTTGTCTTTCTTCATTTTCATTTGTGGGACATGACAAGTGGACTCTAAAACTTATAAAAAAGAGCAGAGATCTAGTAATTGTTAAAACAATCTTAGGGAGCAGAACAAAATCATGGAACCTGTATGATTAGATAGTACAACTGATTTTACACCTACAGTAATGAAGGCAGCAGGATATTCTCACAGGGACAAATTAACAATGAAAATAATCATCAGTCCAACTACAGAAGTACACATATGTGGAAATTCAGTTATGACTGAGTAGGTATTTTAGATTAGTGGTGAAAGTGAAATATTTGATTATGATAAGGAGACAACTGTTATCCACTTGGAAAAAATGATAAATATGAAATTGTACAAAAATTCTTTCTAGGTTGAATAAAGGCCTTAACTTTTTAAAAACTTCTTTATATTGGTGTATAGCCAATTAACAATGTGATCTTTTCAGGCACACAGCAAAGCCATTAGGCCATGCATATATATGTATCCATTCTGCCCCAAACTCCCTTAACTTCTGAAGGAAAGCAAAATTTTACAACTTTCTTTTCTTTTTTTTTTTTTACAACTTTCTAAAGAAAACTGAAAAGAACAGATTTCTGAATTTATAAATGGTTGAGAAGTCTTAAAATCATGAAAAGTGCAAATAATACAATGTTGGAAAAATGAAGTTATATTAAAAATAAAACACTTTCTAATTAAATGACATATTAAAAGGCAAATAGGAAAACAATCTATTCAGGAAAGATACAACTCGTTTAATAATAGTGCATTAGTAACCAGAATATGTGAAGAACACTTACAGATCTTAACAAAAAGAAATTAAAAATAGAAAAATAGTTTTAAAATAAAAACAAAATTCATAGAAGAGAAAATCCAAATAACCAACATAAAAAGATGCTCATGATCATTACTAAACAAGAAAGACACATTAAAACTGCAATAGTATACCAATTCATATGCATCAAATGGCAATTATTTTAAGTCCAGTAACAACATGTAGAAAGAGTGATTCTTATATTAATATATCATAAGTAGAACTAGAAATTGATAAGAGGAGATTAGAGTGATGCACATGATCTAAAACACAACAGCTCCACTTGTAGGGGCTTAACTTAGAGAATCTCCCTGACATATATGAAAGCAAACTCCATAGCTGCAATATTTATACAGCAAAGAGAGCAAACAATCTAAGTACTCATCTAAAAACAGAGGAAGGATAAAATCAAGGTCTCACGCTGTACTCATAGATGGATACTATACATTGTAGAAAGAAACTATAGCTACACAAATCAGCTTGAATAACTCACAAAGTCATGTTTAAAGAAGAAAGAAAGTTGCAGATGAGTCACTCAAGTATGATGCCATTACTATAAAGTTGAAACCACACAACTATTTCATATATATACATATATATATATACATATATATATATATATAGTGTCAGGTTATGAAGATGGAATAAAACATGAAGGAATATCTTAAAAACTTGCTTTAAACCAGATTGTATGTAGTCATTAATAACATTTGGGAAGAAAAAGGTAGTATTGGGCACAGCAAGGGTTATGGATGGAGGCAGGATGGTTCCAAGAAGGAAAGGCAGGAGTCCTCAAGAAAGGCACCCTTCAGAAAGAACAAGTGGGGAAGGACAAGAAGATTTTCCCTCCCTGCCTTCATTTCTGAGCAGCCATATTCCTTGGTGGTCATAGATGTCCTGAGCCACATGAAGGAAACTGCCAGTCATCACCTGTCACAGGAACCACGTGGGTGGAAGGAAGCAGTCTTCTCATGCCCGGGTACTGTCTCACATCTGAGGGCAGAGCACAAGACTGGGATAAAAGGGCACTGGGGCCAGAGCACCTCCATCCACTCCTCTCCTGGGCTGCTGACAACGCTGTGCTGCGTATACACTGGTGAGTGTCCACTGGGAACGGGAGCAGGGCTTTCTACAGAAGATGCTCAGACCAGAAGGGAGGACATGTGGAGGCTTTGCAATGTGTCCAAATGCCTATGTGTGTGTATGTTGAGATGGGGAGGGTGAGAAGAGGATGAGACTGGTCTTTTTTAGCAAAATAACAGGTGTTGGGAAGGCTGAGGGAAGGGACAATGAAGAGGCTGGGAACCTGGGTAGGAGGAGTTGTGGAGTTGTGACTGAGTGCTCTAGAGAAACCCAATTGATGTGTTTTTTTTTTTTTTTCTCTAATTTTATTTTATTTTTAAACTTTACATAATTGTATTAGTTTTGCCAAATATCAAAATGAATCCGCCACAGGTATACATGTGCTCCCCATCCCGAACCCTCCTCCCTCCTCCCTCCCCATACCATCCCTCTGGGCCGTCCCAGTGCACCAGCCCCCAGCATCCAGCATCATGCATCGAACCTGGACTGGCAACTCGTTTCCTACATGATATTTTACATGTTTCATTGCCATTCTCCCAAATCTTCCCACCCTCTCCCTCTCCCACAGAGTCCATAAGACTGTTCTATACATCAGTGTCTCTTTTGCTGTCTCGTACACCGGGTTATTGTTACCATCTTTCTAAATTCCATATATATGCGTTAGTATACTGTATTTATGTTTTTCCTTCTGGCTTACTTCACTCTGTATAATAGGCTCCAGTTTCATCCACCTAATTAGAACTGATTCAAATGTATTCTTTTTAATGGCTGAGTAATACTCCATTGTGTATATGTACCACAGCTTTCTTATCCATTCATCTGCTGATGGACATCTAGGTTGCTTCCATGTCTTGGCTATTATAAACAGTGCTGCGATGAACATTGGGGTACACGTGTCTCTTTCCCTTCTGGTTTCCTCAGTGTGTATGCCCAGCAGTGGGGTTGCTGGATCATAAGGCAGTTCTATTTCCAGTTTTTTAAGGAATCTCCACACTGTTCTCCATAGTGGCTGTACTAGTTTGCATTCCCACAGACAGTGTAAAAGGGTTCCCTTTTCTCCACACCCTCTCCAGCATTTATTATTTGTAGACTTTTGGATCGCAGCCATTCTGACTGGTGTGAAATGGTACCTCATAGTGGTTTTGATTTGCATTTCTCTGATAATGAGTGATGTTGAGCATCTTTTCATGTGTTTGTTAGCCATCTGTATGTCTTTTTTGATGTGTTTTTTGGTCAGTGATCTGAAGGATTTGCAACATTGATCATCATGCTAACCTACAGCTGTGTTCAAAAAGGGACTCTTATCTCTGAAAACAACTGTCCTCCTGGAAAAGCAGAGATGGTGACAGTAGTGCTCAGCCAGGAGAGAGGAAATCAGAACTGACTGACCTTTTTTAAACTGTCAGATTAGGGGGTCTGCAGAAGTGAAGAGGCAAACCCCAAAGCTTCGTGCTGAGGTATTAGTTTGTGGTGAGTGTCTGTGGAGAATGCAGAGCACTGGACTAGCTCAAGGTCCTGCGTGAAAGTCCCAATTATATTAATTAAAAAGCTACTTCTCCGGGGCAATCTCCAACATCCTTTGAGATTGTGAACATCTATGTCCCTATAGGACAAGAATATCTAGGAAATTTTCCAAGAGGGAATGACTATTTTCCCTAAAGATATGATTTCATTTCTAAACTGCTTCTTGGATTTTTTTTCATGGTTCTTACAGTATAATTATAGTAGATCTCCTACATATTGGATGTTTGGGTTTGAGAACATTTTCTTACTATTTGGTCTCAGTTTTTCCAATTATAAAGCAGGAGAACATTTGACATTAAAAAAAAAGAAGTTGTGAGAGCACTTGAGCAACTATTTATCTAGGACTGCATTAAATAGTTCGTCAAACTAAAGGGGATAGAAAGACAGTGAAAGGTCAGGAAGGGGCAGGGAGGTCTCTGTGTGCTGGTCTGACCTGCTGTCTGTCTCTCCCTCAGATCCTGAGCCTGCCCACCAAGATGTCCTGCCAGCAGAACCAGCAGCAGTGCCAGCCCCCTCCCAAGTGTGCCCCCAAGTGCCCCACCCCTAAATGCCCCCCAAAGTGTCCCCCGAAGTGCCCCCCAGTCTCCTCCTGCTGTGATGTCAGCTCCGGGGGCTGCTGTGGCTCCAGCTCCGGGGGCTGCTGCAGCTCTGGGTGTGGGGGCTGCTGCCTGAGCCACCACAGGCGCCGCAGGTCCCACCGCTGCAGACCCCACAGGTCTGACTGCTGCAGCCAGCCCTCGGGGGGCTCCGGGTGCTGTGGAGGGGGAAGTGGTCAGTCCTATGGAGGCGGCTGCTGCTGAAGTGGACACTGAGCCAAGAAGAGCCGACCTGGGGACAATACATGGACAAACACTTCCTCCTCCTCCTGCCCCTCCTGCTGGGCCTGCCCCTGTCGCTGGGGGTCTGGGTGAGGCCTTTGAGCTCTGGTCCAGGGAGTACCTATTCCTTGGGTCCAGGACCCCCAAACTCCCTCCCAAATCCATTTATTCACCTCCTTTTCATATGTGTGGAATCTCTGAGAACCCCAAAGCACAGACCCCGTGTCCCTCTGCAGCTTCTCTTTTTGCATAAACTAGCCTGATGTGAAACAATAAAGCTAGAAATCTATATTCCTTCTTGTCTGAAATGATATTTTTATCTCTACATCATCTTTCTCATACTCTGTACTCAATTTCTGGTTCCCCTAATGCCTCAGTATGTACAGACCTGGTTCAAATTTGCTACTTGTGCCACTAATGCCCTTTGTAGCAAAACAAAAATTTATTGATTCAGAGTCTAATCCAGGATCCAACACTGCATTTAGTTGCCATGAGTCTTCAATCTCCTCCTACCTGTGACAGCCCTTAGATTTCTTGTCCTTCATGTCCTGGGCATATTTAAGGAGCTCTTGGTTTAGTGGACAAAACTTCAGTTGGGGTTTGTCTGGGGTCTTCTTAACTAGATGTGATTATGCAATTATGTAAGGGATCCCACAGAAGTGATGCTATGTCTGAAGCATGTGAGAGCCTGATATCATGCCTTGCATGATGTGTAACTGACTCATTCCCGGGATTCTGAAAATTGGAATCCAAATATTTGGAAAGATTCTGAAAAGGCAAAACATTGAATTTCTAGGTTCAGATCTATTATTACCATTGTTATTGTTGTTGTTATTTGTAGTAGAAGCAGACTTTTCTACCCCACCTGAGTAAATTAAACCTGTATTGTCCCAGGAAATGGTAATGACCTCACCATAAGAAGTAGCCTTGTGAGAGACTACTGGTTCTCACCTGTACCACCCCATTATCTCCTTTTACTCCTAGATAAGTGGACTGAAGTCCCAGTAGACCTCAAAAGGTGAAACATAAAGTGTGACCCACAGCAAGTGTACTGCTGCTGCTGCTACTGCTAAGTTGATTCAGTCGTGTCCAACTCTGTGCGACCCCAGAGATGGCAGCCCACCAGGCTCCCCCATCCCTGGGATTCTCCAGGCAAGAACACTGGAGTGGGTTGCCATTTCCTTCTCCAATGCATGAAAGTAAAAAGTGAAAGTGAAGTCCCTTAGTCATGTCCGACTCTTGGTGACCCCATGGACTGCAGCCTACTAGGCTCCTCTGCCCATGGGATTTTCCAGGCAAGAGTATTGGAGTGGGGTGTCACTGAAAAACTACATGATATTTTCTGATTTATATACATACAAACCCAGGGCATGTGTGTGGAATGGATATTAGGGGCAGGATAATTGTGGAAAGGACTTAAAGTTGTATCAGGCCAAATTTATGGATTTAGATCAACCAAGTAGATACTCTAGATTTAGCATTGTAACTTTGGGGGTTAGAAAGGGTTCTAACAAATGGTTGATTGGCTATAACATGAAGTAAAGGCAGTCTCCACTAAATGGAGGTGAAACACCAGAACTGCCTTAGTTTACTGCAGAGGAAGGGATCTGGAGGCTTGGTGCTATTGGAATCTAGGGCGAAGTTGTCATTTAAGATCTGCTTGTCTACCCCAGAAGGGTTCAGAGGACTCACCTTTTACAATGACCAGGAGAAATCAATTGTAAGGGGAGCCCTGGCATCCTTGAAGAGTTCTGTGATGGTTCTTCTCTATAAACCAAAATCTACAATGGAATCTAATGTCACCAAAATGAGAAACCTAAACACAATAGGGATAATTGGATCCCAGGACAGCAGGAGCAAGTGTCAGCACTTAGTCACCAATAGCAAAGTGGGTGTGGTTACTGTAATGGATGACAGGGTCAGTGCAGCAGTCAGCGTGTTCTGACCACCAGAGAGCTCTGTCTCTGCTAGTTAATCTCTGTGGACTTAGAAGTGAAGCAAATGTCAAGTCTACTAAATTTTCACTTGATATATGTAAATTTAAGAGTTCTAAGTCAAATGAACAGAATTGAACCATAGAAAGAGAGAATCATGTTCCCCCAATCAATTTCTAGTCTTGAGCTAGGTTATAAAACCCAGAACTCTTTGAATGAAGGAGAGGCCAGTTCCCTTTGAAGAAAAACCCCAGTACCCTGATCAAGAGTTAAATACTGTCAGTCTTTCCCCCAATCTTCCTCAAAGGGACCTACAGTCTTCAACCAGGGTAACTGTGGATATACATGGGTTCAGCAGCGTGAATTTTCACTCACCATGACTGACATGTATATAAAGACCAACACTGAGTTCAAGTAAAACACTATTACTGGGGTTGATGAGCCAGCTACCTGGAAGCAGGTTGACTATATCAGGACATATGAAATGGAAGTGTTTTGTTCTTACTGGTTCAAAGACTTTCTCTGAATCAAGGCAAATTGGAAGTTGTCGAACAGATGACAAGAGTGAACATCGACATTCTAGGAATCAGTGAACTAAGATGGACTGGAATGGGTGAATTTAACTCAGATGACCATTATATCTACTACTGTGGGCAGGGAATCCCTCAGAAGAAATGGAGTAGCCATCATAGTCAACAAAAGAGTCTGAAATGCAATACTTTGATGCAATCTCAAAAACGACAGAATGATCTCTGTTCGTTTCCAAGGCAAACCGTTCAATATCATGGTAATCCAAGTCTATGCCCCGACCAGTAACGCTGAATAAGCGAAGTTGAACAGTTCTATGAAGACCTACAAGACCTTCTAGAACTAACACCCAAAAAAGATGTCCTTTTCATTATAGGGGACTGGAATACAAAAGTAGGAAGTCAAGAAACACCTGGAGTAACAGGCAAATTTGGCCTTGGAGTACAGAATGAAGCAGGACAAAGGCTAATAGAGTTCTGCCAAGAGAACGCACTGGTCATAGCAAACATCCTCTTCCAACAACACAAGAGAAGACTCTACACATGGACATCCCCAGATGGTCGACAGCGAAACCAGATTGATTATATTCTTTGCATCCAAAGATGGAGAAGCTCTATACAGTCAGCAAAAACAAGACCGCGAGCTGACTGTGGCTCTGATCATGAACTCCTTATTGCCAAATTCAGACTGAAATTGAAGAAAGTGGAGAAAACCACTAGACCATTCAGATATGACCTAAATCATAGAGGATGAGGTGGTTGGATGGCATCACTGACTCAATGGACATGAGTTTGGGTGGACTCCGGGAGTTGGTGATGGACAGGGAGGCCTAGCATGCTGCGGTTCGTGGGGTCGCAAAGAGTGGGACATGACTGAGCCACTGAACTGAACTGGATATGGATTTGTCTTCCTTGCATGCAATTCTTCTGTCAAAATTGTCATCTGAGGACTTATAGAATGTCTTCTTTATCATCATGGTGCTTCACAAGACACTGTTTCTCTGACACTTAATTTTATGTGTTGGTCTGAATGGCCATGGGATGCCCAGGCTAAGTGATATTTCTAGATATGTCTGTGATGGTGTTTCGGGATGAGGCTAGTATTTGAATCAGTGGATTCATTAAAATAGACTACTCTTCCCATTGTAGGTTTGGAATTATGCAGTCTATTGAGAACCTGAAAAGAACAAAAGGCAGAGGATGGAAAAATTGGCCCTTTTAAAATTCTTGGCTGATTTCTTGAGGTGAAGCACTGAACTTTTCCTTGGTTTTTCTGATTCTCAGGCTTTCAGACCGAGACTGGAATCTACACCATTGGCTCCCCTGGTTCTTGGGCCTTCAGACGTGGACTGAATTATACCACCAGCTTTCCTGGGTTTTCAACTTGCAGATAGCAGATCATGGATTTCTTAGCATCCTTAATTACATGAACCCATTAAAAAAAAAATATATATATATATATATCTTCATATATATATTATATAATATACATATACATGTATATACTTATATACACACACACATATATATATTATATATAATATATATACACACATATATATGTATATACATTATATATATATATATATATATATATATATAATATATATACACACACACAATGCTAGTGTTAAGTCACTCAGTCCTGTCTGACTCTTTGTGATCCCATGAATTGTAGCCTGGCAGACTTCTGTGTCCATGGGATTTTCCAGACAAGAATACTGGAGCAGGTTGCCATTTCCTCCTCCAGGGGATCTTCTCGACCTAGGGACTGAACCTGAGTCTCTTGCATCTCCTGTATTGGAAGGCAGATTCTTTACCAGTGCATCAATATGCATATATATGTATATATACATATGTATGTATATATATGTGTGTATAAAATCATATTTTTTCTGTTTCTCTGGAGAACACTGACAAATACAGCAAGTGAAACAAAGCAACGGGTCTGCTTATGGAATTCACTCTTCTTACCATGCTTCACATCATCCTCAAGCAGCTGGCTTGATCAAACTGTGGAATGGCCTTTTGAAGACCTACTTACAGAACCAGGATAGGGGCAATACCTTTCAGGGTTGGGGCAAGGCTCTTTAGGAGGCTGCATATGCTCAAAGTCAGCAATCAATATTATGATTCTGTTTCTTCTATAATCAGACTATATAGGTCCAGGAATCAAAGTTGGAAATAGAGTGATACCACACACACTATTACCCTTAGAGATGTACTAGCAAAATTTTTGCTTCCTGTCCCTGTGATCTTATGCTGGTCAAGAGGTCTTAGTTCCTGAGAGAGGAATGCTTCCACCAGGACTCACAGTAATTCCATTGAACTGGAAGTTAAGACTGCCACCTAGCCACTTTGGCATCTTTATGACTCTGAATCAAATGACAAAGAAGGGTGTTAATGTGCTTGATGGAGTGATTAAGACTGATTACCATTAGGAAGTTGGAATATTACTTCAGAATGGATGTAGTGAAGAATATATATGGAATATGTAGATGACTTAGGGCATATCTTATTACTACCATACCCTTTGATGACAGATAATGGAAAACTATAACAGTCTACTTCAGACAGGAGAACTAATGGTCCAGACTCTTCAGGAATTAATGTTGGGTCACCCCATTAGGTAAAAAAGAACCACAATCAGGACTTTAATTATTACTAGTATATCTTCCATATTTTCTTATGAATATGTTTGTATGTATGTGTATCTATAATGTCTTTGTTTTAAACCCTTTCTAATCTTGCTCACATAACATAAGATGTATTGAGTAATGCATTGAAGCATTATCCAACTTTATGTCACAATATTAATGTTAAGGCTATCAGGGAGAAGAGTAAACATCATTCAAGAACTTGTATCCTCTTTTGGGGAAAGGGTTAGTGCATTTTCTGTTGTGCACAGCATAGCTGTGCATAGTGTTATCTGAAAATGTGACTTTGTCATTGTCTTTATTTGGAGAATAAATATGGTGTAAGGAGATGTGTACAGATGCCAAGCTGACAAGGGGTGAACTGGGATGGTTACCTTTATGTGTTAACTTGGTGAGGCCATGGTACCCAGGCTATAAGTCAAAAACCAGTCTAGATGTTGCTGTGAAGGTGTTTCTTTGCATGTGATTAACATGTAAATCATAAAAGGTTCATATAGTCAAAGCTATGGTTTTTCTAGTAGTCATGTATGGATGTAAGAATTGGACCATAATGAAGTCTGAGCCCCGAAGAATTGATGCCTTTGAACTGTGGTATTGGAGAAGACTCTTGAGAGTCCCCTGGACTTCAAGAAGATGAAACCAGTCAATCCTAAGGGAAATCAACCCTGAATATTCATTGGAAGCTCCAATCCTTTGGCCACCTGATGCAAAGAACTGACTCACTGTAAAAGACCCTGATGCTGGGAAAGATTGAAGGCAGGAGGAGAAGGGGACAACAGAGGATGAGTTGGTTGGATGACATCATCGACTCAGGGGGCATGAATTTGAGCAAGCTCTGGGAGATGGTGAAGCACAGGAAAGCTTGGCGTGCTGCAGTCCATGGGGTGGAAAGAGTTGGATATGACTAGTGACTGAGCAACAACGTGTAAACCAGTAGATTTTGAGTAAATAGATAACCCTCTAGAGTGTGAGTGGCTTCATCCTATCAATTGAAAGCTTTAAAAGAAAAGACTAGCACTCTAAAAGAAGAGGGAATTCTGTCTACAGACAGCCCTCAGAATGCAGGCTCTAACATGAGCTCTTTCATGAATCTTCAACTTGTGCTTACTCTACGGATACAAAACTTACAAGCCCCCACAACTGTGGGAGCCAGTACCTTGGAATAAATTTCATTACGTGCATGCTCATGCCCTATGGGTTCTCTTTCTCCGAAGATTCCTGACTAACACAATATGTGTGAATATGTATGTATATGAGAAATGAGGGCGCTCTGTGTTCTTTGTCCACTGTGGTTTTATATATTTTTAGATTTATGAGATAAATTTATACATTAAATAAAGCGATTCCTTATCAGGTATGTATTGTAATTTTTTTGGAGTGGGAAGTCAAGTGGGCCTTAAGAAGCATTACTACAAACAAAGCTAGTGGAGTTGATGGAATTCCAGCTGAGCTATTTAAAATCCTAAAAGATGATGCTATTAAAGTGCTGCACTCAATATGCCAGCTAATTTGGAAAACTCAGCAATGGACATAGGCCTTGAAAAGAATTTCATCCCAATCCTAAAGAAGGGCAATGCCAAAGAATGTTCAAACTACTGTACAGTTGTGCTCATTTCACATGCTAGCAAGGTCCTGCTCAAAATTCTTCAAGCTAGGCTTTAGCAGTATATCAACCAAGAGCTTTCAGATGTTCAGGCTAGATTTAGAAAAGGCAGAGGAACCAGAGATCAAACTAACAACATCCACTGGATCATAGAAAAAACAAGACAGTTCCAGAAAAACATCTACTTCTGCTTCATTGACTATGCTAAGGCCTGACTGTGTGGGTCACAACAAGCAATGGAAAATTCTTAAAGATATAGGAATACCAGACCACCTTGCCTGTATCATGAGAAACTTGTATGCAGATCAAGAAGCAATGGAACTGGACTGGAACCCTTGTCATGGAACAGTGGACTGGTTCAAAATTGGAAAGGAGTACATCAAGGCTGTGTATTATCACCCTGCTGATTTAACTTACATGCAGAGAACATCATGCAAAATGCCAGGCTGGTTGAATCACAAGCTGGCATCAAGATTGCAGATAGAAATAGCAACAACCTCAGATATGCAAATGATACAATCCTAATGGCAGAAAGTGAGGCGGAACTAAATAGTCTTTTGATGAATGTGAAAAAGGAAAGAAAAAAGCTGACTGTAAAAATTAAGATCATGGCATCTGGTCCTATCATTTCATGGCAAATAGAGAGGGAAAAAATGGAAACTGTGACAGACTTACTTTATTTTCTTGGGCTTCAGAATCACTGTGGATGGTGACTGCAGCCATAAAATTAAAAGACGTTTCCTTCTCGGAAGAAAAGCTATAACAAACATAGATAGCATATTAAAAAGCAGAGACGTCACTTTGCCCACAAATTCTGTATAGTCAAAGGTATGGTTTTTCCAGTAGTCATGTACAGATATGAAAGCTGGACCATAAAGAAGGCAGGGAGCTAAAGAACTGACACTTTCAAATTGTGGTGCTGGAGAAGACACTCGAGAGTCCCTTGGACAGTAAGGAGATCAAACCTGACAATCCTAAAGGAAATCAACCCTGAGTGTTCATTGGAAGGACTGATGCTGAAGCTGAAACTCCAATATTTTGGCCACCTGATGTAAAAAGCCAAATTATTGGAAAAGACCCTGATGCTGGGAAAGATTGAAGGCAGGAGGAAAAGGGGATGACAGAGGAAGAGATGGTTGGATGGCATAACTGGCTCAATGGACATGAGTTTGAGCAGACTCTGGGAGATGGCTAAGGACAGGGAAGCCTGGGCATGCTGCAGCCCATGGGGTTACAGAGTCGGACATAACTTAGTGACTGAACAACAACAAATTTTACCTGTGGTACTTTATGCTATATAAAAATTATTTTATGTAATTTATCAATTATTTCTTTTATATATTATGGATTTTGTGCCACTCTTAAAATACCTTCACTCCCTTAATAATTAAGCAATAATCATTTAGAAATTCTATTTCTTTAGATTATTGATTACCATTTATAACTTCAAAAAAAGATTTGCATGAAGGGAAAATATGTTAATGTTCTGCTTTGTAGCTCACATAGAGGAGAGTGGGAGGGCAGAGAGGAAAGTTAACTCAGCTTGAATTACTTCCCATTAGATCTCCTGCTCCTTGAGAAGATGCAAGAATGATTGTAAGAGTTATAGAACCCTTGGATGAATAGGTGACCTCAGAAAGCCTTTGGTAGTCAAAATGCTTATTGAATGAGGCCAAAGCCATTGACAACTAATATCCAGGGCCAAAAAAGTCAGTCCAAGTAATACAATTGCAATCATGACTCTGACTCATCACCCAAGTCCAAGCAGATTGATATTTCAGCTGCTGCCCTGCCTCGAGGCAGAGGTGTGGACCATATGACATCTTCACCCCATCATTCTAGGTACCAGGAGCTGGATTCACAACCCATATCTGTGAGCCAATGCACAGATATTCCTGTCCACTCCCCCATAACTATGCTCACTGGAACAACCTGGGCCAATGTCATAGCCAGGTGAGACAGGGGCAAATCTCTGCAGGGTGACGTGGCCATCACAGCTCACTGTGCCTATCTCGGTGTGTGGTCTTCTAGGAGGAGGACCTGTCATAGGGAAGAGCTACTTGTAAACTACACAGTGCTAATACTAATGAAAGAATTCTTAAAAATCTATTAGCTACATATGTGTGCATAACCTTGTCCCGGTTGCTGAAGGAGAAGCAGAAATATAAGGCACAGGTTGTCAGATGGTCTGTTAAAATCTCACTTGTAAGATATGTCACATAAAGCATATGGAGTAAGTGAGGCTTGAGCTCATCATCTCAGAAAGGAAAATATCATAGAACAAAGCAGACAAGCAGAGTAAGGAAAGATATGCTTACCGTACAGCCAATACAGTAAATCTTGGGAAGAAAAACAGAAATTGGAGTAGTTGCACAAAGTCATATTACAGAGAGCCTTGCATATCAGTCAAAAATGATAACTTCAATCCTGAACACAGTGTGGAGCCCTGAATGAGGTGTCCTTAAAGGGCAGACGTAATGATTCCTAGAGTGTGGGATGGTGGAAGGAGAACATGCTTGTATCCCAGTGAAGACTGGAGTCAAGGAGAAATCCTAGCAGATGGGAGGCAGTGATTCATCAGCGGAGGCCACCCACCTTTTCATATCTGGTGCTGAGAATGATAAGGAGGGTAGATTCTGCACCTGTATCTGTATCTGAGGCTGTATCTGCATCTCTATCTCAGTCTATAAGGTTTTATACCACAATTTTAAAAATATAGTCAATCTAAGTCAATCTAAACCCCCTATGCCTGTGCACATGTATACATTTCACCAGATATTGGTTATCCTTATCCATTATGACCTTGATATAGATATTATTGAGTCAATTCACATCTTATTCTATTCCAAAAAATTATTTTGGACACTTCCAGAAAGAATGTTTTCTTTCCATAATTAATCCTAGCTCTGGTTTCCTTTCATCTGATTAATTTGTTTAGTTTTTTTGTGATGTTGCCTTCTACACATGGAAGGCTCACCTCCTACCTACCAAACTGACATTAGCCCTTATCTTAATCTTGTAAAAATGTGCATATACAAACACCCTTGAAGGAACCCTTGGGTTCTTGCAGCAACAGAGGTAACGCTGGAGATTCCTACTGAACCCCAAGACCTCCTGCTTCCTCCACCTGGGCACACGTTTCAATGGGTCCCAGCCCCTCTGCCTGTGCCCCAGGGCTGAGCCCTCTCATTGTCTCTTCTTGCTGCTTTCTGGTCCACCAGCTCACAGCTTTCGCTGTGTAAGATTCTTGAAAAGCAAATTCTCATTCTACTACGTAAGGCAATGCAGATTTACTCCCTAGTCACTCAACAGGGATATTGTTTTATGAAAATGCACAAAAAAGCTCAGGTGAAAAAACTGGTCATTTAAAAAGTCAGATGTATGTATCCTAGGAAAGAGCTGTCTTTTAAAATAAACTTTCTCTTTTAATTATCAATGGATAATTTGATATTTGCTCATTTGTGAGGATCCAATGTGTGCAGGAGCCACAGGAGTCACAGGTTTGATCCCTGGATCAGGAAGATCTGCTGGAGGAGAAAATGGCAACCTACTGCAGTATTCTTGCTGGGATAATCCCATGGATAAAGGAGTCTAGTGGCCTACAGTCCATGGGATTGCAAAGAGTCGGACAGGACTGAGCACGCACACACGATGTGCTATCGGACCTTTTGCAGACATTTTACTTCTATGATTCTGTTGACTCTCATGACTCCATCGAGAATAGTTTTTCTCAACCATTTTAAAGTTGAGGAAACAGAATGAGAAAGGTTAGGTGATTTTCATAAGATCACATAGCTGAGTGTCAGGACCAGGAGTTCTGTCCCAGATGGGTCTCATTCCCAATCCAGGCTTTTAACAGGAACAGCACAGACACGAACATCCACACACACAGGATGGGCCTAGGGGGCTGGGACGTAAGCAGAGACCCTTGGAGGCTCCATGAGTCTTAGTTCAAGGCAGACCATCAGAGAACTAGGACAGGAGGGCTTGGGAGGCCAATTCCCAGAGGAAGGTATGAGGGACAGGAAGCCGTAAGGAGAAGGAGGGAGCACTGGTGCTGGGGATGCCCTGAGCCCCATGGAAGGAGGCAGGGAGGAGCTGCCAGTCATCACCTGTCACAGGAGCCACGTGGGTGGCAGGAGGCGGTCCTCTCACGCTCAGGCCCTGTTTCACATCTGAGGGCAGAGCCCAAGGCCGGGATAAAAGGGCCCTGGGGCAGAGCACCTCCATCCACTCCTCTCCTGAGGTGCTGACGACTCTGTGCTGTGTGTGCACCGGTGAGTGTCCACTGGGAGTGGGACCAGGGCCTTCCACAGAGGATGCTCAGACCAGAGGGGAGGACAGGGAGCAGGACCTTGGGGGATGTGGCCCATATTATTAGAGAGGGAGAGAGAAACCCTGGAAGGACAGAAGGAACCAGGAGCAGGCAGGAAGACAGGGAGAATGATAGGAGTTTAGTGATGGCTAAGGACACTGGGAGGGACCCAAAGATCTGCAGCTTTGTGGAGGGGGAACTCCCAGGATGAAAGAAGGAAACCACTGGCTGCTCTGATATTCTGGAACAGATCTCAGAAAGGGAGTTTACCTTCTAGAGATACTGTATCCTCTGGTATGATTAGAGCAATTGTCAGAGTGAGGAGAGGATTAGAGGCACTCTGGGAGATTATTATACACGTGGGTAAGGACAGAGCCTGGGAATGCATTGTACACTTCTAGAGGTGAAAAAGCACAAGAAGTTTAATAATTTCTAGGCTAAGGATGGTGTAAGAGGTGTTTCTGAGGCCATTATAGGTCAGGATCTGAGTCAAGGGAACTCTCATCGTTCTCTCTAACAAGGAGAGCCAGCCAGGATATTCCTCAGATCCCTTTCTAATCTGAAGTTGTAAATTTCAAAAAATGAAATTATTTAGGGTGCTAACATGACTTTTTTCCATAAAGAAAATATTTCCGTTCTAAGTTCATCTCTGTAGAACAATTTCAGTATTAAATGAGATAAGTGAAAACAATTTTTTTAAAAAAATATCATTTAATGTCAATTTTCAAATTGGTAAAATAGGTTATGACCCCTTCCTACTTTAAAAAGGATAAGATGAGATTCAAAGGAGATGCTATGAGAGTAGTTGATAAGACATTAAAATAATAACAGAGGCAAGTTGTTTAAACATACATGTTAGAAATGATGTTGAAAAGTCAGGAAGGGGCAGGGAGGTCTCTGTGTGCTGGTCTGACCTGCTGTCTGTCTTTCCCTCAGCTCCTGAACCTGCCCACCAAGATGTCCTGCCAGCAGAACCAGCAGCAGTGCCAGCCTCCTCCCAAGTGCGTCCCCAAGTGCCCCACCCCTAAATGCCCCCCAAAGTGCCCCCCAGTCTCCTCCTGCTGTGATGTCAGCTCTGAGGGCTGCTGCGGCTCCAGCTCCGGGGGCTGCTGCAGCTCTGGGTGTGGGGGCTGCTGCCTGAGCCACCACAGGCGCCGCAGGTCCCACCGCTGCAGACCCCACAGGTCTGACTGCTGCAGCCAGCCCTCGGGGGGCTCCGGGTGCTGTGGAGGGGGGAGTGGTCAGTCCTTTGGAGGTGACTGCTGCTGAAGATGTCCCTGAGTCTACAAGATCCAACTTGGGGACAGCACACTGCTGAGGACATCATCTTTATCCTCCTTCATTGGTTACAGGGCCTGAGAGGTCCTGTAGAAGACTCTGAACTTGCAAAGACAATGAACCCTCCCTGGGGCTCAGAAACTCAAATTTTCTTCTGAATCCCCTTCCATGGACTTGGATTCTATGTCTACCCTCACTTCCCTAGGAAAACTTCCCAAAGTTACTCCTCGCAGTATATTCTTAAAGGGTGCTTTCTGACTGATGTAAAACAATAAACTGAATCTTCTCAGCATCTTGGTCTTGAGTTGCCTTTGTTCTCCTCCACCCTGTCCTCGCCTGCCAGTGTTCTTGAACCCCATGCACCAGAGAGGCACTCTGATGCAAAAGAGACAAATGCTCCTAACTCTTGTTTTTTCTTATGTCATCAGGGCCCTGAAGCATCACTGATGGACCGAGTTTCAAGTGCTTTTTTTGTAAACATAATTTCCTGGGTTCTTGGCCACCTTTGGGGCCCTAACCCAGCCATTTAATGTTCCTCCATGTTCCTCTTCTCCTGTGTACTCGTTCTGCTACTCTTGACCCAACCCACCAAAGCATCCTTCCCCCACACCTGCACATACTTGCATCAAAGAAAAAGAGAAGGGAAGATAAATGAATGAAGAAAAGAAAAGAGACAAATTCAACACATTTTGAAAATCCATGGTTTTTATCCACCCCTTCTTCAATCAGTGTGGTTCCAGGCGAGTGCATGCTGCATGCTCAGTCACTTCAGTCATGTCCACCTCTTTGTGACTCCATGGGCTGCAGTCTGCCAGATTCCTCTGTCCATGGAATTCTTCCCAATTCAGGGATTGAACCCGGGTCTCCTGCATTGCAGACAGATTCTTTACCATCTGAGCCTACTTTTATACTAAGTTCTCTAAAATCCTGCTTCTTTCTTCCTCTTTCAGCTTCATTAAATTCTCTACACCTTTTTCCAAACATGCTCTCTCTGTGGCGTTTATGAACTTGTCACTCTACTTCTGAAAAACAGTGGCTTTCTACAGAATCATGCACACTCTTCTTAAGTACTCTGTTTAAAGCACTACAGAAAATATTTCCAACTTAATTTCTAAGGTTCACCATTCATACTGCCTCATGGAACCTTGTGTTCCTGCCATACTAAACAACTCACCCTTACCAGATATAACTTAAACTTGTACATCTTGATGCCTATTAATCTGGAAAGCAGTAGAGGCTACTATTTTTAGTTCAGTGTCCAAAATGTTTTAATTATCAATGAAGAGTAGTTTCTACTGTTATTTTATAAGTACTTCCACTGCACTGTTACTACTACGACTGCCATTACTATGACTCCTACTATTACTAGCAGCATTACCTGCTCTTTCCTCTACCGGAAGTACTCTTCAATTTCTTTTCCGCCACCTGGACCCTTTTGGAGTTCTGTCCCTCCTTAAAGGTCCACCCAAATGTCATCCTTCTAGGAAGTCATCTAAGAGTTTCCTCAAGCAGGTGTGATATTAAACAATCTATCTCTATGTTCCTATTAAGCAAGCTGAGATTATAGAATATAATATACTTTTTATTATATACTGCTGTCCTTAAAAGTTTACTTGATGAGATGGTCTTCTGATGCCGGATGAAGACTTGGGAAGACTTGATGACTTTTTAGCTCTTCCCAATTAATGTCATTTTTAAATCACAAACCTGGTTTCAGTTTGGAAATTAGAATGTCCAGTCTGAGAAAGTCAAAATACCAAACTTGATTTAATGGCTTCTGTGCGCTGGTGGATCACAGAGGGAAAGGGAGCCCAGTCCTTCTACATGTGTGTCACATTTGATATTTGTCCTTTTCTCCCAGTTCTCCAAATGCATTTACTGAATGAAGATTAGGGGAAAGGGATACAGTCTCACATAGGGGTTCAATTTTCTTCCAATACTGAATGCAACTAGATAGAAGAATCTAATTTTCTCCATTTGTGCAAATTTGAAATATTTATCATTAGATATCTCATATTTTTGCTGCTATTAAACATGCTTCTACTTTTAAATTCCATTTTCTGATTCTTGTACAATATTTGTGCTTTGTAATATACAGCACCAGTCAATAAATAGTATGACAGCTTCAGTCAAAAAATATCTGTTCATGCCTAAACATAGAACCATAAATTTTTAAATCACTGTTTGTATATTTACATGTATGTGTCAAAATTTATTATACGTGTTAATATATTCCCAATTTCTCTTATAAATATCACTTTATATCATTGAATATTCAGATGTTCACATTTGTGTGGTAATATCCATAGAATAAAACTCCCAAATTGGAATTCTTTAATCAAAATATATGTACATTCTAAATTATTTTACTTATCAATAAATTAATCTGAATGAACTGACCACCAATTTGCATTTCAGAAAGGTAACACTTATGTTCCATTTACAGTGGCTTTTTCCCTCCACATTTACACTTAGTTTATAAAAGTTTTGAATCTTTGCCTATTCGACGTGAAGAAATGCACTTGATAGGAGAAGATAAAAGATGCCTTTTTTTCTAGCTTTTCAGTCATCCGTGCGTGCTAAGTCACTTCAGTTGTGTCTGACTCTTTGCAACCCTGTGGTCTGTAGCCCGCCAGGCTTCTCTTTCCATGGGATTCTCCACGCAAGAAGACTGGAGTGGGTTTCCATTTCCATCTCCATGCGGATCTTCCCAACTCAGGGATCAAACCTGTATCTCTTACATCTCCTGAATTGGCAGGCAGGTTCTCCGACTAGCACCACCTGGGAAGCCCTCATTCATTTATTAGGCATATAGAAATCTAACATTTTGTATTGCCTGTTTATCTCTTTTCACTATTATTTTCACTGGAATTTTTTCCTTATTAATTTGTAAAATATAGTTGCTAAACCAACTGTTTTAGTCTTATTCCTGGAATATATATTGTAATTTTCTTCTCAGTTGGTCATATCTTTTTACAAATATGCTTAAATGTTGCTCTTTTTAACATAAATAGTTTCCTTTAGAAGTGGGTAAACATCCTAGTTCCTTTTTTATCATGGCTTTGGGGACTACTAGGCTTAAAAAAAATCAACTGTATTTTTCTTTGTTATTTTGACTATGATTTAACTATAAATGTTACACGAAAGATTGTTGGGTGAAAAAATAATCCAGAAACATACTTGACACTGGTTCTAGTGCATAAAAATAAAATAACCCTCAGTGTGAAGTTCAGGGTGATTCTGGAAAAATTGAACACTTTCAAGAATTTGTTAATTACTAGTTTACCACAGCAGCAGCATAGTTGTACGTAGCCAAAATAAATTGGAAAAGAAATTATTAGAGTTATTTCTGTAATTTTCAACGTGAAACATATTGCATTACTTTGATCTGCCTTTTATTTGCATCTAAAGCTCAGTCATGTTTACTCCCAGTCCCTTGATAACAGAAGGCTGAGAAAGTCAATCATTTGCTAAACATTCTTATTGAATTGCAATCCATCAGCATCACACAGTCAAGGCAAGCAAACCAATCCTTATGAGGTTTTAAACCTGCTCATCACCCAGATCTAAACCAGATTGATTGATGGCTTGGCTACCACATCTTTAGAGGCAGGGACCATACAAAAATCAGGCCAATTACTTTAAGTATCAGTGCTCTAATCCTGAGTAGGACTTCTGTGTGAGAGCCAAAGAATTGATACTACAATCATTCCGTTATGAGTAACAACATGAGCAGGAAGATAAGAGTCATACTCAGGCAGCATAGGGCCAGAGTTTTACAGAGTGATGTATCCTATGTCTGCATAGGATACGTATGTCTGCATGCTCCAGGCCTTATGCTGATGGACATATGAGAAAACTATTTGGAAACTCTAAAGTCCTATGCAAATGTTGGCTTCATACATGACAAGAGTATCTCTTGACTGCCACAGCAAGCATCTAAGAAGGTAATTAAGGAAAATGATGTTGCTGATAACCACGATGATAGCTTTTGGTGTGTATGAAATATGCAAGGCAAAGTTCTATGAGCTTTACATATGTTATCTTATTTGATTCTCCTAAGAAACTCATGAAGTAGAAGTTATTTAAAATCACTATATTGATAAGGAAACAAAGGCAGAGAAGCAAAACAACTTGCCCTAAGTTATTATCTCTAAACAGTAAGTGTTGGAGCTAGAATTCATGCTCAGGAAGTCTGGTTCCAGAGACATAAACCTAACTTCTGAGTAATTTTTCCAAGCTCGAGTTGATTTTAAGAGGTAAATCTACTTTGGAATGTGAGCTCCACAAAACATATACCGAACACATACACCACACCTACAAAACAAGTGCAGACATAGACACACAGGTGTACACAGGTACATTCACTCCCAACGCAAAGTGAAAACCTTGGAGACATCAGTATTTTTCTGTGCAAATGAGAAGATCTGGAGCTAATGAATTACGGTCACAGGAGGAAAAATAGGAAGGTTTGGAGGACCAAGCTCCAAGAAAGAGACTGAAAGGCAGGTACCACTAAGGATAATAAGGTGGCAGATCATGGGAGGAATCCAATCCCATTTCTATTGATCATATTTTTTTTCTGGGAGCAACTTTTCTGAGCCCCATTGATGAGAGAGGCAGGAAGGAGCTACTAGTCATCACTTGTCACAGGAGCCATGTGGCTGGCAGGAGGCGGTCCTCTCATGC
This sequence comes from Bos taurus, assembly GCF_002263795.3. Lineage (NCBI taxonomy): Eukaryota > Metazoa > Chordata > Mammalia > Artiodactyla > Bovidae > Bos > Bos taurus. Next base: position 17,940,348 of record NC_037330.1, on the reverse strand, counting down.
CCAGGTCATGTCTCACACCTGAAGGAAGAGCCAAAGACCAGGATAAAAGGCCTTAGGAATAGGGCATCTCCATCCACTTCTCTCCTGAGGTGCTGACAGACCCTGTGCTGCTTGGACACTGGTAAGTGGACACTGGTAAGTGCCCACTGGGAGCTGGAGCAGGGCCTTCCCCCAGGGTGCTCAGACCAGAGAGGAGGGCAGGGGGTTAGGGCCTTGGGGATGGCAAGGATGAGGGTGGATCCTGAGAGGGAGCAAAAATCTAGAAACCTGATGAAGGATGAGCTTTGAGGCAGGAGGTGGCATTTGTGTGTCTGCTCTGAGCTCTAAGTTAGTTCTGTATCTTTTTGAGTTTCTCAGGTTTTAGATGAGTCAGTACTTTCATAAGGAAGCTATTACCTTGGAGAAGCCAGCTGTGTTTCTGCTCCAAAGCCTTTACTAGGGTCAGAGTGATTTTTCAAACAATGTAGACCAGGGGCAGCGTATTTGGGATTAGATAAAAACGGAGATCCAAGGGCCTCACTCTCACAAACGGTCACTTACTTGATCAGGATCACTGCCTGACATCCATACCAGAGGCTCCTGAGTTGAATAATGATTAGCAAGGTGAAATTCACCTGCTAAGATGTAAAAAATGGAAGAGGTTGTGTGTTGTAAAGGGTGCATAACCAAGCCTAGTTTCACTAGACCAGAAAACCTCGTTTCACATCCAACTTGCCTTGATTAGGTTTGGGGCTCACTTATCTCTAAAATGATTTAGTCATTCCATTTTATATATGTATATATAGAGATATACATATATGCTTGCATATATAGGTAGCTGTATATATATATAAATACATATATATGTGTGTGTGTGTGTGTGTGTGTACAAGCATGCGTGCTATGTGTGCTAAGTCACTTTAGTCATGTCTGACTCTGCGACCTGTAGACTTGAGCCCACCAGGCTCCTCTGTCCATGGGGTTTTCCATGCAAGAATACTGGAGTGGTTTACCATTTCCTCTTCCAAGGGATCTTCCCTGCCCAGGGATCAAACCTGCTTCTCTTAATGTCTCCTGAATCGGTCGGGGGGTCTTTACCACTAGGGCCACCTGAGAAGCCAGGCATATACATAGATAAATACAGATATAGGTAGATAAAATATAAAGAGAATTGCAACGGGCCGACATGTGGACTGATTAACCCAAATACATATGCATAATTATGAAATTACAGATGATGTATGATCCGATATAACATGTGTCTCTGGAAAGCTATCTGGGAAGTTCCTCCAGAAGGGAATCTCTAGTTCTTCCTTAGCAGAGAGCATTGCTGCTCTAAACAGCTTCTTAGACTAGACATTCACAGAATTCTATGTGGTGTAGAGTGAGCTTAAGTCAGACTTTGTGAAGGTGAATTTTGCCTTCTCCTAGGAAAGGACCTTGACTCGGGCATATTTGTCAATTTAGTTAGTTGATTTCTATGTCTTGCTTTGTTGAAAGAAGACAACCTATGTTTGTTTTAGGAAAAAGCTCCCAAATTTCAAATGAGATAGTGAAAACCTTGAAAAACTATATTTTAGAGATAATTTCTCCTCGAGTTACTTGACAAGGCTTTTAGAATGTGGGGGAAAGAGAAGATGGTGGAAGTCCATAAAGGAGGTCTCTGTGTGCTGGTCTGAACTGCTGTCTGTCTCTCCCTCAGCTCCTGAACCCGCCCACCAAGATGTCCTACCAGCAGAACCAACAGCAGTGCCAGCCTCCTCCCAAGTGCGTCCCCAAGTGCCCCACCCCTAAATGCCCCCCAAAGTGCCCCCCAGTCTCCTCCTGCTGTGATGTCAGCTCCGAGGGCTGCTGCGGCTCCAGCTCCGGGGGCTGCTGCAGCTCTGGGTGTGGGGGCTGCTGCCTGAGCCACCACAGGCGCCGCAGGTCCCACCGCTGCAGACCCCACAGGTCTGACTGCTGCAGCCAGCCCTCGGGGGGCTCTGGGTGCTGCGGAGGGGGGAGTGGTCAGTCCTATGGAGGCGGCTGCTGCTGAAGATGTCTCTGAGTCTATAAGATCCAACTTGGGGACAGCACACTGCTGAGGACATCATCTTTATCCTCCTTCATTGGCTGCTGGGCCTGAGAGGTCCTGTAGAAGACTCTGAACTTGCAAAGACAATGAACCCTCCCTGGGGCTCAGAAACTCAAATTTTCTTCTGAATCCCCTTCCATGGACTTGGATTCTATGTCTACTCTCACTTCCTTAGGAAAACTTCCCTAAGTTACTCCTCGTGGTATTTTCTTAAAGGGTGCTCTCTCACTGATGTAAAACAATAAAATGAATCTGCTCAGCATCTTGGTCTTGAGTTGCTCTTGTTCTCCTCCACCCTGTCCTTGCCCGCCGGTGGTCTTGAACCCCATGTGCCAGAGAGGCACTCTGATGCAAAGGAGACAAATGCTCCTAACTCTTGTTTTTTCTTATGTCATCAGGGCCCTGAAGTATCGTTGATGGACCGAGTTTCAAGTGCTTTTTTTGTAAACATAAATTCCTGGGTTCTTGGCCACTTTTGGGGCCCTAACCCAGCCATTACAGGTTCCTCCATGTTCCTCTTTTCCTGCGTACTCGTTCTGCTACTCTTGATCCACCCGACCAAAGCATTCTTCATGCAGATACTTGCATGGAAGAAAAAGAGAAGAAAAGATAAACAAATGAAGAAAAGAAAAGAGACAAATTCAACACATTTTGAAAGCCCACGGTTTTTATCCACCCCTTCTTCAATCAGTTTGGTTCCAGGCATGTGCATGCTGCATGCTCAGTCACTTCAGTCACGTCCACCTCTTTGTGACTCCATGGGCTGCAGTCTGCCAGATTCCTCTGTCCATGTAATTCCTCCCAACTCAGGGATTGAATCCGGGTCTCCTGCATAGCAGGCAGATTCTTTACCATCTGAGCCTGCTTTTATGCTAACCTCTCAGCAAATCCTGCTTCTTTCTTCCTCTTTCAGCTTCATTAAATTCTCTACACCTTTTTCCAAACATGCTCTCTCTGTGGCGTTTATGAACTTGTCATTCTACTCTGAAAAACAGTGGCTTTCTACATAATAATGCACACTTCTTAAGTACTGTGTTTAAAGCACGACAGAAAAGATTTCCAACTTAATTTCTAAGGTTCACCATTCATACTGCCTCATGGAACCTTGTGTTCCCGCTATACTGAACAACTCACCCTTACCAAACATAACTTAAACTTGTACATCTTGATGCCTATTAATCTGGGAAGCAGTAGAGGCTACTATTTTTAGTTCAGTGACCAGAATGTTTTAGTTCTCAATAAAGAGTAGTTTCTACTGTTATTTTATATGTGCTTCCACTGCTACTACTGTTACTACTACTACCACCATTACTACGACTCCTACTATTACTAGCAGCATTACCTGCTCTTTCCTCTATCTGAAGTAGTCTTTAATTTCTTTTCCACCATCTGGACCCTTTTGGCGTTCTGTCCCTCCTTAAAGGACCACCCAAAATATCTTCCTTCTAAGACAACTCATCTAGTCATCTAAGAGTTTCCTCAAGCAGGTGTGATATTAAACAATCTATCTCTATGTTCCTATTAAGCAAGCTGAGATTATAGAATATAATATAATTTTTATTATATACTGCTGCTGCTAAGTCGCTTCAGTCGTGTCGGACTCTGTGCGTCCCCATAGATGGCAGCCCACCAGGCTCCCCCGTCCCTGGGATTCTCCAGGCAAGAACACTGGAGTGGGTTGCCATCTCCTTCTCCAATGCATGAAAAGTGAAAGTGAAGTCGCCCAGTCGTGTCCAACTCTTCACGACCCAGTGGACTGCATCCCATCAGGCTCCTCTGTCCATAGGATTTTCTAGGCAAGAGTACTGAAGCGGGGTGCCATTGCCTCCTCCATTATATACTACTGTCCTTAAAATTTTTACTCGATGAGATGGTCTTCTGATGCCAGATGAAGACTTGGGAAGACTTAGTGACTCTACACCTCTTCCCAAGTAATATCATTTTTTTAAATCACAAACCTGGTTTCAGTTTGGAAATTAGAATGTCCAGTCTAAGAGAGTCAAAATACCAAACTTGATTTAATGGCTTCTGTGTGCTGCAGATCACAGAAGGAAAGGGAGCCCAGTTCTTCTACACGTGTGTCACACTTGATATTTGTCCTTTTCTCCCAGTTCTCCAGATGCATTTACTGAATGAAGATTATGGGAAAGGGATACAGTCTCACATAGGGGCTCAATGTTCTTCCAATATTGAACGCAACTAGATAGAAGAATCTAATTTTCTCTATTTGTGCAAATTTGAAATATTTATCATTAGATATCTCATATTTTTGCTGCTATTAAATATGGTTCTATTTTTAAATTCCTTTTTCTGATTCTTGTACAATATTTGTGCTTTATAATATATAACGCCAGTCATTAATAATATGACAACTTCAGTCAAGAAATATCTGCTCATGACAACATAAAACCATAAATAATTTTAATCACTGTATATGTATTTACGTGTATGTGTCACAATTTTTATAGGTATTAATATATTCCCAATTTTTCTTATAAATATCAGTTTATATCATTGAGTATTCAGATGTTCACATTTATGTGGTAATATCCATAGAATTAAACTCCCATATTGGAATAGTTTAATCAAAATATATGTACATTCTAAATTATTTTACTTATCAATAAATTAATCTGAATGAATTGACCACCAATTTGCCTTTCAGAAAGGTAATACTTCTGTTCCACTTACAGTGGCTTTTCCCTCCATATTTACACTTAGTTTATAAAATTTTTGAATCTTTGCCTATTTGACATGAAGAAATGCACTTGATAGGAGAAGATAAAAGATGTCTTTTTTTCTAGCTTTTCATTCATCTGTGCGTGCTAAGTCACTTCACTTGTGTCTGACTCTTTGCAACCCTGTGGTCTGTAGCCCACGAGGCTTCTCTTTCCATGGGATTCTCCAAGCAAGAAGACTGGAATGGGTTGCCATTTCCTTCTCCAGGGGGATCTTCCCAACCCAGGGATTGAACCTGTATCTCTTTTATCTCCTGCATTGGCATGCAGGTTCTCCCACTAGCACCACCTGGGAAGCCCTCATTCATTTACTAGGCATATAGAAATCTAACATTTTGTATTGCCTTTTTATCTCTTTTCACTATTATTTTCACTGGAATTTTTTCCTTATTATTTTGTAAAATATAGTTGCATACCAAATGTTTTAGTCTTATTCCTGGAATATATATTGTAATTTTCTTCTCAGTTGGTCATATACTTTTCAAATTTGCCTAAATGTTGCTCCTTTTTACATAAATAGTTTTATTTAGAAGTGGGGAAATCATGGCAACTGGTCCCATCACTTCATGGGAAACAGATGGGGGAACAGTGGAAACAGTGTCAGACTTTATTTTTTGGGGCTCCAAAATCACTCCAGATGGTAACTGCAGCCATGAAATTAAAAGACATTTACTCCTTGGAAGGAAAGTTATGACCAACCTAGATAGCATATTCAAAAGCAGAGACATTACTTTGCCAACAAAGGTCCATCTAGTCAAGGCTATGGTTTTTCCCATGGTCATGTATGCACGTGAGAGTCGGACTGTGAAGAAGGCTGAGCACCGAAGAATTGATGCTTTAGAACTGTGGTGTTGGAGAAGACTCTTGAGAGTCCCTTGGACTGCAAGGAGATCCAACCAGTCCATTCTGAAGGAGATCAGCCCTGGGATTTCTTTGGAAGGAGTGATGCTAAAGCAGAAACTCCAGTACTTTGGCCACCTCATGCCAAGAGTTGACTCATTGGAAAAGACTCTGATGCTGGGAGGGATTGGGGGCAGGAGGAGAAGGGGACGCCAGAGGATGAGATGGCTGGATGGCATCACTGACTCGATGGACGTGAGTCTGAGTGAACTCCGGGAGTTGGTGATGGACAGAGAGGCCTGGCGTGCTGCGATTCATGGAGTCGCAAAGAGTCGACAAGACTGAGTGACTGAACTGAACTGAATGGAACTGAAACATCATAGTTCCTTTTACATCATGGCTTTGGGGACTACCAGGCATAAAAAAAAACCCATCAACTATATTTTTCCTTGTTATTTTGACTATGATTTAACTATGTATGTTACAAGAAAAGATTGTTGGGTGAAAAAATAATCCATAAACATTCTTGACACTGGTCCTAGTGCATAAAAGTAAAATAACACTCAGTGTGAAGTTCAGGGTGCTTCTAGAAAAATAGAACACTTTCAAGAATTTGTTAATTACTAGATTATAGTTGTACATGGTCAAAATAAATTGGAAAAGAAGTTATTAGAGTTATTTCTGTAATTTTTCAATGTGAAACATATTGCATTACTTTGATCTGCCTTTTATTTGCATCTAAAGCTCAGTCATGTTTACTCCCAGTCCCTTGATAACAGAAGGCTGAGAAAGTCAATCATTTGCTAAACATTCTTATTGAATTGCACTCCATCAGCATCACACAGTCAAGGCAAGCAAACCAATCCTTATGAGGTTTCAAACCTGCTCATCACCCAGATCTAAACCAGATTGATTGATGGCTTGGCTACCACATCTTTAGAGGCAGGAACCATACAAATCATCAGGCCAATTACTTTAAGTATCAGTGCTCTAACCCTGAGTAGGACTTCTGTGTGAGAGCCAAAGAATTGATACTACAATCATTCCCTTATGAGTAACAACGTTAGCAGGAAGATAAGAGTCATACTCAGGCAGCATAGAGCCAGAGTTTTACAGAGTGATGTATCCTATGTCTGCATAGGATACGTATGTCTGCATGCTCCAGGCCTTATGCTGATGGACATATGAGAAAACTATTTGGAAACTCTAAAGTCCTATGCAAATGTTGGCTTCATACATGACAAGAGTATCTATTGATTGCTACAGCAAGCATCTAAGAAGGTATTAAGGAAAATGATGTTGCTGATAACCACGATGATAGCTTTTGGTGTGTACGAAATATGCAAGGCAAAGTTCTATGAGCTTTACATATGTTATCTTATTTGATTCTCCTAAGAAACTCATGCAGTAGAAATTATTTAAAATCACTATATTGATAAGGAAACAAAGGCAGAGAAGCAAAACAACTTGGCCTAAGTTATTATATCTAAATAGTAAGTGGTGGAGCTAGAATTCATGCTCAGGAAGTCTGGTTCCAGAGACATAAACCTAACTTCTGAGTAATTTTTCCAAGCTCGAGTTGATATTAAGAGGTAAATCTATTTTGAAATGTGAGCTCCACAAAACATATACCGAACACATACACCACACCTACAAAACAAGTGTAGACATAGACACACAGGTGTACACAGGTACCTTCACTCCCAAAGGTAAAGTGAAAACCATGGAGATGTCAGTACATTTCTGTGCAAATGAGAAGGTCTGGAGCTAATGATTTATGGTCATAGGAGGGAAAACAGGAAGGTTTGGAGGACCAAGCTCCAAGAAGGAGACTGAAAGGTAGGTACCACGAAGGATAATAAGGTGGCAGATGATGGGAGGAATTCAGTCCCATTTCTATTGACCATATTTTTAGCTGGGAGCAACTTTTCTGAGCCCCACTGAGAGAGGCAGGAAGGAGCTACCAGTCATCACATGTCACAGGAGCCATGTGGCTGGCAGGAGGCGGTCCTCTCATGCCTAGGCCATATCTCACATCTGAGGGAAGAGCCCAAGACCAGGATAAAAGGCCTTAGGGATAGGGCACCTCCATCCACTTCTCTCCTGAGGTGTTGACAGACTCTGTGCTGCTTGGACACTGGTAAGTGCCCACTGGTAGCCAGAGCAGGGCCTTCCACAGAGGGTGGAAGGGTCAGACGAGAGGGGAGCGCAGGGGGCAGGTCATTGGGGATGGCAAGGATGAGGGTGGATCCCGAGAGGGAGCAAAAATCTAGAAACCTGATGAAGGATGAGCTGTGAGGCAGGAGGTGGCATTTGTGTGTCTGCTCTGAGCTCTAAGTTCGTTCTGTATCTTTTTGAGTTTCTCAGGTTTTAGATAAGTCAATACTTTCATAAGGAAGCTATTACCTTGGAGAAGCCAGCTCTGTTTCTGCTCCAAAGCCTCTACTAGGGTCAGAGTGATTTTTCAAACAATGGAGACCAGGGGCAGCATATTTGGGGTTAGATAAAAACAGAGATCCAAGGGCCTCACCCTCACCAAGTGTCACTTACAGGAGTGCTGCCTGGTATCGGTACCAGAAGCTCCTGAGTTGAATAATGATTAACAACTTGAAATGCACCTGCTAAGATGTAACAAATGGAAGAGGTTGTGTGTTGTAAAGGGTGCATAACGAAGCCTAGTTTCACTAGACCAGAAAACCTCCTTTCACATCCAACTTGCCTTCATTAGTTTTGGGGCTCACCTCTCTCTCAAATTATTTAGTAGCTGCATTTTATATATGTATATATAGAGATATACATATATGCTGGCATATATAGGTAAGTGTATATATATATATATTTATACATGTATATATATGTGTGTGTGTGTGTGTGTACAAGCATGCGTGCTATGTATGCTAAGTCACTTTAGTCATGTCTGACTCTTTGTGACCCTATAGAGTTGATCCCACCAGGCTCCTCTGTCCATGGGATTTTCCAGGCAAGAATACTGGAGTGGTTTACCATTTCCTCTTCCAAGGGATCTTCCCTGCCCAGGGATCAAACCTGCTTCTCTTAATATCTCCTGAATTGGTCAAGGGATTCTTTACCACTAGGCCCACCTGAGAAGCCATGCATATACATAGATAAATACAGATATAGATAGATAAAATATAAACAGAATTGCAAAGAGCCAACATATGGACTGGTTAACCCAAATACATATGCATAATTATGAAATTACATATGATATGTGATCTGATACAACATGTGTCTCTGGAAAGCTATCTGTGAAGTCCCTCCAGAAGGGAATCTCTATTCTTCCTTAGCAGAGAGCACTGCTGCTCTAAACAGCTTCTTAGACTGGACATTAGCAGAATTCTAAGTGGTGTAGAGTGAGCTTAAGTCAGATTCTGTGAAGGTGAATTTTGCCTTCTCCTAAGAAGGGACCTTGACTTTGGGCATGTTTATCAGTTTAGTTAGTTGACTTCTATGTCTTGCTTTGTTGAAAGAAGACAACCTATGTCTGTTTTAGGCAAAGCTCCCAAATTTCAAATGAGATAGTGAAAAACTTGAAAAACTATATTTTAGAGATAATTTCTCCACGAGTTACTTGACCAGGCTTTTAGAATGTGGGGGAAAGAGAAGATGGTGGAAGTCCATAAAGGAGGTTTCTGTGTTCTGGTCAGACCTGCTGTCTGTCTCTCCCTCAGCTCCTGAACCTGCCCACCAAGATGTCCTGCCAGCAGAACCAGCAGCAGTGCCAGCCTCCTCCCAAGTGCGTCCCCAAATGCCCCACCCCTAAATGCCCCCCAAAGTGCCCCCCAGTCTCCTCCTGCTGCGGTGTCAGCTCCGAGGGCTGCTGCGGCCCCAGCTCCGGGGGCTGCTGCAGCTCTGGGTGTGGGGGCTGCTGCCTGAGCCACCACAGGCGCCGCAGGTCCCACCACTGCAGACCTCACAGGTCTGACTGCTGCAGCCAGCCCTCGGGGGGCTCCGGGTGCTGCGGAGGGGGGAGTGGTCAGTCCTATGGAGGCGGCTGCTGCTGAAGATGTCCCTGAGTCTACAAGATCCAACCTGGGGACAGCACACTGCTGAGGACATCATCTTTATCCTCCTTCATTGGCTGCTGGGCCTGAGAGGTCCTGTAGAAGACTCTGAACTTGCAAAGACAATGAACCCTCCCTGGGGCTCAGAAACTCACATTTTCTTCTGAAACCACTTCCATGGCCTTGGATTCTATGTCTACCCTCACTTCCCTAGGAAAACTTCCCTAAGTTACTCCTCGTGGTATTTTCTTAAAGGGTACTCTCTCACTGATGTAAAACAATAAAATGGATCTGCTCAGCATCTTGGTCTTGAGTTGCCTTTGTTCTCCTCCACCCTGTCCTTGCCCCCTGGTGGTCTTGAACCCCATGTGCCAGAGAGGCACTCTGATGCAAAAGAGACAAATGCTCCTAACTCTTGCTTTTTCTTATGTCATCAGGGCCCTGAAGCATCACTGATGGACCGAGTTTCAAGTGCTTTTTTTGTAAACATAATTTCCTGGGTTCTTGGCCACCTTTGGGGCCCTAACCCAGCCATTACATGTTCCTCCATGTTCCTCTTCTCCTGTGTACTCGTTCTGCTACTCTTGACCCAACCCACCAAAGCATCCTTCCCCCATACATGCACATACTTGCATCAAAGAAAAAGAGAAGGGAAGATAAATGAATGAAGAAAAGAAAAGAGACAAATTCAACACATTTTGAAAACCCATGGTTTTTATCCACCCCTTCTTCAATCAGTTTGGTTCCAGGCGAGTGCATGCTGCATGCTCAGTGGCTTCAGTCACGTCCACCTCTTTGTGACTCCATGGGCTGCAGTCTGCCAGGTTCCTCTGTTCATGGAATTCTTCCCAATTCAGGGACTGAACCCGGGTCTCCTGCATTGCAGGCAGATTGTTTACCATCTGAGCCTGCTTTTATACTAAGTTCTCTACAAATCCTGCTTCTTTCTTCCTCTTTCAGCTTCATTAAATTCTCTACACCTTTTTCCAAACATGCTCTCTATGTGGCATTTATGCACTTGTCACTCTACTTCTGAAAAACAGTGGCTTTCTACAGAATAATGCACACTCTTCTTAAGTACTGTGTTTAAAGCACGACAGAAAAGATTTCCAACTTAATTTCTAAGGTTCACCATTCATACTACCTCACGGGACCTTGTGTTCTTGCCATACTGAACAACTCACCCTTACCAGATATAACTTAAACTTGTACATGTTGATGCCTATTAATCTGGAAAGCAGTGGAGGCTACTATTTTTAGTTCAGTGTCCAGAATGCTTTAATTATCAATGAAGAGTAGTTTCTACTGTTATTTTATAAGTACTTCCACTGCACTGTTACTACTACTACTACCATTACTATGACTCCTACTATTACTAGCAGCATTACCTGCTCTTTCCTCTATCTGAAGTACTCTTCAATTTCTTTTCCACCACCTGGACCCTTTTGGAGTTTTGTCCCTCCTTAAAGGTCCACCCAAAATATCATCCTTTTAGGAAGTCGTCTAAGAGTTTCCTCAAGCAGGTGTGATATTAAACAATCTATCTCTATGCTCCTATTAAGCAAGCTGAGATTATAGAATATAATATACTTTTTATTATATACTGCTGTCCTTAAAAGTTTACTTGATGAGATGGTCTTCTGATGCCGGATGAAGACTTGGGAAGACTTGATGATTTTTTAGCTTTTCCCAAGTAATGTCATTTTTAAATCACAAACCTGGTTTCAGTTTGGAAATTAGAATGTCCAGTCTGAGAAAGTCAAAATACCAAACTTGATTTAATGGCTTCTGTGCGCTGGTGGATCACAGAGGGAAAGGGAGCCCAGTCCTTCTACACGTGTGTCACACTTGATATTTGTCCTTTTCTCCCAGTTCTCCAGATGCATTTACTGAATGAAGATTAGGGGAAAGGGATACAGTCTCACATAGGGGTTCAATTTTCTTCCAATACTGAATGCAACTAGATAGAAGAATCTAAGTTTCTCCATTTGTGCAAATTTAAAATATTTATTATTAGATATCTCATATTTTTGCTGCTATTGAATATGGTTCTATTTTAGAATTCCATTTTCTAATTCTTGTACAATATTTGTGCTTTATAATATATAGCACCAGTCAATAAATAATATGACAGATTAAGAAATATCTGCTCATGACAACATAAATACATAAATAATTTTAATCACTGTATATGTATTTATGTGTATGTGTTAAAATTTATTATAGGCATTAATATATTCCCAATTTCTCTTATAAATATCAATTTATATCATTGAATATTCAGATGTTCACATTTGTGTGGTAATATGCATAGAACAAAACTCCCAAATTGGAATTGTTTAATCAAAATATATGTACATTCTAAATTATTTTACTTATCAATAAATTAATCTGAATGAATTGACCACCAATTTGCCTTTCAGAAAGGTAATACTTATGTTCATTTACAGTAGCTTTTCCCCTCCACATTTATACCTACTTTATAAAATTTTTGAATCTTTGCCTATTCGACATGAAGAAATGCACTTGATAGGAGAAGATAAAAGATGTCTTTTTTTCTAGCTTTTCATTCATCTGTGCGTGCTAAGTCACTTCACTTGTGTCTGACTCTTTGCAATCCTGTGGTCTGTAGCCCGCCAGGCTTCTCTTTCCATGGGATTCTCCAGGCAAGAAGACTGGAGTGGGTTGCCATTTCCTTCTGCAGGGGATCTTCCCAACCCAGGGATCGAACCTATATCTCTTGTATCTCCTGCATTGGCATGCAGGTTCTCCCACTAGCACCACCTGGGAAGCCCTCATTCATTTACTAGGCATATAGAAATCTAACATTTTGTATTGCCTGTTTATCTCTTTTCACTATTATTTTCACTGGAATTTTTTCCTCGTTAATTTGTAAAATATAGTTGCATACCAACTGTTTTAGTCTTATTCCTGGAATATATATTGTAATTTTCTTCTCAGTTGGTCATATCTTTTTACAAATATGCTTAAATGTTGCTCTTTTTCACATAAATAGTTTTCTATAGAAGTGGGTAAACATCATAGTACCTTTAGTATCATGGCTTTGGGGACTACCAGGCATAAAAAAACCATCAACTATATTTTTCTTTGTTATTTTGACTATGTATGTTACAAGAAAAGATTGTTGGGTGAAAAAATAATCCATAAACATATTTGACACTTGTTCTAGTGCATAAAAGTAAAATAACCCTCAGTGTAAAGTTCAGGGTGGTTCTAGAAAAATTGAACACTTTCAAGACTTTGTTAATTACTAGATTACAGTTGTACATAGTCAAAATAAATTGGAAAAGAAGTTATTAGAGTTATTTCTGTAATTTTCAATGTGAAACATATTGCATTACTTTTGATCTGCCTTTTATTTGCATCTAAAGCTCAGTCATGTTTACTCCCAGTCCCTTGATAACAGAAGGCTGACAAAGTCAATCATTTGCTAAACATTCTTATTGAATTGCACTCCATCAGCATCACACAGTCAAGGCAAGCAAACCAATCCTTATGAGGTTTCAAACCTGCTCATCACCCAGATCTAAACCAGATTGATTGATGGCTTGGCTACCACATCTTTAGAGGCAGGGACCATACGAATCCTCAGGCCAATTACTTTAAAGTATCAGTGCTCTGCTCCTGAGTAAGCCTTCTGTGTGAGAGCCAAGGAATTGATACTACAATCATTCCCTTATGAGTAACAATGTGAGCAGGAAGATAAGAGTCATACTCAGGCAGCATAGGGCCAGACTTTTACAGAGTGATGTATCCTATGTCTGCATAGGATACATATGTCTGCATGCTCCAGGCCTTATGCTGATGGACATATGAGAAAACTATTTGGAAACTCTAAAGTCCTATGCAAATGTTGGCTTCATACATGACAAGAGTATCTCTTGACTGCCACAGCAAGCATCTAAGAAGGTAATTAAGGAAAATGATGTTGCTGATAACCACGATGATAGCTTTTGGTGTGTATGAAATATGCAAGGCAAAGTTCTATGAGCTTTACATATGTTATCTTATTAGATTCTTCTAAGAAACTCATGAAGTAGAAGTTATTTAAAATCACTATATTGATAAGGAAACAAAGGCAGAGAAGCAAAACAATTTGCCCTAAGTTATCATATCTAAATAGTAAATGGTGGAGCTAGAGTTCATGCTCAGGAAGTCTGATTCCAGAGACATAAAACTAACTTCTGAGTAATTTTTCCAAGCTCGAGTTGATATTAAGAGGTAAATCTATTTTGGAATGTGAGCTCCACAAAATATATACCGAACACACACACCACACCTACAAAACAAGTAGAGACATAGACACACAGGTGTACACAGGTACCTTCACTCCGAACGCAAAGTGAAAACCATGGAGACATCAGTATTTTTCTGTGCAAATGAGGTCTGGAGCTAATGAATTACGGTCACAGGAGGAAAAACAGGGAGGTTTGGAGGACCAAGCTCCAAGAAAGAGACTGAAAGGCAGGTACCACGAAGGATAATAAGGTGGCAGATTATGGGAAGAATTCAATCCCATTTCTATTGACCATATTTTTATCTGGGAGCAACTTTTCTGAGCCCGACTGAGAGAGCCAGGAAGGAGCTACCAGTCATCACTTGTCACAGGAGCCATGTGGCTGGCAGGAGGCGGTCCTCTCATGCCCAGGTCATGTCTCACACCTGAGGGAAGAGCCCAAGACCAGGATAAAAGGCCTTACGGATAGAGCACCTCCATCCACTTCTCTCCTGAAGTGTTGACAGACCCTGTGCTGCTTGGACACTGGTAAGTGCCCACTGGGAGCTGGAGCAGGGCCTTCTACAGAGGGTGCTCAGACCAGAGGGGAAGGCAGGGGGTAGGACCTTGGGGATGGCAAGGATGAGGATGGATCCTGAGAGGGAGAAAAAATCTAGAAACCCGATGAAGGATGAACTGTGAGGCAGCAGGTGGCATTTGTCTATGCTCTGAGCTCTAAGTTAGTTCTGTATCTTTTTGAGTTTCTCAGGATTTAGATAAGTCAATACTTTCATAAGGAAGCTATTACCTTGGAGAAGCCAGCTCTGTTTCTGCTCCAAAGCCTCTACTAGGGTCAGAGTGATTTTTCAAACAATGGAGACCAGGGGCAGCATATTTGGGGTTAGATAAAAACAGAGATCCAACGGCCTCACCCTCACCAAGTGTCACTTACTTAATTGGTCAGGAGTGTTACCTGGCATCTGTACCAGAAGCTCCTGAGTTGAATAATGATTAACAAGTTGAAATTCACCTGCTACGATGTAAAAAATGGAAGAGGCTGTGTGTTGTAAAGGGTGCATAACCAAGCCTAGTTTCACTAGACCAGAAAACCTAGTTTCACATCCCACTTGCCTTGATTAGGTTTGGGGCTCACTTCTCTCTAAAATGATTTAGTAACTCCATTTTATATATGTATATGTAGTGGTGTACATATATACTTGCATATATAGGCAGGTGTATATATATATGTATATATATATATATACATGTATATGTATGTGTGTGTGTGTGTGTGTACAAGCATGCGTGCTATGTATGCTAAGTCACTTTTTGTCTGATTCTTTGCGACCCTATAGACTTGACCCCACCAGGTTCCTCTGTCCATGGGATTTTCCAGGAAGAATACTAGAGTGGTTTACCATTTCCTCTTCCGAGGGATCTTCCCTGCCCAGGGATCAAACCTGCTTCTCTTAATGTCTCCTGAATCAATCGGGGGGTTCTTTCCCACTAGGGTCACCTGGGAAGCCAAGCATATACATAGATAAATACAGATATAGATAGATAATATATAAAAAGAATTACAAAGGGCTGACATATGGACTGGTTAACCCAAATACATATGCATAATTATGAAATTACATATGATATGTGATCTGATACTAACATGTGTCTCTGGAAAGCTATCTGGGAAGTTCCTACAGAAGGGAATCTCTATTCTTCCTTAGCAGAGAGCACTACTGCTTCAAACAGCTTCTTAGACTGGACATTAGCAGAATTCTAAGTGGTGTAGAGTGAGCTTAAGTCAGATTCTGTGAAGGTGAATTTTGCCTTCTCCTAAGAAGGGACCTTGACTTTGGGCAAGTTCGTCAATTTAGTTAGTTGACTTCTATGTCTTGCTTTGTTGAAAGAGGACAACCTATGTCTGTTTTAGGAAAAGCTCCCAAATTTCAAATGAGATAGTGAAAAACTTGAAAAACTATATTTTAGAGATAATTTCTCCACGAGTTACTTGACCAGGCTTTTAGAATGTGGGGGAAAGAGAAGATGGTGGAAGTCCATAAAGGAGGTCCCTGTGTGCTGGTCTGACCTGCTGTCTGTCTCTCCCTCAGCTCCTGAACCTGCCCACCAAGATGTCCTGCCAGCAGAACCAGCAGCAGTGCCAGCCTCCTCCCAAGTGCGTCCCCAAATGCCCCACCCCTAAATGCCCCCCAAAGTGCCCCCAAGTCTCCTCCTGCTGTGATGTCAGCTCCGAGGGCTGCTGTGGCCCCAGCTCCGGGGGCTGCTGCAGCTCTGGGTGTGGGGGCTGCTGCCTGAGCCACCACAGGCGCCGCAGGTCCCACCACTGCAGACCCCACAGGTCTGACTGCTGCAGCCAGCCCTCGGGGGGCTCCGGGTGCTGTGGAGGGGGCAGTGGTCAGTCCTATGGAGGCGGCTGCTGCTGAAGATGTCCCTGAGTCTACAAGATCCAACCTGGGGACAGCACACTGCTGAGGACATCATCTTTATCCTCCTTCATTGGCTGCTGGGCCTGAGAGGTCCTGTAGAAGACTCTGAACTTGCAAAGACAATGAACCCTCCCTGGGGCTCAGAAACTCAAATTTTCTTCTGAATCCCCTTCCATGGCCTTGGATTCTATGTCTACCCTCACTTCCCTAGGAAAACTTCCCTAAGTTACTCCTCGTGGTATTTTCTTAAAGGGTACTCTCTCACTGATGTAAAACAATAAAATGAATCTGCTCAGCATCTTGGTCTTGAGTTGCCTTTGTTCTCCTCCACCCTGTCCTTGCCCCCTGGTGGTCTTGAACCCCATGTGCCAGAGAGGCACTCTGATGCAAAAGAGACAAATGCTCCTAACTCTTGCTTTTTCTTATGTCATCAGGGCCCTGAAGCATCACTGATGGACCGAGTTTCAAGTGCTTTTTTTGTAAACATAATTTCCTGGGTTCTTGGCCACCTTTGGGGCCCTAACCCAGCCATTACATGTTCCTCCATGTTCCTCTTCTCCTGTGTACTCGTTCTGCTACTCTTGACCCACCCCACCAAAGCATTCTTCATGCAGATACTTGCATGGAAGAAAAAGGGAAGAAAAGATAAACGAATGAAGAAAAGAAAAGAGACAAATTCAACACATTTTGAAAGCCCATGGTTTTTATCCACCCCTTCTTCAATCAGTTTGGTTCCAGGCATGTGCATGCTGCATGGTCAGTCACTTCAGTCACGCCCACCTATTTGTGACTCCATGGGCTGCAGTCTGCCAGATTCCTCTCTTCATGGAATTCCTCCCAATTCAGGGATTGAACCCGGGTCTCCTGCATTGCAGGCAGATTGTTTACCATCTGAGCCTGCTTTTATCCTAACCTCTCAGCAAATCCTGCTTCTTTCTTCCTCTTTCAGCTTCATTAAATTCTCTACACCTTTTTTCCAAACATGCTTTCTCTGTGGCGTTTATGAACTTGTCATTCTACTCTGAAAAACTGGCTTTCTACATAATAATGCACACTTCTTAAGTACTGTGTTTAAAGCACGACAGAAAAGATTTCCAACTTAATTTCTAAGGTTCACCATTCATACTGCCTCATGGAACCTTGTGTTCCCGCTATACTGAACATCTCACCCTTACCAAACATAACTTAAACTTGTACATCTTGATGCCTATTAATCTGGGAAGCAGTAGAGGCTACTATTTTTAGTTCAGTGACCAGAATGTTTTAGTTCTCAATAAAGAGTAGTTTCTACTGTTATTTTATATGTGCTTCCACTGCTACTACTGTTACTACTACTACTACCATTACTATGACTCCTACTATTACTAGCAGCATTACCTGCTCTTTCCTCTATCTGAAGTAGTCTTTAATTTCTTTTCCACCATCTGGACCCTTTTGGCATTCCGTCCCTCCTTAAAGGTCCACCCAAAATATCATCCTTCTAAGACAACTCATCTAGTCATCTAAGAGTTTCCTCAAGCAGGTGTGATATTAAACAATCTATCTCTATGTTCCTATTAAGCAAGCTGAGATTATAGAATATAATATAATTTTTATTATATACTGCTGCTGCTAAGTTGCTTCAGTCATGTACGACTCTGTGCGACCCCATAGATGGCAGCCCACCAGGCTCCCCCGTCCCTGGGATTCTCCAGGCAAGAACACTGGAGTGGGTTGCCATCTCCTTCTCCAATGCATGAAAAGTGAAAGTGAAGTTGCCCAGTCGTGTCCAACTCTTCGCAACCCCGTGGACTGCATCCCATCAGGCTCCTCTGTCCATACGATTTTCCAGGCAAGAATACTGAAGTGGGGTGCCATTGCCTTCTCCATTATATACAACTGTCCTTAAAATTTTTACTCGATGAGATGGTCTTCTGATGCCAGATGAAGACTTGGGAAGACTTAGTGACTCTACACCTCTTCCCAAGTAATATCATTTTTTTAAATCACAAACCTGGTTTCAGTTTGGAAATTAGAATGTCCAGTCTGAGAAAGTCAAAATACCAAACTTGATTTAATGGCTTCTGTGTGCTGCAGATCACAGAAGGAAAGGGAGCCCAGTCCTTCTACACGTGTGTCACACTTGATATTTGTCCTTTTCTCCCAGTTCTCCAGATGCATTTACTGAATGAAGATTATGGGAAAGGGATACAGTCTCACACAGGGGCTCAATTTTCTTCCAATATTGAACGCAACTAGATAGAAGAATCTAATTTTCTCCATTTGTGCAAATTTGAAATATTTATCATTAGATATGTCTTTTGCTGCTATTAAATATGGTTCTATTTTTAAATTCCTTTTTCTGATTCTTGTACAATATTTGTACTTTATAATATATAACACCAGTCAATAAATAAATGACAGCTTCAGTTAAGAAATATCTGCTCAAGACAACATAAAACCATAAATAATTTTAATCACTGTATATGTATTTACGTGTATGTGTCACAATTTTTATAGGTATTAATATATTCCCAATTTCTCTTAAAAATATCAGTTTATATCATTGAATATTCAGATGTTCACACTTATGTGGTAATATCCATAGAATAAAACTCCCATATTGGAATAGTTTAATCAAAATATATGTACATTCTAAATTATTTTACTTATCAATAAATTAATCTGAATGAATTGACCACCAATTTGCCTTTCAGAAAGGTAATACTTATGTTCCACTTACAGTGGCTTTTCCCTCCATATTTACACTTAGTTTATAAAATTTTGAATCTTTGCCTATTTGACATGAAGAAATGCACTTGATAGGAGAAGATAAAAGATGTCTTTTTTTCTAGCTTTTCATTCATCTGTGCGTGCTAAGTCACTTCACTTGTGTCTTACTCTCTGCAAGCCTGTGGTCTGTAGCCCGCCAGGCTTCTTTTGCATGGGATTCTCCAGGCAAGAAGACTGGAGTGGGTTGCCATTTCCTTCTGCGGGGGGATCTTCCCAACCCAGGGATTGAACCTGTAACTCTTATATCTCCTGCATTGGCAGGCAGGTTCTCCCACTAGCACCACCTGGGAAGCCCTCATTCATTTACTAGGCATATAGAAATCTAACATTTTGTATTGCCTGTTTATCTCTTTTCACTATTTTTTTACGGGAATTTTTTCCTTATTAATTTGTAAAATATAGTTGCATACCAACAGTTTTAGTCTTATTCCTGGAATATATATTGTAATTTTCTTTTCAGTTGGTCATATACTTTTCAAATTTGCTTAAATGTTGCTCTTTTTTACATAAATAGTTTTATTTAGAAGTGGGGAAGTTCATGGCAACTGGTCCCATCACTTCATGGGAAACGGATGGGGGAACAGTGGAAACAGTGTCAGACTTTATTTTTCTGGGCTCCAAAATCACTGCAGATGGTGACTGCAGCCATGAAATTAAAAGGCACTTACTCCTTGGAAGGAAAGTTATGACCAACCTAGATAGCCTATTCAAAAGCAGAGACATTACTTTGCCAACAAAGGTCCATCTAGTCAAGGCTATGGTTTTTCCCATGGTCATGTATGGATGTGAGAGTTGGACTGTGAAGAAGGCTGAGCGCCGAAGAATTGATGCTTTAGAACTGTGGTGTTGGAGAAGAGTCTTGAGAGTCCCTTGGACTGCAAGGAGATCCAACCAGTCCATTCTAAAGGAGATCAGCCCTGGGATTTCTTTGGAAGGAATGATGCTAAAGCTGAAACTCCAGTACTTTGGCCACCTCATGCGAAGAGTTGACTCATTGGAAAAGACTCTGATGCTGGGAGGGATTGGGGACAGGAGGAGAAGGGGACGCCAGAGGATGAGATGGCTGGATGGCATCACTGACTCGATGGACGTGAGTGTGAGTGAACTCTGGGAGTTGGTGATGGACAGGGAAGCCTGGTGTGCTGCGATTCATGGAGTCACAAAGAGTCGACAACACTGAGCAACTGAACTGAACTGAATGGAACTGAAACATCATAGTTCCTTTTACATCATGGCTTTGGGGACTACCAGGCATAAAAAAAAACCCATCAATTATATTTTTCTTTGTTATTTTGACTATGACTTAACTATGTATGTTACAAGAAAAGATTGTTGGGTGAAAAAATAATCCATAAACATTCTTGACACTGGTCCTAGTGCATAAAAGTAAAATAACACTCAGTGTGAAGTTCAGGGTGCTTCTAGAAAAATTGAACACTTTCAAGAATTTGTTAATTACTAGATTATAGTTGTACATAGTCAAAATAAATTGGAAAAGAAGTTATTAGAGTTATTTCTGTAAATTTTAAACATGAAACATATTGCATTACTTTTGATCTGTCTTTTATTTGCATCTAAAGCTCAGTCATGTTTAATCCTAATCCCATGATAACAGAAGGCTGAGAAAGTTAATCATTTGCTAAACATTCTTATTGAATTGAACTCCATCAGCATCACACAGTCAAGGCAAGCAAACCAATCCTTATGAGGTTTCAAACCTGTTCATCACCCAGATCTAAACCAGATTGATTGATGGCTTGGCTACCACATCTTTAGAGGCAGGGACCATACGAATCCTCAGGCCAATTACTTTAAGTATCAGTGCTCTGCTCCTGAGTAAGCCTTCTGTGTGAGAGCCAAGGAATTGATACGATAATCATTCCCTTATGAGTAACAATGTGAGCAGGAAAATAAGAGTCATACTCAGGCAGCATAGGGCCAGACTTTTACAGAGTGAGGTATCCTATGTCTGCATAGGATACGTATGTCTGCATGCTCCAGGCCTTATGCTGATGGACATATGAGAAAACTATTTGGAAACTCTAAAGTCCTATGCAAATGTTGGCTTCATACATGACAAGAGTATCTATTGATTGCCACAGCATGCATCTAAGAAGGTAATTAAGGAAAATGATGTTGCTGAAGGAGCTACCCGTCATCACTTGTCACAGGAGCCATGTGGCTGGCAGGAGGTGGTCCTTTCATGCCAAGGCCATGTCTCACACCTGAGGGAAGAGCCCAAGACCAGGATAAAAGGCCTTAGGAATAGGGCATCTCCATCCACTTCTCTCCTGAGGTGTTGACAAACCCTGTGCTGCTTGGACACTGGTAAGTGCCCACTGGGAGCCGGAGCAGGGCCTTCCACAGAGGGTGCTCAGACCAGAGGGGAGGGCAGGGGGTAGGGCCTTGGGGATGGCAAGGATGAGGGTGGATCCTGAGAGGGAGCAAAAATCTAGAAACCTGATGAAGGATGAGCTGTGAGGCAGGAGGTGGCATTTGTATGTCTATGCTCTGAGCTCTAAGTTAGTTCTATATCTTTTTGAGTTTCTCAGGTTTTAGATAAGTCAATACTTTCATAAGGAAGCTATTACCTTGGAGAAGCCAGCTGTGTCTCTGCTCCAAAGCCTCTTAGGGTCAGAGTGATTTTTTAAACAATGGAGACCAAGGGCAGCGTATTTGGGGTTAGATAAAGCAGAGATCTAAGGGCCTCACCCTCACCAAGTGTTACTTACTTACATGGTCAGGAGCACTGTCTGGCATCTGTACCAGAAGCTCCTGAATTGAATAATGATTAACAACTTGAAATTCACCTGCTAAGATGTAAGAAATGGAAGAGGCTGTGTGTTGTAAAGGGTGCATAACCAAGCCTAGTTTCACTAGACCAGAAAACCTAGTTTCACACCCAACTTGCCTTGTTACGTTTGGGGCTCACTTCTCCCTAAAATGATTTAGTAACTCCATTTTATATATGTATATATAGAGATGTACATATATGCTTGCATATATAGATAGCTGTATATATATATATACATGTATATATATGTGTGTGTGTGTGTACAAGCCTGCATGCTATGTGTGCTAAGTCACTTTAGTCATGTCTGACTCTGCGACCCTATAGAGTTGAGCCCACCAGGCTCCTCTGTCCATGGGATTTTCCAGGCAAGAATACTGGAGTGGATTACCATTTCCTCTTCCAGGGGATCTTCCCTGCCCAGGGATCAAACCTGTTTCTCTTAATGTCTCCTGAATCGGTCGGGGAGTTTTTACCACTAGGGCCACCTGGGAAGCCAAGCATATACATAGATAAATACAGATATAGATAGATAAAGTATAAAGAGAATTGCAAAGGGCCAACATGTGGACTGATTAACCCAAATACATATGCATAATTATGAAATTACATATGATATGTGATCTGATACTAACATGTGTCTCTGGAAAGCTATCTGGGAAGTTCCTCCAGAAGGGAATCTCTATTCTTCCTTAGCAGAGAGCACTGCTGCTCTAAACAGCTTCTTAGACTGGACATTCGCAGAATTCTAAGTGGTGTAGAGTGAGCTTGAGTCAGACTTTGTGAAGGTGAATTTTGCCTTCTCCTAAGAAAGGACCTTGACTTTGGGCAAGTTCGTCAATTTAGTTAGTTGACTTCTATGTCTTGCTTTGTTGAAAGAAGACAACCTATGTCTGTTTTATGAAAAACTCCCAAATTTCAAATGAGATAGTGAAAACACTTGAAAAACTATATTTTAGAGATAATTTCCCCATGAGTTACTTGACCAGGCTTTTAGAGTGTGGGGGAAACTCAAGATGGTGAAAGTCCATAAAGGAGGTCTCTGTGTGCTGGTCTCACCTGCCGTCTGTCTCTCCCTCAGCTCCTGAACCCACCCACCAAGATGTCCTGCCAGCAGAACCAGCAGCAGTGCCAGCCTCCTCCGAAGTGTACCCCCAAGTGCCACACCCCTAAATGCCCCCCAAAGTGCCCCCCAGTCTCCTCCTGCTGTGGCCCAAGCTCTGGGGACTGCTGCAGCTCTGGGTGTGGGAGCTGCTGCCTAAGCCACCACAGGCGCCGCAGGTCCCACCACTGCAGACCCCACAGGTCTGACTGCTGCAGCCAGCCCTCGGGGGGCTCCGGGTGCTGTGGAGAGGGGAGTGGTCAGTCCTTTGGAGGCGGCTGCTGCTGAAGTGGATACTGAGCCAAGAAGAGTCGACCTGGGGACAATACATGGACAAACACTTCCTCCTACTCCTCCTCCTCCTGGGATTGCCTGAGAAGTCCCAGGTGAGGTTCTGAACTCTGGGCTGGAGTGACTCTCTGTCCTGGGATTCAGAAATCTGAATCTGCTCCCAAGAATCTGTCTGCTGACCTCTGACGCCAATTGGTCTGTCTGCCCTGGAATCCCCAAACCAGAGACTCTAACTTACTCCCCAGTTAATCTCCTTGCATCTGCAGCCTCAAATGAAACAATAAAACAAAAATCTGCTCACCATTTTGTTCTGGACTCTTCCTTGCCTGCTTGTGCCCCAGTATTCTTTTCACTGTCACCCATTCTCTTGCTGCTTGAGACCTTGGAAATCAAATATGTGCTGGATGATACGATTGAGAATGGGAGTAGGGGCAAGAAAAATGGTCCTGCCTCTTACTTGTGTGTGCCTGCTCAGCTGCTTCAGTTGAGTCTGACTCTTTGTGACCCTATGGACTCTGGCCCACCAGGCTCCTCTGTCCATGGGATTCTCCAGATAAGAATACTGGAGTGGGTTGCCGGTGCCCTCCTCCAAGGGATCTTCCTGACCAAAGGATCAAACCTGCATCTGCTACATTGCAGGAGGATTCTTTATGGCTGAGATACCAGAGAAGCCTGCCTCTTACTTTGGCACCATTTCTCAGATGAATTCCAGGCAGCTCTGCTTAAGCACAGTGTCCTAATGTTTCTCATGAAGATCGAGCTTTGGACTGTAGGTTTTCTTCTGGATCCAATGGTCCCTGGAGCAAGACAGATTTGACGGATATCTATTCCATCCCTCCATTGGTCTCCTCTTCCTCCTATCCTTTGTGATACTACCCCAACTCACCCCCAACTTTCTTTTCTCCTTTAACCAAAACATTTGTTTAGAAAGTTAAATATGAACTTTCTGCAAATAAACCAGGAATCTTGGCTAATTCTAACTAGGAACATGCATGCTATAGCATGCAACAAAATCACAAAATTTAAAATGCCTATAAGAGGAATCAGGGACTTTTTCAAAAGCACTCAAGTCTCCCTTTTCTCTCCTTGAGTCCCAAGTCCAATTTTTCAGGTCAAATGTTTCAACTCTAAATTTTGTAAGGAAATCTTGCATTTTCATTAAATTTTTTCCAATTACAAATTTCACATAAGATTTAATCATTGTTAACTTCTAGTTTATCATGTCTCGATAGTCTTATTATCAACTGGATAAATAGCCAATACTTTGAATTTGTATTTTAATTAAAAGACACAAGTGTCTGGTAGGGTAGACAGTAGGAACACATCACAAGAATAATATGATTCAGGCCTCTGAGCTGCTGTAATTAACATGACCTCTAGATGTCCCTATGTCTTTAGTCTGTCACTTAAGATTCCAAGTCCAGAGAAGGGTCATGCAGTGCACTGATCCTCAGCATGCACCTCCTCCTGGGATAGTCCAGGAAACTAGAAGAGGGATGCATCCCCATTGGTTTCAGTAATGAGAGAAGTCAAACATCACACATATTGGTGGGACCCCTCCAATAAAGCCAGCTAGCATACTAATAAGCACAGAGCTTATCAGTGACCAAAGGGACATGTGACTACCATGTCATCTAAACTGGAATTCTCAGACAAAAGGATCCTATTTCTCTCAGAGGTGCAATATTCCCGTTAAGACCAGGTGCACTCTAGGGTCATAGATTTTTTTGTTGTGACTGAGATTTAGTAGATTTTCTTGCTTCCCCAATGGCTCAGCAGGTAAAGAATCCACCTGCCATGCAGGAGACACAGGGAGACACAGAAGACGCAAATTCAGTCCCTGGGTTGGGAAGATCCCCTGTGGAAGGAAATGGCAATGCACTCCAGTATTCTTGCCTGAAAAATCCCATAGACAGAGGAGCCTGGCATGCTACAGTCCGATGGGTTGCAAAAAGTTGAACACAATTGAGTGGCTAAGCATGCACTCACACACTTGACTAAAAGTTTCTGCATTTGTTGTATGTCTCCAGGACAATTTACATAGACTTTAAATACTCTTTTAAAGTAATTTTCAACAATTACAGATGTTTTTCTGGAGGGGAGGGTCCATGGAGTTTTTCATGCTATCACTCTGGAAGCCTTCCTTTAAGGTCTTTTGTTTAATCTGATTTAGGTTTCCTTTGAGGTTTAAAAAGACTGTGTCTCAAGATTTTAAGTATTTATGTATTTATTTAATAATTTATTCTTTAAAAGTTATTTTATGAGGAGTTTAAACAGTCTAACCTCTAAGCACAGTTTTAATTCTTTTTCTCTAAATCTCAGGAGCTTTTCTTTTCTTTCTTGGATGGTGAGAGGAGAAGAAAAGAGACTGACCCCTCTGGTGAAGGCAAGCTTACATTAAGCTCACTTTTTGCTGATAATTTCTTCTACTAAAATTGAAACCAAGCATTTAGACCCTATCAGTTAAGTTCAGTTGCTCAGTCCTGTCCAACTCTTTGCGACCCCATGAATTGCAGCATGCCAGGCCTCCCTGTCCATCACCAACTCCTGGAGCTCACCCAAACTCATGCCCATCAAGTCGGTGATGCCATCCAGCCATCTCATCCTCTGGAGTCCCCTTCTCATCCTGCCCCCAATCCTTCCCAGCATCAGAATCTTTTCCAATGAGTCAACTCTTCGCATGAGGTGGCCAAAGTATTGGAGTTTCAGCTTTAGCATCATTCCTTCCAAAGAACACCCAGGACTGATCTCCTTCAGAATGGACTGGTTGGATCTCCTTGCAGTCCAAGGGACTCTCAAGAGTCTTCTCCAACACCACAGTTCCAAAGCATCAATTCTTCGGCGCTCAGCCTTCTTCACAGTCCAACTCTCACATCCATACATGACCACAGGAAAAACCATAGCCTTTGTTGGCAAAGCAATGTCTCTGCTTTTGAATATGCTATCTAGGTTGGTCATAACTTTCCTTCCAAGGAGTAAGCGTCTTTTAATTTCATGGCTGCAATCACCATCTGAAGTGATTTTGGAGCCCAGAAAAATAAAGTCTGACACTGTTTCCACTGTTTCCCCATCTATTTGCCATGAAGTGATGGGACCAGATGCCATGATCTTTGTTTTCTGAATGTTGAGCTTTAAGCCAACTTTTTCACTCTCCTCTTTCACTTTCATCAAGAAGCTTTTGAGTTTTTCACTTTCTGCCATAAGGGTGGTGTCATCTGCATATCTGAGGTTATTGATGTTTCTCCCGGCAATCTTGATTCCAGCTTGTGCATCTTCCAGTCCAGCGTTTCTCATGATGTACTCTGCATATAAATTAAATAAGCAGGGTGACAATATATAGCTTTGATGTACTTCTTTTCCTATTTGGAACCAGTCTATTGTTCCATGTCCAGTTCTAACTGTTGCTTCCTGACCTGCATACAAATTTCTCAAAAGGCAGATCAGGTGGTCTGATATTCCCATCTCTTTCAGAATTTTCCAGTTTATTGTGATCCACACAGTCAAAGGCTTTGGCATAGTCAATAAAGCAGAAATAGATGTTTTTCTGGAACTCTCTTGCTTTTTCGATGATCCAGTGGATGTTGGCAATTTGATCTCTGGTTCCTCTGCTTTTCCTAAATCCAGGTTGAACATCTGGAAGTTCATGGTTCACGTATTGCGGAAGCCTGGCTTGGAGAATTTTGAGCATTACTTTAGCGTGTGAGATGAGTGCAATTGTGTGGTAGTTTGAGCATTCTTTGGCATTGCCTTTCTTTGGGATTGGAATGAAAAGTGACCTTTTTCCAGTCCTGTGGCCACTGCTGAGTTTTCCAAATTTGCTGGCATATTGAGTGCAGCACTTTCACAGCATCATCTTTCAGGATTTGAAATAGCTCAACTGGAATTCCATCACCTTAGACCCTATGGTCTCCTTTAACTAGCTAATCCTCATAACATTATAGCCTTGTGTACAAGTCAGCATAATTGGTGATTTGGCTATGGTCCTACTTGGAGGAAAACTCTAGGACCAGAAAATCTCTTAGCCTTTCTTTCTAGAAAAAAAGAACATGGATGGGCTCTGAAATAAGAAGTAACTGTGAGAGCCATAGGATAGATGTCCTGAACACTCCCTCTAAACTATATTTGCTAACACATTTTAAGCAGAAATATCACAGTGTTCAGGAAATGTAGTTGAGGTGTCTACGGTGTGATGTAGACAACCCCACCTCACTGTGTCTGATCTTGCTGTGGCTGAGTTCATATTCACCTGAAATTAATCAACTTAGGACATAATATTTGAAAAGCATTCTGGGTAAATGTTTTTTTTTTTTTTTTCCTTTTGGCAAAAGTTTGTGATAGGAATTTTTTGAAACTAGTTATTCAACTAGCATGGCAATTAACCCTTGTGCACCCTGAAAGGAGATAGAAGATGTATGAGCCATAGCTCTGAGAAATGGAGTATTTCCTGTCATATCAGTAAACAAGGATTTCACATTCCTCAGCCATGCCAGTTCTGCAAATGTGAATTCTTGAGCCCTAAGAGCATTCAGGAAGGAGAAGAATACCTGTGCAAACTGGCAGCCATTAGACTGCAGCTACTCCCTACTATGAGCACTGAGGAACTCAGGATGTGAAAAACACAGGATGCTGGCCCCAGATGGCTGAGATGCATATGAAAGGAATGGTTTCAGTAAGCCCAGACGCTCGCATATTCCCATACATAGAAAAGTGCTAATTCCTTAACTTGGGATATCTGGTTTTCTTTAATTCACAAAATACTTCTGATGTTCAGACTATCTGTCCTTTGTTGCAAACTTCTAGGCAACCTGATTCCTCCTCCCATCTCCTTGGAGTAGTTCTCTCAGGGTTACTTGAGATGCTATCTCTTGAGCTTGAAGTCCGAAAAATTCCCATCAAATGAAACATAACTCTCAACTTTTAGGTTGTGACAATATTTTAAGTCAACAGCCCGTGCTTGAAATGTTTACACTCTCACATAAAAGCAAGTGTGTGTGATAAGTTGTATGCGTGGCAAGCAATGACTCTTCTGAAGATTTTCTTCATTAGGTATTGTCAGGGAGCCCATTACAGAAAAGGTACTCTCAGAAAAGGATTCAGAACAAAAGAAAAAGGCAGAAAGAAAGATAGGAAGGAATAACGGAAAGAAGAGAGTGAGGGAGGAAGGAAGAGAGGGAGAAAGAAAGAAAAAAGATAGGAAAGAAAGAAAAAGGGCAAAGAGAGTGACAAAGGGAAGAAGGGAGGGAGGGAGAAAGGAAATGTCTATTGCTCAGAGAAAGAGTCACATATAGGGGTTAAGGAGTGAGAAGGGAATGGGTAATTCTCAGCAACAGGCTGTCCTGACCCCAGACAAGGCTGGATGTCAATAGGGGAACCACATTACTCAAAATACCATCACTCTAACATGGTACATTTCTATTCTCAGCTCATAACCAGAATTCACCTGCCTCTCTCTGTTTGTCCGTCTCTCACTTACAGTCTTGTGTTAGATACCAGTGTGTCTATATTCTCTCTAATGTGAAAACTTTGAAGAATAAGATGGGACTCATATTGTTTGTATCCAGAATATAGCAGATGCTGATACCAAGTAAGGCCCTGAGGGGCTCCTGGGCACAAAGCCTTTCTGTGTCCCCCATTTCTTTGATTACAGGAAATAGCCTTCATTCAGCCTCTATGACCTGAGTTCCAATGTGCAGATTCAAGCAATTGTTGATCAGGGAAAGGAAGGATGGGAGACAGGGAAAAGCAAACAGTCAAGAGAAACAGTGGTGCAGCCCTGGGGCAAGGTCCTGACTCCCCATCAAGGTGCACACAAAACAATATCCTCGAGCTGTTTTGCAGATACTGAAATCCCCCAGGTGGGGGAAATTAATGAAGATTAATGATGGTGTGCTGTCCACAAGCATGAAGACCCCAGATCAGTTGGAACCTGAAGGTTGATGATGCTGACCCCCACTTAGCCCACCACCAACCAATCAGAATATTGACAAAATGTTCACTCCCTCTCTGAACCACTACCATAAAACTCACTACACTCTCCAAGTGGAGACACACAGTTATAAGGGCATTAGCCCACTGTGGCCCCCTTTGCCTGCCAAAACTAAAGAAAAGCCAAAACTAAGAAAGTTCTGTTCTACTTCATCCCAAACTTGTCTCTGAGATTTAATTCTGTGTTGGGGTACAGAGGCCAGATTTGGCTTCAGGTCTTAATAAATATCAAACTCATAAATACAATCTGAACCAGGAAAAGAGAAGGAGAACATTAACTTTCTGGAGTCCTGACCTGGAACTGACTGGACTTATAAGTCTAGCTGGAGGACGAGAAGCTCTGTTGGTCTCAAGCAAGCTCACTTTAGGGGATGAGCAAAGCTAGATGCTAATCTCCTCCATTGAAAAGGCCAATTCTGGTGGTGTCAATCCCCAGTACTGAAAGCTTGTTGTTGACACACCAAAAGACGCTGGGATTCTTGGCCTCCAGAGGAGAAGAATTCAACCTAGGGCCAGAGACGAGGCTTGATTGCTCAGAGCTTTGTGTAATAAAGTTTTATTAAAGTATAAAGGAGATAGAGAAAGCTTCTGACATAGGCATCAGAATGGGGCAGAAAGAGTACTCCCTTGCTAGTGTTAGCAATGGAATTATATACTCTCTAATTAGTTATTCAGTTCAATTCAGTTCAGTTCAGTCGCTCAGTCCTGTCTGACTCCTTGTGACCCCATGAATTGCAGCACACCAGACCTCCCTGTCCATCATCAACTCCCGGAGTTCACTCAAATTCATGTCCATCGAGTCGGTGATGCCATCCAGCCATCTCATCCTCTGGCGTCCCCTTCTCCTCCTGCCCCCAATCTCTCCCAGCATCAGAGTCTTTTCCAATGAGTCAACTCTTCGCATGAGGTGACCAAAGTATTGGAGTTTCAGCTTTAGCATGATTCCTTCCAAAGAAATCCCAGGGCTGATCTCTTTTAGAATGGACTGGTTGGATCTCCTTGCAGTCCAAGGGACTCTCAAGAGTCTTCTCCAACACCACAGTTCTAAAGCATCAATTCTTCGGCGCTCAGCCTTCTTCACAGTCCAACTCTCACATCCATACATGACTACTAGAAAAACCATAGCCTTTACTAGACAGACCTTTGTTGGCAAAGTAATGTCTCTGCTTTTGAATATGCTCTCTAGGTTGGTCATAACTTTCCTTCCAAGGAGTAAGCGTCTTTTAATTTCATGGCTGCAATCACCATCTGAAGTGATTTTGGAGCCCAGAAAAATAAAGTCTGACACTGTTTCCACTGTTTCCCCATCTATTTGCCATGAAGTGATGGGACCAGATGCCATGATCTTCGTTTTCTGAATGTTGAGCTTTAAGCCAACTTTTTCACTCTCCTCTTTCACTTTCATCAAGAGGCTTTTGAGTTCCTCTTCACTTTCTGCCATAAGGGTGGTGTCATCTGCATATCTGAGGTTACCGATATTTCTCCCGGCAATCTTGATTCCAGCTTGTACTTCTTGCAGCCCAGTGTTTCTCATGATATATTCTGCATATATGTTAAATAAGCAGAGTGACAATATACAGCCTTGACATACTCCTTTTCCTATTTGGAACCAATCTGCTGTTCCATGTCCAGTTCTAACTGTTGCTTCCTGACCTGCATATAGATTTCTCAAGAAGCAGGTCAGGTGGTCTGATATTCCCATCTCTTTCAGAATTTTCCACAGTTTATTGTGATCCACACAGTCAAAGGCTTTGGCATCGTCAATAAAGCAGAAATAAATGTTTTTCTGGAACTCTCTTGCTTTTTTGATGATCCAGCGGGTGTTGGCAATTTGATCTCTGGTTCCTCTGCCTTTTCTAAAACCAGCTTGAACATCTGGAAGTTCACAGTTCACGTATTGCTGAAGCCTGGCTTGGAGAATTTTGAGCATTACTTTCCTAGCGTGTGAGATGAGTGCAGTTGTGTGGTAGTTTGAGCATTCTTTGGCATTGCCTTTCTTTGGGATTGGAATGAAAACTGACTTTTTCCAGTCCTGTGGCCACTGCTGAGTTTTCCAAATTTGCTGGCATATTGAGTGCAGCACTTTCATAGCATCATCTTTCAGGATTTGAAATAGCTCAACTGGAATTCCATCACCTCCACTAGCTTTGTTCATAGTGATGCTTTCTAAGGCCCACTTGATTTCACATTCCAGGATGTCTGGCTCTAGGTGAGTGATCGACACCATCGTGATTACCTTGGTTGTGAAGATCTTTTTGTACAGTTCTTCTGTGTATTCTTGCCACCTCTTCTTAATATCTTCTGCTTCTGTTAGGTCCATACCATTTCTGTCCTTTATCGAGCCTATCTTTGCATAAAATGTTCCCTTGGTATCTGTAATTTTCTTGAGGAGATCTCTAGTCTTTCCCATTCTGTTGTTTTCCTCTATTTCTTTAGTTATTACAGTGAATCAAAAGAATGGCTGGAGATTGTAAAGACCTCACTAGACCAACTCCTGTGATTTACATTTTAAGATAACATGATTAGCCAGAAGGTTTTTTTCCAGAGACTGTCCTCAAGCAGGATACATTATTGTTATATAATCCGAAGGAATGTAGAGGGACAAAAAAGTTTGTCCTTTCTTCCTCGAGAATTCCAGACCCCTCTTTCCTTGGGGCCCCTAGACTTCTTATCAACTTGCCTAGGAAATGACTCTCTCAGTACCATCCTACATGTTATGAAATTTCTTTGTGCTGAAAATGATGGGACCTAGAGATTCTTGTGGACAGTTATCATGAGGAGTGGCTCAGGGAGCTGTGGAGGTATCAGGGAAGCCTAGCTCATCCAGGGCAGAGCCCCAGAAAGACTCTTTAGCCCTTTCATAGGGGCAGTAGGGGTTGGGCAGATTCTAGTTGACCTCAAGGAAACTCATTTGTGAGTGTAGGTTTACTTGATGGGTTCTGGGTGGGGATAAGGAACAACTGGTAAACTGAGACAGAGTTCCTTTGCCCTTCTGCGAATGCTTGGTGTGTCTGCAGCTTTTCTGAGGAGCAGTTTATGGTTTTTCTGATGCCTGAGGGGAAGGAGAAGAGTAAGAGAAGGATAAAGAGGAAGAGAGGGAGAAAGTGAGGAAAGAAGGGTCTAGTCTACAAGGCCCCATTAACCAGGTGCTCTCTTGTCTCTAGTGAAATTGAAAGTTGCTCAGTCATGTCTGACTCTTTGCAATCCCATGGACTGTAGCTCTCCAGGCTCCTCTGTCCATGGGATTCTTCAGGCAAGAATACTGGAGTGGGTTGACATGCCCTCCTCCACGAGATCTTCCCAACCCAGCCCTCCTCCAGATCTTCCCAACCCAGGGATTGAACCTGCATTTCTTACATCACCTGCATTGGCAGGTGGGTTCTTTACCACTAGTGCCACCTGGGAAGCTCTCTCTCTAGGGTCTTGTTCTAATGGGATGAGATGGGTTTCATATCATTCTCTCTGTCCTACTCACAGGGATCTTTCTCCACTTTCATCCAAGTTACACATCAAGGCTGCCTCCTCCAGGGAGCCTTCCCAGATGAAGCAAGTAAGCCCTGATAATCCTGACCTGTTGAGCTTGGGGTGCCAGCAGGTGCTCCTATTCTTGTCCTATTTACCACCCTGGTTAGGTACTAATCCCTCACCCCACATATCAGTCCTACCTATTTTTTGTCCTCTATGTGACTGAAGCCTTTGAAGACTGCTCCTTAATCAGAATATCCCCTGCAATTGTTCATCTTTTTCTTTTACTCAACAGTTTCCTGAGTCCCTGCTGCTGCTGCTGCTGCTGCTGCTGCTGCTAAGTCGCTTCAATCGTGTCCGACTCTGTGCGACCCCAGAGACGGCAGCCCACCAGGCTCCCCCATCCCTGGGATTCTCCAGGCAAGAACACTGGAGTGGGTTGCCGTTTCCTTCTCCAATGCATGAAAGTGAAAAGTGAAAGTGAAGTTGCTCAGTCGTGTCCGACTCTTAGCGACCCCATGGACTGCAGCCCACCAGGCTCCTCCATCCATGGGATTTTCCAGGCAAGCGTACTGAAGTGGGGTGCCATTGCCTTCTCCGCCTGAGTCCCTACTGGGTGTCAAGCATTGCAAATGCACAGTCAGGCAAAACATCACCCCTAAGATCAAGGAACTTCATCAGGACCTTTTTTACTTAACTGCGTGTCAGCAGTAATTCTGAGATGGGCACATCCAGAAGTTAGGGACTGTATTTAGATGAGAGTATCCCCACTCTAAGGACAGACAACACATTTTCATGAAAGATGAAGAAAAAATTTTCACTCTGGACAGCTTTTCCCTAAGTTCTCTTGCTGCTAAGTCACTTCAGTCATGTCCGACTCTGTGCGAACCCATAGACGGCAGCCCACCAGGCTCCCCCATCCCTGGGTTTCTCCAGGCAAGAACACTGGAGTGGGTTGCCATTTCCTTCTCTTGATGACATAAATAGCTCCCTTTTTGCCTTTTAAGAGATGGCAGGGTGTATTAGTGTTTTACTTTCCACACTATTTTTGGCCTGTTCTATAAGATGAGGTCCATCCACAGTGTTCTCTGCACTCTATGAAACATTATTAGGCAAGGATGTGAATGCAAGTAGTTGAGATCTGATCCACAAAACAAACATGAGCAGGATCTTGTTTTCCTCCTGTCTTTTGTTCTCCCCAAACTCAAAGTCTGTTCTAATAGCACTTAGATTATTTCATTTGACAAATATTTATGTGTATCTTCTTTATGTCAGGGACAACATCAAGCTCTAGGAATGCAGATGTGATAAAGATAAGATCCCTGTCATCAAAAAACTGTTTAATAGTGGAGTTAGGACAAGAATTTAAGTCCTTGACCATGAACAGCTGTAAAGGCTGTGGAGAGGCATCTATGAAGTTCAGAGGGTGGAGGGCTTGCATGTGGCTGGGAGACCAAGCTACTTTCCATGGAGGCGATGGCATTGAGCTGGATGATGAAAGTCATGGGTGATAGGAGCAGGGGTACAAGAAGGATCGTCCTCACGCTTGGATGGTATTGAACTTGATCCCTCCATATCCATTCCCAGGTAGAACTGTCGTGTCCGCATTCAACTCCCCCAGGGATGTCATCTAGACTTGGTCAGTGTACACCTCCACTCAGTCCAACCTGAAAGCCCTAATCTTCGGTCACTCACTCATATGCAAATCCCTTTGACATACATCCAGTTGCGTGTGTGTAGCTGAGGAATCCAGCCCTGGGAATTGTGAAACATCCGGATAAATAAACCACTCCATGGCTGCCCTCCAATAACAAGTAGCCTGGAGGCTTTAATTGGAGTAGGTATAAAATGCCTCTTCCTTCCCAACCCCACAGGCCTCCAGACTCTTCCTGGGGTAAGTTATCCACACGTCTTCCTCTAGAGCAAAGCTATGTCTGGGTGGGGAGACGCATGGAGGTCCCTCACTCAGAGGCCACTAAAGGAGCCCCATTTCCTTCTCTGGCTTCTTCCAAGAGAATAGATGCACCAGGAAGGAGAGGTTTGGGGCAGGGAGAAGGAAAGGGAAATGGATCCCTTTAAAAGACCCCACATGATCTAACATGGAAGAAAGCCACAGAAGCTAGAAGAGCAGAGAAGGTATATGCAGGCTTAGGAACTTCAGGGTAAAGCAAGACTGAGTAACGAATGGGTAGAGACTCGGACCTCCTTAACCCTTGACCATTGGGGACATTGACCTGGGAAATGTGGACTGCCAGCTCAACTAGGTTGTGGTTTATTTATTTATTTATTTATTGTCTAAGATAAAGAGTAAGTGATTTGCTTGATTGTTGCCATAGAGTCCCCTGAGAGTTCTTACCACAATTCACTCCCCTTTCAAATCCATTATTCCCCTCCTGGGGTAGATTTTAGCAGGCTGTAAATGCTAGGCTCCATGAGACAGCTCCAGCTCATGAAGCAGAGAAACAGACACCCAAGCCCACTGGGTTCCTGATCTAACCAAATGTCCTTTTTCCTTCCAGGTTCCACGGGCTAGCCAGGCCATGTCACAACAGAATCAGCAAAACCACGGGTCTCCGGGTGCTCTCAGATGCCCCCCTCCCCAACGCCCAACTCCTTTCCCAGTTTCCTGCTCTGCTCCTTGCCCTCCCTATGCAGGACACTGTGGTTCTGGTTCCCAAGGGATCAGGCCCCGGGATCAGAGCCTAGCTGGCTCTTGGAGGGCCCTCTGGAAGCCCCGCTGCCTCAGCGGTGGCACAACCCACCATATCAAGGAGGAGGAATGTTGAAGAGTGTTAAGGAGACAGGCCCACCCTGATTTCCTGCACTCATTCTGCAGGAAGCACAGTCTCCTCCCTTGTACCTGGGCTCCTGGCGCCCCTACACTTAGGAGGCAAGAACTCTGCTAAGCTGTACTTCAGCTTCTGTCTTCCACCCACCCCTTCAGCTCAGCACCAACACCGCTGCTCTGGAGCCGTGGCTGCTGTAAACACTTGGGTTTTCTGCTCAGACATGCTAACACCTCTGCTGGTGCAGGCTGCCTCTCTTGCTTTCCACCTAAGAGAGACAGGTGGCTTGAGACTTCTGTCTGAGTTCTCAGCATCCTCACTGCCATTGTCCTGTGTCATCCCCTGATCCTAGCATTGAAGGCTTCAGTGTAATAAAAAAGTGTTCAAAACCTACTGTGTACTGGGCTCTGTGTTCACAAATATAAGTAGGAGATTTGTCTCTGCTCTAGAGAAACTTACAATCTACTGGAAGAAGCAATGCACACTTCAGATGGAAATAGGTGGACTAATACAGTTTTAAGCTGATTGACGTACTAATTTTTTTCTTTGTGTCTATAAGAACTCAAAGGAGAAAAAATAGTATGAAAAGGCAAGTACAGCAGGGAGAGACTCATCCTGATGGTGTAAATCTAAGGTGGCTTCCTGGGCCTCGGAAGGAAAAATTCAAAACAGAGCACACCACTTGTGGGAGAAGAGAACAGGCTTCCTGGGGTAGGAAGCATGTAAACAGGTCCTTGGAAATGGCAACCCACTCCAGTATTCTTGCCAGGAGAATCCCATGGACAGAGGAGCCTGACAGGCTACAGTCCATGGGGTCACAAGAGTCGGACATGACTTAGTGACTAAACGACCACCGCTTAAAGATAAGCAGACTTTGAGACTTCCCTGTTGGTTCAGTGGTTGGGACTTCGCTTTCAATGCAGCGGGTGTGGGTTTGATCCCTGGGCTTCCTCGGTGGCTGAATGGAATAGAAACTGCCTGCAGTGCAGGAGACACAGGAGATGCAGGTTCAACCCCTGCACCAGAAGCTCCTCTGGAGGAGGAAATGGCAACTGCAACCTACTCTAGTATTCTTGCCGGGATAATCCCATGGACAAAAGAGGCTGGTGGGCTAAAGTACACAGGGTCCCACAGAATCGAACATGACTGAGCATGCACACACAAGGAGGTTTAGGGAGCTAAGGTCTCACATGCTTCTTGGCCAAAAAAAAAAAAAAATTGAAGAAAGAAAAGAAGCAATATTGTAACAAATTAAAGACTTTAAAAATAGTCCACATTAAAAAAAATATTTAAAAAAAGAAACAGATAAGCAGACTTTGATGCTGGGGGTGGGATGAGGAGGAAGAATCTTCTAGTAAGAGGATACAGCACAGATGACAAATGCAAGGTAAATGAGGTATTTCTTAATGACATGATTTTCAATTTGGCTGGATTCCCAGGTATAAAATGATAATGTGGGGCAGTCTGTAACTACAATTCCTGGTGAAAACTCAAACTGGTTGAATTTGCTGAACTTAAGATATAAAACTCCAGCAAGGAAAAGATTGTACCCAAGTGCAGGGTCTCT
This sequence comes from Bos taurus, assembly GCF_002263795.3. Classification (NCBI taxonomy): domain Eukaryota; kingdom Metazoa; phylum Chordata; class Mammalia; order Artiodactyla; family Bovidae; genus Bos; species Bos taurus. The sequence continues at coordinate 17,903,252 of NC_037330.1, read as the reverse complement.
CAGTCTGGGACTGGGAGTATCTGAGGGAAAGTATAGAGGACCGAAGGGCCTTGAGGTGCAACTCTGTTGCATATCAATATAAGTTTCATGTGAAAATTTTAGCTGATTCTCATTTTCTGGGAGATACTGAAAATATTTTTTTAATCAGGTACCCGACTCAGTAGGCTATATTGCCCAGACTCAGAGCAGAATATCAGCCTATTATTTCCTATACTTAGGTTGCTTATTTCCAGAGTATAACCATCTTCCTCATTGCTAAGACCTGATTTTGCCTCTGTTGTGAAAGATCTATATCTAGACATATAGATAGCATCACTGACTCAATGAACATGAGTTTGAGCAAACTCCGGGAGATAGTGTAAGACAGGGAAGCCTGGCACACTGCAGTCCATGGGGTCGCAAAGAGTCAGACACGACTTAGCAACTAAACATCAACAGCATAATTACATATAATTATAATTTTAAATGTATTTTTTCTCATAAAACAAGTGATATATACTTTTATGTATGCAACATATGTCAATGTAGATAAGGAAGATGATTAAGACCAACCAAAAATCTTATCACCTAAAAATAACCACTGCTAATAATTTTATGGATCTATTTCCATACTTTATAAAAATCACAAAATAAGATTAGTTCAGAATATTTTACAACTTTTTTTAATGTACAATACCCTTCTATGCTCATAAATATTGATAAACACTATTTTGCTCTATTGGATGAATACACCATAAATGAATTTGTGCCACTATTTCGTTGATACCTGGCACTTATGTGTTTCCACTCTTTTGCTGTTTAAACAGCAGTAAAATAAACTCTGTTGTTGGTGATTATTATTAGCCATTTTTCTAAGATAGATTTTTAGAATTGGAATTCTACTTTTGAATTTTTTCTTGAGGTACAGTGATTTACAGTGTTGTGTTAGTTTCAAGTCTCCAGTAAAGTGATTCATTTACATACATATGTATTATATTCTTTTCCATTATGGCTCATTACAAGGTATTGAATATAGGTCCCTATGCTACAGAGGAAATCCGTGTTGTTTATTTTATACATATGGTGGTTTGCATCTGCTAATCCCAAACTTCTAACTTACCCCTTCTCTACTCTCTTTCTTTTTTGGTGACCACAGTTTGTTTTCTATGCCTGTGAGTCTTCTTCTGTTTTGTAAATAGTTCATTCAATGCCAGAAATTATGAAGTTTTTTTTTCCTTTCAGACCCTCCATGAACACTGCATCTTGGTATCAATTACAGTGCTTCCATTTAAGAAAATGATTTGGGGGAATACTTTTTTTTGGGAGCAAGAAGGAGTACTATGTTAAAAAATTACCCTAGCTACAGAAAAAAAAAATCTGTCTTGTGAAAAGAAACATTTTTTGAGAAACTTGACAAGTGTCTACCTACTTTACTGTCATGAAATCATATTCTCAGAAAAAGACTAGATGCTTTATCTTTTTGAGGGAAAAAGTGTGCTTTATGTTGTATAAAGCAATGTCTTAGAAAGTTTGATATACCATTGCTTAAACTTTCATATTTAGTTGATAGATTAAAAATTTTTTTTTTACTTTAGATATTCATTTACATTTGTGTGAGAGATTTCTGCAAATGAAATCTCATTTTTCTCTAGGAAACAAGCAAAATATTAATGCTTAGTTGATTGTATAAAGCTTAATATCTAAGAATATGTTTTTTCCATTTTTTATTTCTGCTGTTTATTGAAAACAGACATTCTCCAAACAAACAGACAAAAAACAAAAGACTTTTTAAAAGTTTTAGCAGAAACACATTTCCTTTGACAAGAGTAATCCTTAATATTTTGACCTATTCAGATTTCCCTATTCAGCACTTGGATTCCCTGTGCTAATTGTTTAATTTATATAGTATTTTGTTGACACACTGTTTAGTCTGTATCAAATTGACTTCAAGATTACTACTTTGAAAATAAACTAGTAATTTGATATTGTTTCTTGGTAAAGGTCTACATTTGGCATCTTCACATTTTCCAAATGTTTATACATCAAAAATATCAATACTATGAATGTCTTTGTCTGTGGCTTTAGTACTGATTCATTTTAACATTGTATATTCATTGTGCATACATACTCAGTCGCTCAGTCGTGTCCAACTCTTTGTGACCCAATGGACTGTAGCCCACTAGGTTTTCAAGGCAGAATATGGAGTGGGTTGCCATTTCCTCCTCCAAGGGATCTTCCTGACCCAGAAATCGAGCCCTAGTCTCCTATGTCTCCTGCTTTGGCAGGTGGATTCTTTACCACTGAGCCACCTGGAAAGCCACATACATTGTACATTTATTTATTTAACAAAAAAAACAAAGACTTCACATTTTGTGCAAATTGTCCTATATTCAAAATTTTAACAAGTTTATGCTGCTGAGTCACATCAGTCGTGTCCGACTCTGTGCGACCCCATAAACGGCATCCCACCAGGCTCCCCCATCCTTGGGATTCTCCAGGCAAGAACACTGGAGTGGGTTGCCATTTCCTTCTCCAATGCATGAAAGTGAAAAGTGAAAGTGAAGTCGTTCAGTCGTGTCTGACTCTTCGAGACCCCATGGACTGCAGCCCACCAGGCTCCTCCATCCATGGGATTTTCCAGGCAAGAGTACCGGAGTGGGGTGCCATTGCCTTCTCCAACAAGTTTATAGGGCTAGCAAAAATCAGTAAGCGGTAACATCATTTTTCTTTAGACTGTATCTAATTTTATGGTTTTAACAAGTGTTAAATATTTACACATTTTAAATACTTTCTAATTAGAAGAAAATTATGTTGGCAGAGCATTTGAAATTTAATATGTTCTTTTATCTAATTTTCAAAAAGTGTCAAATGCAGTATTGTGGCGGGTGTGATGTGTGCGTGCTCAGTTGCATCTGACTCTTTGTGATTCCACGGTCTGTAGCCTGCCAGACTCCTCTGTCCAAGCTTACTCCCTCGGTCTAATGAGATTTCAACAACTCTTAGTTCACAACATCTGCAGACCAAATTTTATTACTAGATACTGTACACTTCATGATTCAGCACAAACATTAATAAAAGTAATTTTTGTTTCTGTCTATAAAACTGTCACAAATAAAACAATAAAAGAAAATCATCCTATGGTGAAAGAAAGTATGGGGTGCTAATTTTCTCTCTTATTTAGTAGGAAGTCAAGAAATACTGTCTAAACTTGGCAAGTGAAGAGAGAGAATTTTAGTTATAATGTTTAAAGTTACAGTGGTAAGGTGGTAAAGAACCCACCTGCCAATGCAGAAGACACAAGAGACGTGGGTTTGATCCCTGGATCAGGAAGATCGCCTGGAGAAGGACTGGCAACCCACTCCAGTATTCTTGCCTGGAGAATCCCATGGACAGAGCAGCCTGGCTGGCTACAGTGCATAGGGTTGTAAAGAGTCAGACACAACTGAAGTCACTTAGCACGCATGCACATGGTACTTGAAAAATAAAACCATGTCTAAGTAAGGAGGAGGGAGGGAGGGGTTGATGAACATGAGCTTCATTCACTGTGTTTCGCTGGGGGAAGTATATAGACATGTCTGTAAGGTATAAACAGGTTATTTAGAATGAGGCATTTTTCATATTACAAGCTATTTTAATAACTTGGTTTTTAATTTTTACTTAAATATATTATTTTTTCTAAAAATCAATAAAGCCACATCCCATTTCTACACCCTTGTATGAGTCCCAGGCCAAACCTTCCTTAACAGATCAAGTGTAAGTTCAACTCTTGGTCAGAGGGAACCCATTTCAAATCTCTAATAACTCTGTCACCTTACTCGAGTTTCTATGCTTTTCTGTGCCTCGGTTTCGTCATTTAGAAATAAAGTAACATAAGAGTATCTGTTTCCGAAACTGTGGAGGGGGTTATGGGTGATATTGTAGATAACGTGTTTTGACACATTTAGCTCAATTGTTAGCTATACCTTACATTTGGGGTATACTCTATTTTTAAAATTTATTTAGTTTAATTGGAGGATAATTGCTTTATAATTTTGTGTTGGTCTCTGCCAAATATCAACTTGAATCAGCTATAGGTATATGTATGTCCCTTCCCTCTTGAATCTCCCTCCCATCCCATCCCACCCATCTAGATTGTCACAGAGCATCTGATTTGAGCTCCCTACGCACACAGCAACTTTCCACTAGCTATCGATTTTACATATGGTAATGTATATGTTTCCATGCTACTCTCTCAATTCATCTCATTCTCTCCTTCCCCCATTGTATTCACAAGTCTGTTCTTTATGTCTGGTTTTTTTTTTAATAGGCTTTGTATTTAGAATAATTTTAGATTTATAAGAAAGTTGCAAAGACAGTACAGAGAATTCCCCATATCCCCTGTAACAGTTGCCTTTGTCGTTGAGATCTTACATTAGTATGGCATATTTGTTACACTTAAAGAATCAATATCGATACATTATTATGAACTGAAGTCCACACTGAATCCTGATTTCCTTAATTTTTACCTAGTGTCTATTTCATGTTCCTGGATTCCATCCAGGACACCACATACATTCACTTGTCTTGTCTCCTTAGTCTCCTCTCGACTGTGACAGCTTCTCAGACTCTCCTTATCTTGGATGACCCGTATAGTCATGAGGAGTACCAGTCAGGCATTTTGTAGGATGTCTCTCAGTTGGGATTTGTGTGTGTTTTTCTCATGATTAGAATGAGATGATGGATTAGGGGAAGGAGGACTGCAGGGGTAAAATGCCATTCTCATCCCATCATATCCAGGGTAGATACTATCCATATGACATCACTGTTGATAATGACCTTGATCACCCAGCTGAGGGAGTGTTTGTCAGGTTTCTCCACTTTAAAGTTATTCTTTTTCCTTCCACTCTGTATTCCTCTCTGGAAGGAAGTCATTATGAGCAACCCATTCAAAGGAGTAGAGATTTGGGCTCATCTTCTTGAGAGGGAAGTATCTATATCAATTCTTTGGAATTTTTCTGTAGGAAGAGTACCCCCCCTAGTTTACTCAATCATTTATTTATATCAGTATGTACTCACAGATACTGGTATCTATTTATATGATACTTTGAGTTTTAATCCATTGCCAATTTATTTATTTTGTTGCTCATATTATTCCAACTTTGGCAGCTCTTTCAGTGAGCTTCAATATTCCTTTGGTAACAAGCTACTGGACTCCTTTTTAAGCACTTCCTTATTTTATGACATTTTAAGATGATTCAGGTTCATTTTGTGTATTCTTTACCCCAGACCTACATTCATCTATTTGTCTTGTGAATCTTAGTTTGTTTTATTGGGAAAGTATATTATGAACTAAGATCTGAGTGTTGGTTGTGTTCAGTGCTACTGGGATATCACTGCTTCTTATCCTTCTCAATGGATGGAGCTTCGAAATATATATGTGTATAGACATGTGTCTATAATTCTTTCAATAGTTTTCCATTTATCTATATATTCAGCTGCCTATAAATTCATACCGATGTCTTCAACTCTAATTCAGTATCACATGGCTTGTCCTAGCCTCATTTTTTGCTTATCTATAATCTTCTCCTCCAGCACTGAGAAATCCAGTTCCCACCTTCTGTCTCACTTATTTGTTCATTCCCAGTATGCAAGAATAGTGTGCATTCTGTTTTGAAAACAAAATTATGAAAGCCCAGGAGGAAGTTCGTGCTATGTAAGAAACTTTTTTTCTTGCCTCTGGAGGCTATATAAACTACTGATTAAAGAGGAAAGAATGGGGAGCCAGAGTCCTTGAACTTATATAAGTATGGGTCAAGATAGAGACCAGACATCCTGAAAGCCAAGGGACTAAACTGAAATGGATTGTCATTCCACGAGGACTTCTACTCCCCACCCCCAGAAATCATCTGCCAAATATAGATGTCTCAACTTCCTCCTCCTGGCATCCCACCTTAGCATACTCATTTTCCATCAACAAGTTCATCACACGGCTTAGGCAAAAAGCATGAGATCACGAACAGTTTGTGTGGGACTGTGGGCATGAGAAAGCCTCATTCCATTCCTGGGCATGGGTTAGGACCAGTCTGGATTCTCTCTATGAACTAGAACAGGAGAGGACATAGCACCTCTGTCTTAAAACTACAAGTATTATAGCACATAGGAAGTGGGAGAGCCTGTGGGTAGATAAAAGAACACAAGTATTAAACTTGTGACCTAAGTAGTTCCTATATCTCAGAATGGTGGGTAGTTCTGAATGTCCTAGTAGGTAAAATCTAGATACAAATTATTTGACATATATAGTCTTCAAGAGAAGGCTGTTCTTCCTAACAATGGATTCTAAAAGAAATTGCTTGCAATGATCAGTGATACACTTAAAAACATTACTAGAACAAAATTACAGATGGATAACAACCAGTATTGCTTTACCTCCCACTGAGAAAAGCAAATCATATTAAAACAAAATGCTGAGAGGGTCAGTGGAAAGTATAAGGAAACCTGAAAACCGAAGGTCTTGCAAGTGTAGTCATTGCTCGGTTCACAAGGATTGTAATTCATCCATATGTGAAATACAGATAATAAAATACTCCTGTTCTTCATTCTGGTGTGAAATGATGCTCGAAAAAGATAAAGGGGTCTAAGTAAATCTTTTTTGTTCGTGCATGCCAGTCGTGTCCGACTCTTTGTGATTCCATGGACAGTAACCTGCCAGACTCCTCTGTCCGTGGAGTTTTCCAGGCAAGAATATTGGAGTGGATTATCATTTCTGCTCCTTTAACCATCCTGCTGAGGCATCATCTAAAACCCAAGACTGCTCTAACTGCATCTAACTCCTAGACTGCTCTGTCTTCAGCAGCTCTGCCAGTCCTTTCAAGTCCTTAGATTCTCACTGATCCCAATCTTCCTCTCTGGAGCTTCAATATACCCTCCCAACACGGACCTTTGGATGTCTCCATTCTTCTTCTGATTGAGGTCCTAGAAGTTCTCCCCTTATCTCTGACAGGTTCTCTCTGTCCTGCTTTGATTGCCCATGAAGTGGAGGGATTGACACATTCTAAACCCCAGGCAAACTCAGTCCCTGCCTGGATCTACCACTAACTCTACTCATTTCTTTAGTGCTGAGTTAATAAGTTTGCTCTCAGAGAATACAGGTAAATGATTTTTAGGGAACTTTCCTCATTACAGCTTTACGAGAGTGATTCTTCAAATATATGGCTCCAGTCAACCCTGAATCCTTGCCTGATCCATCCCAATGTCCAATGCCACAGCTATAGCCCAACCCAAGCATGACTCATGGGGATATTTGTAGGTGGTGGCGGTGGTCCTGTTAGAGGTTGTAGGAGAATGTTGTGAAACCAGCTTTTGCCAGTCACTGACATGTTCTTGTGATATCCACTAGTATTTATAAATCTTTAGAGAAATAAAAATATAGATCGTAATTACTGAGGGACACTGGACTAGCCAGATAATAATATAATAAGAACAGCAGCACAAAAAACAACAGCAACAATCTGTATTTATAGAGAGCCTACTATGTACAAGCACACTGCTAATCTCTGTACACATATCATTTACTTAATCCTCAAGACATCTCTATGTTGTTGTTGTTCGTCACTCAGTGGTGTTCGACTCTTTGTGACCCCATGGAGTCAGGATGCCAGACTTCCCTGGTAGCTCAGCTGGGAAAGAATCCACATGCAATGCAGGTTCAATTACTGGGTGGGGAAGTTATCCTGGAGAAGGAACACCACTCCAGTATTCTTGGGCGTCCCTGGTGGCTCACCTGGTAAAGAATCCACCTGCAAACTCTTGTTTGGAGAATTCAATGGACAGAGGAGCCTGGCAGGCTACAGTCCACGGGATCACAAAGAGACGGACATGACTGAGCGACTTTTCACAGCTCTATGAAGCAGATGCGATTTTATCATCCTTTTACGAATGAGTGATCAATTACAGAGACGTGACAAACCTAACGCTGCACAACTGCTAAGTGATGAGACCCAGATTCGAAGCTGGGCGGTCTGAGTGCAGATACTAGACATTTAGCCCCTATGCCATGCTCTCAGAATGACGGTGCTGCCTCTCAGCCCCGAGTCACCTCTCCACCCCAAGGATGAACACTGGGTAGAATCAACTGACCTTGAGTTTCATCCTACTTCTGTCACAATTTTAACTCTGTGAAGTGGCTCATCTGATCCTCCAACTCTCAAGTGTGAAATATAGACACTTAACCAAGTCAAATGACATATTTTATTTGTAATTAATTCACTCATTCTACTGACTAATATATCAAGAACTGCTTCTTGAGGTACTATCATTCTTTCTTTCTTTCTTTTTTTTTTTTTTTTGTATTGATGTTGTTGCTATTTAGTCGCTAAGTTGTGTCTGACTATTTTGTGACCCCAGGGACTATAGCCCACCAGGCTCCTCTGTCCATAGAATTCTCCAGGCAAGAATACTGGAGTGGGTTGTCATTTCCTTCTCCAGGGAATCCTCCCAACCCAGAGATCAAACTTGCATCTCCTGCCTTGGCAGGTGAATTCTTTACCTCTGAGCCACCTGGGAATCCCATTACCAATTTTATTTGTATATTCAACTGATATTTACTGGGGAGATAAAACAACGCAATTTGGTAGATTCAAAGATGGTAAGTAAAGGCAGAGACATATAAGATTTTGGTTTGCCAAGTCAGATATATTGACGGGCTTATAAAATTAGAGTTATTTTCTAACAAAAATAGCAGAAGAGTAATGGCCTAGTTTGTGAGGTAATGCATTATCCAAATTAAAGCATTTTATTTGAGGCCAGAAGTGCAGCATCAGGCACATGGGGGAGAGGATGTTGGCACCTGACTAGACGTTTGCTAAGACTCCTCCAAGGCTGAATGAGTTTGTGACTTGCCTGTGCTCCTTATATCTTGTAATAGCCTATGAAGATCCCTGGATGAGCTTGGAGAAAGGTAGCAGCGTTGCCAGAATGTTCCATGGGCTGACTTTCATTCCAAGGTACTACCAGCACCCTCTAGAACTATGTTTCTCAAACTAGCGGCATCACCCAGAGAATATTTAAGCAGTGAGAATGCTTAGGACCCAATTCTCAGAGACAACTCAATAGGTCATAGCTGGGAATGTGCATTTTAAAAAAGTCCTTCCCGCAAACGGCTCACATGCACAGCCAGGTTTCAAGTCTCTGATCTGTAACAGCACCAAGGGCAAGACTGAAAGAATTCTTTCCTTGCTTCATGAAACTCCTTGCTGGGTTGGCCCTCTTACTTAGAAACCTAGAATTGTGTGATCTTCACTACACATAAACTTACCAATATTCTGTTTTTTCATAGCCAGTAACACTAAACTCATAGCGTTGTTCAGGGGAGAGAGTAAAACTGGTGAAATGTAGTATAAATGTGGAGGAATGTGACAGACTTCCCTTATGGGACTACTTCCCTAAACCTTGAATGGCTTAGAGCTACAGTTCACAGACTGGCAGAGCAGAAATTCCTAATGCCGCAGAGAAGAATTGCAGGCCCCACACTGAGCACTTGCCTAAGCCTTCATCATACCTGAGCCCTATGCTCTAACAGTTTAGAGGACAGGCCTTCCTAGGTCAAGATAACCTCCAGATCCAAATTGAAGCTGACTTTTTGAGGGAGGGGTGGTATCACTATCCCTGCCTTTTTCTTCTCTTTTTAATAATTATTTATATTTAATTGGAGGTTAATGGCTTTACAATATTGTACTGGATTTTTTTAAGATGTGTTCATGGCAAGCTGAAGGATATGATCTACTGGACTATGTCTCTTTGGCACAGTGGAGAGAAGGATGGTGAAGTCTTTGGCATGGGGTTGTGATGAACCAGAGATATTATGAGTACGGAAATCTCTAAGAATGGTAGGATGACAGAGTCAAAGATCTATTCTTTTCCCTTTGGTGAGCATCAGAAGAGAGGGATGAAGCTATACAGGAGCAGGAAAGCCCTGTCACTATAGGCTGCAGTGTCTCGTTTCCTGGTAGGTTCAGAAATATCTTCTTGGGATCATTGCCTGGAGGAAAAGGAGTAGGCAAGGTGATCTCTCTGTATCTTTTCTGACCTTAGGACTAAAAGGTGTCATTTGATGGTGACATTTGTAAATGTAAGCCCTAGAGGTCTTAGTAGGCTTCCCAGTGGCTCAGTGGTAAAGAATCCACCTGCCAATGCAGGGGATGTAAGAGATGCAGTTTTCCGTCCCTGGGTGAGGAAGATCCACTGGAGGAGAAGATGGCAACCTGCTCCAGTGGTCTTGCCTGGAGAATCCCATGGACAGAGGAGCCTGGCAGGCTATGTAGTCCATAGGGTTGCAAAGAGTCAGACACAAGTGTGTGATAGAGCACACACTCAGGAGGTCTTAGTTATTGCTCAACTCACTGAGGTCAACTGAGGGTCAGGGTGGAGCCCAGGATTCAAAGGAAGATGCTTACATTTGTTACCAACACAACCATCAAAAATGATAAATCAGAAAGTCACTCAGGTCCTAAAAAGATCAAGCAGCCCCCATCATTACCTGAGAGATCAAGATAAGAACAATAACAACACTCATTTTACAAGTGAAGACACTGCAGCCTGGAAGAGGCAAGTGACCCACAGGTGGTCAATGTCAGGACTGGGCCTGTGCCCTAGGGTGACCTGCTACTTCATTCCAAGGGAGTTTTATATAATGGGAGCCTAAAGAAAAGAGGGGCCATAATGTTGGTACCAGATTACATTGCTGTGTGTCCCCTGGTCCCACAGGAATAAGACTCAGCAGCTGGTGAACATTGGAAACTGCGATAAAGAATGATAACGCTTATGCTGTACCTACAGCTCACAGAACCCCACTCAATGCTGGTGTTGTTTTCTTCTTTCAAACCACCATCCTATACAACGAGGTGGGCCTATGTCTCTAGTCCACACTGTACAGACAGGGAAGTGGGACTGGATTTGAGGCCATGTCAGTCCCAGAAGCAAGAGTTGGGGATGTGCTATGCTGAGTAGATCGTGTCTCTTTCTTCTATCCCCTAATTGGGATGGGTTCGGACCCACAGGGCCATCACTGAATGCAGGTCATGACTTCCATCCCAAGCCAAGCACAAGCATCATGGTCCTTCAGCAGTCCAAATGTGAATCCCATTGCCCTTGAGAGGACCATGAATCCTCTCCCTAGGCTGTTTTGCCACCAGTCTGCCCACACACTGGTGTTCTGGCCCATAGGAAGATGGTTCAAAGATCTCACTGCTCCGTCATAATGAAGATCCTTGTTTTCCTTTATTTCATCTCTTAGGAATTAACTTGATAAGAATCTCATACATGCCAGTGCTGGCCTGGTTGGTTCCTCACCCTTCTATTAAGGGCACACCCAAGACAGAAGGAATCCTGAGCATGCCTGAATCCTCAGGCAGGCAGGATGGTGAGGAGGTGTTTGGGCAGATGAGAGCAGAGTCCAGAAATGCACAAGGAATTCTCCAGTCCAGTTTTCTGTCAAGGGAAGACCTTCAATCACGTTTCAACAATTACAAACTCATTAACAAAAGAGCTCCCCCTAGTCCCACTCTGATCCTCACATCAGACTTGTAGCCTGGTTGTCACCACAGACATCAGCTCATGTAATCAAGTCAAGGCACCTAAGGCCACCTAAACTGAGGAATCTTTCTAAAATGTAAATCTCATCACGTCCCTTCTTTGCTTAAATGGTCAATGATGCCCCAACTGTCTCTTAAAAAGGTCAAACTATTTTAGGCAGCATAATAGAGTTTTCAGATGAAATTGATTGTTTACCTCCAATATATACAGCAGGTAAAGGTGTAATGACTCTGACTGCAGCAAAAGATAAGTGGAAGGTCCAGACTGATGTCTCCTCAGAACCCCCACCCCCACATAGCCCAAATGGTTAAGAATTAAAGATAAACACGGAGAAGGCAATGGCACCCCACTCCAGTACTCTTGCCTGGAAAATCCCATGGACGGAGGGGCCTGGTGGGCTGCAGTCCATGGGGTCACTAGGAGTCAGACACGACTGAGGACTTCACTTTCACTTTTCACTTCCTGCATTGGAGAAGGAAATGGCAACCCACTCCAGTGTTCTTGCCTGGAGAATCCCAGGGACGGGGGAGCCTGGTGGGCTGCCGTCTCTGGGGTCGCACAGAGTCGGACACGACTGAAGTGACTTAGCAGCAGCAGCAGCAAAGATAAACAATCTTTTAAAACCTGACTCAAAATTTTTAAGGAATCTTCTTATCAGTAAGATGGTGAGGGAAAGGAAGCAAAAATGTATTTACAATCTACTACCTGTTAAACGTTACTCTCATTATCACAGTAAATAGTTCTATGGGGTTCTTATTTTACAGATTAACCCCATTTTATAGATTAAGAAAAAGAGATGAGGCTCAAAAACACTAAATAGCATACTCATGATTCAAAGGCTAGTGCCCTGACTCTGAGAACCATCTTCTTCCAGCTTTTGTGCCTGCAGAGACAGGAATTTAACACAATAGCAACAGTGGCGGCAGGGCGAAAGGACTGGAAGTGACCCAAGGCAGAGCAACTCATACTGTCTGCAGGCGTGGCTCTCCAAGGAGGTGATATTTGAACATCCCAGGCAATAGGGTTTTGAGGGATATAGTTTTGGAAACCATTACTCTATAGGCTAAAGTACACAACCCAGTATGTAACTCTCCAGATGCTCTGGGCCCTCCTTTCCTTTTCATCCAGCTGGTGTCCTACTTCCGGCTCTTATCCAACAGTGTGGCCACTCTGCTCCCGGAAAAGATTAAGCCCTTTCACATCTCTGTGCCTATGCGTGTGTTCGGTTTCCCTCTCACCCCCTGATTAACGCCCACTCTGGTTTTGAGCCTCCGTCTTATTTTATGTTGTAACATGGGGTTAACAGCAAGAAACTCAATGAGATAATGTTTTGGAATAATGAAAATAACAAGTTTGACAGACGACAGGTTAAGAATAAATCTTAATTCCCTTCCTATCCCTCATATCAACCTACCTGTATCATTCCTTAAGGGCAAATAAGTATCTTAACCTTTTTTGTGAATTCACAAAACCCTGCACCCAATAGGTACTCAGTGAACAAATCAATGTCATTAAAATGGTCATTTCCAAGTTATGGTTAGAAAAGATTTTCTCTGGGATAAATAATTTTTCATGATTGAATCAATGGTTCGTTGATGATATTAGACCAATGCCATAGAACTGTTTTTCAACCTTTGAAAATTATTTGTAATGTTTTAGTGGGGGCCATGCAGTTCAGTTCAGTTCAGTCACTCAGTAGTGTCCAACTCTTTGTGACCCCATGAACTGCAGCACATCAGGCCTCCCTGTCTGTCACCAACTCCCAGAGTCCACCCAAACCCATGTCCATTGAGTCAGTGATGCCATCCAATCATCTCATCCGCTGTCATCCCCTTCCCCTCCTGCCCTCAATCTTTCCCAGCATCAGGGTCTTTTCAAATGAGTCAGCTCTTTGCATCAGGTGGCCAAAGTATTGGAGTTTCAGCTTCAACATCAGTCCTTCCAATGAACACCCAGGACTGTTCTCCTTTAGGATGGACTGGTTGGATCTCCTTGCAGTCCAAGGGACTCTCAAGAGTCTTCTCCAACACCACAGTTCAAAAGCATCAATTCTTCGGCACTCAGCTTTCTTCACAGTCCAACTCTCACATCCATACATGACCACTGGAAAAACCATAGCCTTGACTAGACAGACCATTGTTGGCAAAGTGATGTCTCTGCTTTTGAATATGCTTTCTAGGTTGATCATAACTTTCCTTCCAAGGAGCAAGCATCTTTTAATTTCATGGCTGAAATCACCATCTGCAGTGATTTTGGAGCCCAGAAAAATAAAGTCAGCCACTGTTTCCCTATCTATTTGCCATGAAGTGATGGGACCAGATGCCATGAAGGGATATAATGTTGCCCATCCCACAGATCTGGGCTTCAGTGGCTCAAACTCTTAGCTAGGAGAGAAATGACTAGGCAAGAGTCACATATATACACAATACTCCGCTTTGTCACAGTCAGATGACTTAAGTAATTTTCTCTACTAAATAGGATGAACTAAATAGACTATAAGGAATTGCTTCCTCATCATGTGTCTTACCTTCCAGTGTTTCGCATCCTCACATGCACATTAGCCATCATCTCCTCCTTCAGGTTCACTACCACTCACAACCCCAGATAAAATAAGTTCAGGGACAATAGCAAGCCAGGAAAAGCCCTTGAAAGTCTGATGTTAATGAGTAAAATACACATTTGAAGATGTACAGAGACCATCTGGTCCAGTCTCCTTTGAAACCCAGAGGACTAGCAGAGCCAGGACCAGAGGCCTGACTTCATTGCCAAACTCTTACGGCTGATTGGCACTAATGACTCCACCCTGGGAGCAGCCTCCATATCTGACCTATTTACCTGCCGCTGACCTGGCCTCCCAAGGTACTCTCTCTCCAGGAGTGAAAGGAGGGAGACCTTTGCCTCAACCACAAAGAGCTCATTAATTCACTGAGCAAAACTTTTTTTTTTTTTTTTGAGGCCTTACAAGATGTTAGGCATTGCAGGTGCCGAGGATAAACAGTGAACTAGCAAATACTGAGATTTCATTCTATCCAGGCTGTAGTTGTTCAGTCGCTCAGTCGTCTCCAACTCTTTGCAACCCCATGCAGCACTCCAGGCTTCCCTGCCCTTCACCATCTCTCAGAGCTTGTTCAAACTCATGTCCATTGGGTCGCAGATCCAGGATGACAGGTATTGAAAAATAAATGCAAGTATGGTGCAATGAGAAGTACAGGAAGCTACAATGATAATCTCTACAATCTTTTGTAGGAGATAGAAGAATCCAGAGCAAAGGAGTAGAGAGGCATTGGAAAAGAAAAGGAGCTGATCCTTCTCTAACACAGGAAGTCACAGAAGATAGTCGCAGGCATGGATAGGCTTGAAGACTTGGTGGTGGGAAGTGGAACACTTTACACTTGAGGCTCTTGTCTGCCCCAAGAAGTGGAGGCAGCAGCATGTATCTAGAGGGAGAAAAGTCATGATGTGTGTGCAGAGTAAGTACAGAGTATACGGGATTGCCAAGCAGTGTTTTGGGCTCAACTAAGGCTGCTGTCTCGGAGAAGGCAATGGCATCCCACTCCAGTACTCTTGCCTGGAAAATCCCATGGACAGAGGAGCCTGGAAGGCTGCAGTCCATGGGGTCGCAAAGAGTCGGACATGACTGAGCGACTTCACTTTCACTTTCTTTCACTTTTATAGCAGCAAGGCATAACAGGGAAGATTCAGCCAAAGTTGGAGTTTTGTCAGTCAAGTGCATTGACAAACTAAAGGTGCAAGAAAGTTTATTTACTGTTTTTCAGTTGCTAAGTCGTGCCTGATTCTTTGTGACCCCATGGACTGCAGCACACCAGGCTTCCCTGTCGATCACCATCTCCCAGAGTTTGCTCAAACCCTTGGCCATTGAGTCGATGATGCCATCCAACCAACTCATCCTCTGCTGCCCCCTTCTCCTCTTGCGTTCAATCATTCCCAGCATCAGGATCTTTCTGAGCAAGCTGGCTGTTTGCATCAGGTGGCCAACGTATTGGAGCTTCAGCATCAGTCATTTCAATGAATATTCAGGGTTGATTTCCTTTAGGATTGATTGGTTTGATATCCTTGCAGTCCAAGGGACTGTCAAGAATCTTATTCAGCACCACAGTTCAAAAACATCAATTCTTCAGCACTCAGTTTTCTTTATGGCCCAATCCTCACATCCATAATTTGTTGGTCAAAATGTGGTTGAAATGATGAACTAAGAAAAGCAAACTAGGAAAGTTGCTGGTGGGAAGGGAGCTAGTAGATTTCAAGCAAGTTAAAAACAAGGAACTATGATCAAAGAAAGAGCTAGCTAGAGAGTTAGGAGACCTGGTTTCTAGTTCAGACTCTGTAAGACTCAGAGCATCTCCTTCATCCTCTCTGGCTTTCAGTTTTGTCATACATGTGTAGAGGGTAAGAAGTGGCCTGAAATCTTGTCCAGGTGGGCTCTTCTATGAGGCTACATCATTGGTCAATGTTTTAGACACTTTGGGATCTGAATCAGATATACCAATCCTTCGGTTGTGGCCCCAGGGTGCTTGGATGACTGGCCCCTAATCTGTTAACAGAGTTTTCAGAAACTCCTACATATGTCCTGGGTGACCCAACATTTGTGGCTTCAGATTTTTATCTCAAGCATGCATTGGATTCCTCCATAAACCCTAAATTCAATCTCTGGGTTATTCTGTTCCCATATAAACCCCTTGGAAATCACAATCTGCTCATCTTTATGGAAATACTTCCAGGATTTATGGTGGGGAGGATGCTCTGGAAAGATATTCATGAGCATCCAGTAATGACCAAGTGTGACAGAGTGACAGAGCCCCTGGAATGTGGGAAATGGCCACCATAAGGACCTGGTTGGGAACATCTTTCATATGACCATGGCTCATTCCCTCGAGTTGGGGGCAGGACACGTATAAAAGGCCTCAGATCACGGTGTCTCCTCACTGCATTTGATATACCATCACTTGCCTGAGGTACGAAGAACAAGGTGAGTGTCTTCATTGAACTGATGGCAATTTGGGGAGGGCCAGGACTGCCACACATCAACTAGACAAGCCACTCCAGGTTGGAGAGAATGGGAACTACCTTGTAATTGAAGGACAATCAGGCTCATGGAAATCACTGAGGTGGCTCAGAAGAAGCAATCCTGGTCGGGGGGTGGGGGATAAATGGTAACCAGAGATTGGGCCAGGGGGTGGGGGGTGGTTACTTTGTAAGACAAGAGATAGCCACACAGGGCTTAAGGCAGAGCCCATGATGTAAAGAAAGAAAAAAAGGCAAATGATGAAACCGGTTAGTATGACCATGGGCTCAGGCTAAACATGTGGTTTCTAAGGTTCTTAAACCAGAAAATGTTATTTAAAAGTTTAAGATTTGGGGAACTATCTAGTGCCCCACATTGCTGCCTTTGAATTCAGAAGACTTAGGAGAACCATAACAGGTCAGAGAAGGTGTGTATGTGTGTGTGTGTGTGTGTGCTTAGTTGAGTCCAACTATTTGCAACCCCGTGGACTGCAGCCCACCGGCTCCACTGTCCATGGAATATTCTCGGCAAAAATACTAGAGTGGGTTGCCATTTCCTTCTCTAGGGGATCTTCCCAACCCCAGGGATTGAACCCATGTCTCCTGCCTTGCAAGCAGATTCTTAACCACTTAGCCACCTGGAGAAGGTGTTACCAAAGTCTAACTTACACACTGCTGATTTCCCCTATGCCAGGAAAGTAGGGCTACTCTGCTATAAAGATATGGGCCCTGGAGCCACAGAATCAATTACAGAACATCAGACTCCGGGGAAAATACTGATACAAATGAGGTTTATATTCACTGACCTTTTGGAATATCTGCATTGCTTTACAGAGCAACTGAACATTCTCCAAGATGTTCTGCCAGCAAAACCAGCAGAAGTACCAGCTCCCCACCAAGAGCCTTCCCAAATATCCACCTAAGCGCTTCCCTCAGGTTCCTCAGGCCCCTCAGGCCCCTCAGGCCCCTGCTCCCTACCTGCCTCCCACCCGCACCCACTATGTCTCCAGCTGCTCTATTTCTGGCTTTGGAGGCTGCAGCTCTCTGGTATCCCATCGGTTCCCAAGCAACTACCGACGCCAGCCCCAGCCTTCCAGCTGCTTAGACGTGGAGCTTGCTGGATGTTCCAGTTGCTGCCACGGTTTTGGGGACTACAACTGTTGAGGAACTGTTGTTGACCTGCAACTGTTGAGGATCCAAAGAGCCACAGCCAAGGACCAGTCTGGAGCCAATGTCACTTCTTGGTCTTATTCTTCCCTCTCCTCCTGAATTAAGCTGCTGGGATGGATTCCTCTTTTTCCCGAAAATCTCGTACCTCCTGGCCTTAGCTCTGGTCTTAGGTCAAGAAGATCCAAATACTGGAATAAAGTCTGCTTCTTAAAGCCTTCTCAGTGTGCAAAAATAAAGTTTATCTGTCTTGGCACCCAGAACTTCTTGGTATTTGTTGATGCCCCCAGCCTCGGCTCTGAGACGTTCCCAGGAATCTGGATTCCTTAAGCAGACTTCCTCCAAGAGACACCAGGTGGGACATTTCTCTTAGGTAGACCCTGGGTCTGAGCGGTTTGGGAGGCTGTGAACAAAAGATCCAGAGAGAAATAGGAGGGGGGGTCCCCAAAGTAGCATGACCCAGTTCCACTTCTGTGGCCCCCTTTGCCACCATCACTGAAGTTTCTTCCTACTCAAAAAGGACACACTACTTCCCAGCCCCAGAATTTAGCCTCCAGAACCTTCTTATCTGGGGTAATCATGTGCTTAAGAAAGAAATGACACAAAGGTACTTGTAGTTTCCAGATCTCAGTTCAGAAAGCCATGAAAATGATTCTCTGAGCAAATCTGCCTGACCTAGCCCCTCACACCTTCTCTCCACTCAGGTGCCAGAATCTGGTGGGAATATATGTCGAGGTCCAGTGAGCACAATACCCCTGAGAGACATTCGGGTCCTGCTGTTGCTTTTCATCCCATGTCATTTCTTTCCCTCTTTTATTTAATGGGACAAGTGGCATGGGTTGGGGAGCAAGTTCTCAAAGTACTTTTTCCAGACTAACAGTGGGCCATAGGCAACAGTAATACTTCTGCCCTTCCCCCAGCACCGTGGTTCTTTTTTCTTAAATTTTTATTTTATAATAGAGCAGAATTGATTAACAATGTTGTGTTAGTTTTAAGTGTGCAGCAAAGTGATTCACTTATATATGTATCTATTCTTTTTCAAATTCTTTTCCCGTTTAGGTTATTAGAGAATATTAAGCAGAGTTCACTGTGCTATACAGTGGGCCCTTGCTGGGCTTCTAGTTTTTTAAGTACTTTTATTCTTAAATTCCTTTATTTTATTTACTTTTGGCTGTGCTGGGCCTTCGTTGCAGCACGTGGGCCTTCTCTAGGTGCAGCAAGTGGTGGTGACTCTCTAGCTGCTGTGCACAGGCTTCTCGCTGCAGTAGCTGCTCTTGTTGTGGAGCCTCTAGATGTGCAGGTTCGGTAGCTGCAACTCACAGGCTCCAGAGCACCAGCTTAGCAGTTGTGGCTCATGGGCTTATTTGTCCTGCGGCATGTGGAATCTTCCTGGACCAGGGATTGAACCTGTGTCCCCTGCATCAGCAGGTGGACTCTCAACCACTGGACCACCAAAGAAGTGCCTAGCATATCTATTTTAAGTGTTTTAAATTGACAAAGGAGGCAAGAATATACAATGGGTTAAAGACTATCTCTTTAACAAGTGGTGCTGGGAAAACTGGTCAACCACTTGTAAAAGAATGAAACTAGAACACTTTCTAACTCCATACACAAAAATAAACTCAAAATGGATTAAAGATCTAAACATAAGACCAGAAACTATAAAACTCTTAGAGGAGAACATAGGCAAAACACTCTCCAACATACATCACAGCAGGATCCTCTATGACCCACCTCCCAAAATATTGGAAATAAAAGCAAAAATAAACAAATGGGATCTAATTAAAATTAAAAGCTTCTGCACAACAAAAGAAACTATAAGCAAGGTGAAAAGACAGCCTTCAGAATGGGAGAAAATAATAGCAAATGAAGCAACTGACAAACAACTAATCTCAAAAATATACAAGCAACTCCTGCAGCTCAATTCCAGAAAAATAAATGAACCAATCAAAAAATGGGCCAAAGAACTAAATAGACATTTCTCCAAAGAAGACATACAGATGGCTAACAAACACATGAAAAGATGCTCAACATCACTCATTATCAGAGAGATGCAAATCAAAACCACTATGAGGTACCATCTCATGCCAGTCAGAATGGCTGCGATCCAAAAGTCGACAAGCAATAAATGCTGGAGAGGGTGTGGAGAAAAGGGAACCCTCTTACACTGTTGGTGGGAATGCAAACTAGTACAGCCACTATGGAGAACAATGTGGAGATTCCTTAAAAAACTAGAAATAGAACTGCCCAGTAATCCCACTATTGGGCATACACACTGAGGGAACCAGAATTGAAAGAGACACGTGTACCCCAGTGTTCATCGCAGCACTGTTTATAATAGCCAGGACATGGAAGCAACCTAGATGTCCATCAGCAGATGAATGGATAAGAAAGCTGTGGTACCTATACACAATGGAGTATTACTCAGCCATTAAAAAGAATACATTTGAATCAGTTCTAATGAGGTGGATGAAACTGGAGCCCGTTATACAGAGTGAAGTAAGCCAGAAAGAAAAACACCAATACAGTATACTAACGAATATATATGAAATTTAGAAAGATGGTAACAATAACCCTGTCTGTGAGACAGCAAAAGAGACACAGATATATAGAACAGTCTTTTGGACTCTGTTGGCATGGGGGGGATGATTTGGGAGAATGGTATTGAAACATGTATAATATCATATAAGAAACGAATTGCCAGTCCAGGTTCGATGCAGGATACAGGAAGCTTGGGGCTGGTGCACTGGGATGACCCAGAGGGATGGTATGAGGAGGGAGGTGGGAGTGGGGTTCAGGATTGGGAACACGTATACACACATGACGGATTCATGTTGATGTATGGCAAAACCAATACAATATTGTAAAGTAATTAGCCTCTAATTAAAATAAATAAATTTAAATTAAAAAAATAAATAAATATTGTAGTACATACATGTCAGTCCCAAACTCCCAATCTATTCCAGTACTCTGGGTCTTCATCACAGTTTCATGACACTTGGTTACCTGTTGGGCTGGTGAGAGACAAAATATGGAGTTATGGTCAGTCCTCTAGAAACTGTACATAGTCCCAGCTTAGTTGAAGCAAGCCACACAGCTACTAAAACATCTGGGTTCACACAGTGGAGTGGGTCTCACACGTGAACGCTGTTCATTAGGTGTGTTATTGCAGAAGAGACGTGTGCAGGCTGCTGGGCCAGGCCATCCTCTTGGGTTGAAACTCATGGTTGGCCAGGGGCATCCAGGGCACTGAGAGCTCTGGGGTTAGAATGAAGGTAGACCTGACCATCTTTTGTTACTTCCCAATACTCTGTCCAAGGAAAAGGACTTTTAGTTCAGTGGTCTTCAACCTCTAACAGAAAGAACAGTAGGAGTCCAGAGAGGTATTTCAGAGATTTTTGACATGACTGCAAGAGAAAGACTGTGTTTGTGTATGCTTAAAATGCTGTGATAATATTCAGAATGCTCACCAAAAGTGTTAAATAAGAGGTGACAAATGATAATGCTTTGGAGATCATCAGGACTGCTAACCTCACTAGTAGATGTCAGATTAGAAACTGGGTAACACCTCAATGTGCATTTTTAAGGTCTTAGCTATATCAGTTGACTTAAAGAGTAATGTTCTTTTTGTCATATTCTAGATTTATTCCTTTTAAAAATTTATTTATTAAAGTAGATCCTTTTTGGTCACTAGCTTCATTCTTTAAAGTATCTTCCACCTCAAACTCAACAGAAGGACAGCTGGTGCAAATCTTTCCATTTTGCTACAATATGTTCAAATAAGTAAATACAAACGTGATTGATAGGTACTCAACAGAAAAAAGTAACTGTTTACATTGAGATCAGATTTTTTATATACTATTAAATAAATAGGTAAAAGTAGTGTTTTACTGAGACTACAAAAGCAATGGCAAGAAAAACCATGGCTGGAAGTTGTGCTTTGTATAGACATTACTGCTCAAACGTGTTAAAGAAATTGTTGCGTGTTGCAGCAGCAGACAAGTGGATTTTATAGGAAGCTGACACATCACAAAACAAGACCTGACAAAACCATTCGTAAAAATTGACTTTAACTTGCCAGATTTCCAGTGTCATTTGTGTGAAATAAGAAGAAACGGTATTTACTTTTTTATAACACAGACGATTGCCCATATAGAGGCAATGTCCTAGCACAGATATTTTGAATATGATAAGAATGATCATTTTGTTCATAAACATAATTATGGTTGATAAATATATCATAATTGCATAAGTTAAACTAACAAATTAGTTGCCAAATTTTACTGATCTATATAATAAACTCAACATATTGCAATGCCACTGTTTAAATCAGCAGATAAGTATAAACAATGAAATGAAACTTTTGACTCAAGATAGAAAAAGAATAAATTCAATTTTTTGTGGGAATTCCCTGGCAGTCAAGTGGTTAGGATTCTGCGCTTCCACCACACAGGGCACAGGTTCAATCCCTGGTAGGGGAGCTAAGATCCCACAAGACAGGAGGCATGGCAAAGAAAAGAAAATGAAACATCTAATCACTATTACATCATTAAATGGATATTTATTAAGCACCTACTATGTGCTAGGCATCAGGCTCAGAGATGAGGATATAGCTACAAGCAAAAAGAAAATAGTCCTACTCTTGTGGAGCTTAGAATCTAGTGAGAAAAGCAGACAATAACTACACAATAACTAAATGTTTAATACACTTTAAACATGACTAATATATATAGAGAAGAAGTGAAGGAAGGTTGGCGAACTGAGACTGCTGGGGCAAGAGGGCTGCTAGATTATACAGGGTGGTGAGGGAAGGCCTGTGCGATAAAATTTTCTTTACAGGAAATGAAGACATGAACTTAATGAATATCTGCAGCAACAACATTTTAGGCAGAGGGAGCCATGAGTACAACTCAGACAGAAGCATGCTTGCTCTTCAGGCACAGCAAAGAGGCCAGCATGCCTGGATGGAGTGAGTGGGATGTCTGGGTAGTTGTAGGAGCACAGAGATAACTTGGATCCAGTTTATGAAGATTTTATTGAATTTTGGCTTTTATAATGAGTGAAATGGGTATGTATTAGAAGATTTGGGGCAGAGGTGTGCCATTACCTAACCCATGTTTTAAAAGCATAATTTATGTGCGTGGATTTATCTCTGGGCTTTCTATTTTGTTCCATTTATCAATATTTCTGTCTTTGTGCCAGTACCATACTGTCTTGATAACTGTGGCTTTGTAATAGAGCCTGAAGTCAGGTAGGTTGATTCCTCCAGTTCCATTCTTCTTTCTCAAGATAGCTTTGGCTATTCGAATCAGTTCTAATGAGATGGATGAAACTGGAACCTATTATACAGAGTGAAGTAAGCCAGAAAGAAAAACACCAATACGGTATACTAACGCATATATATGGAATTTAGAAAGATGGTAACAATAACCCTGTGTACGAGACAGCAAAAGAGACACTGATGTATAGATCAGTCTTATGGACTCTGTGGGAGAGGGAGAGGGTGGGGAGATTTGGGAGAATGGCACTGAAACATGTATAATATCATGTATGAAACGAGTCGCCAGTCCAGGTTCGATGCACGATACTGGATGTTTGGGGCTGGTGCACTGGGATGACCCAGAGGGAGGGTATGGGGAGGGAGGAGGGAGGAGGGTTCAGGATGGGGAACGCGGGTTTACCTGTGGCAGATTCATTTCGATATTTGGCAAAACTAATACAATATTGTAAAGTTTAAAAATAAAATAAAATTTTAAAAAAAGCATAATTTATAATTTTGGCTGTTTTTTTTTGAGAATAGATTGTGGGGTTAAGGGCAGATCAGAGTGGCCAAGTGGGCTTCCCTGGCAGATCAGATGGTAAAGAACCAGCCTGCAATGTGGCAGACCTGAGTTCGATCCCTGGGTTGGGAAGATTCCCCTGGAGGAGAGCATGGCAACCCACTCCAGTATTCTTGCCTGGACAGAGGAGCCTGGTGGGCTACAGTCATGGGGTTGCAAAGAGTCGGACACAACTGAGCAATTAAGCATACACACACACACACACACACACACACAGAGTGGCCAAGTAGGAGGTCACCACACTAATCAAGGCAAGTATTAATGCTGGCTCGGACTAACAGGATTCATTAGTAAATAGGTATGTGTATATAAGGAAAACAGGAGTCAGAGATAGCTTTCATCTGACCTCTTTTCTTCGCCATCAGTTCAGTTCAGTTCAGTCGCTCAGTCGTGTCCGACTCTTTGCGACCCCATGAACTGCAGCACGCCAGGCCTCCCTGTTCATCACCAACTCCCGGAGTTCACTCAGACTCACGTCCATCGAGTTGGTGATGCCATCCAAACATCTCATCCTCTCATCTCATCCCTTCTCCTCCTGCCCTCAATCCCTCCCAACATCAGAGTCTTTTCCAATGAGTCAACTCTTCGCATGAGGTGGCCAAAGTACTGGAGTTTCAGCTTCAGCATCATTCCTTCCAAAGAACACCCAGGACTGATCTCCTTCAGAATGGACTGGTTGGATATCCTTGCAGTCCAAGGGACTCTCAAGAGTCTTCTCCAACACCACAGTTCAAAAGCATCAATTCTTCGGCACTCAGCTTTCTTCACAGTCCAACTCTCATATCCATACATGACCACTGGAAAAACCATAGCCTTGACTGGACGGACCTTTGTTGGCAAAGTAATGTCTCTGCTTTTGAATATGCTATCTAGATTGGTCATAAATTTCCTTCCAAACCTGTGGCGGATTCATGTTGATATATGGCAAAACCAATACAATATTGTAAAGTTAAAAAATAAAATAAAATAAATTTCCTTCCAAGGAGTAAGCATCTTTTAATTTCATGGCTGCAATCACCATCTGAAGTGATTTTGGAGCCCCCAAAAATAAAGTCAGCCACTGTTTCCACTGTTTCCCCATCTATTTCCCATGAAGTGATGGGACCAGATGCCATGATCTTAGTTTTCTGAATGTTGAGCTTTAAGCCAACTTTTTCACTCTCCTCTTTCACTTCCATAAAACTCCTCAAAAGTGTTCTTTGTGCACTTTGTCTCTAATTCTTCTTTTAACCTAGTCAGTCAAGCTTTTATCTCCACCACTTCACCCAAATCATCAAGGTCACTGTTGACTTTCTGGTTGCCAGATACTATGACTCCTTTTTCAAATGTTGAGATTAGCTTAATAGAAAAGTATACTGACAATGAAAACTGAGCTGTTGAAACCAAAACAAAGTGTTAGTTGCTCAGTCGTGCCCAGCTCTTTGTGACCCCATGGACTGCAGCCCACCAGGCTCCTCTGTCCATGGGATTTGAAACCAAAACAAAGAAACAGACAAATTCCAACAACTGTTAGTACTGGCCTATAGGTGGGGATTTCCTGGTGCCCCCTGGGGTTCTGCAGTGCATAGCCTGTGCAACTCTGAGTAGAGGCCCTGATTACCATTTGCAAAGTAGTGATTATGATTTTACCAATTCTATCCAACCAGAAAAAAAACAATCCAGAGAAAAGGGTGGATGCTAAACTGGTAATAAAACTTCACTGCCATCTGCTATCCACGGATTATTTTGTGTTGATCAAAATAGTCTAATTTCTCTTAATTGATTAATTCATAAATTTGAATGCAAAAGTAAACTTAAGTGAATAAACTCTTGTCTGTTTTATATATAGTGGTCCCAACGTAAGGTTTTGTCTGAGAAAATGGTTGTAGTTGTTAAAATATTTAGTTTCCACAGAACATTAAAGATTCCACGCTATATAAATGGGTATTCTATTAAAAATAATTGCAAGTGATATTTTTCTTTAAAAATATAAATTGTGATATAAATGATATTTTTACTATTTTTATTATTAGCATGCAAACTATGTTTAAGAAAATAACATGCCTAACCAGTGAAAACCATAAAGTCATTCATAGATTGTCTGACTTGGGAGCACATGACCTTTAACTTGGGCATTAATTCATGTGTAGAATTTCTGGTTAAATCTCTATCTTGATATATGTTGTATAAAGGATGGGAAAATGCAATAATATTTCTCTTATTTTTCAATATCAGAATATACTTGAAATACTATTCAGTGTTATTAAACAATAGGCATTTTACTACACAAATTTATTCCTCTTTGATGTGTTACTGAGAAAACCAATTTGTGGAATCTTTTTTTCTTCTTTAACATAAGGGTTTTTTTTTTGTTTTAATAGAAGGCATTATGTGTACTTTTTGAATAAAATTAAATGCTTTATTCCATTATTAAATTTAAAAATATCACCTGTGCCCTGTTCAAATAATTTTGGGAAATGCAGCTCTAGAGCAATGTTCATCAAATTTCTATTACAAAGTAACCCGTGCACTTCACTAATGAATTAGTACCTTTATTATTGGGCTAATTTTAAGTACGACCTAATGAAGAGCAAAAAATTTAAACTTACAAGATTAGGTTATTATAAGAAACACTTCTCTTTGAGTCAGGCTAGACACCGTTCAGTGTTGCGTAGAGTCTTCTTTGAGGACTAGAGCTGGAGACTTTCAGCCCCGTGAGCTGACAGATACGTTTCAGGAGTTAATATCTACTTGACCACAAGAGGGCAGTGGTAGGAAGACAACGGGCTATGCAGGTAGACAAGACCCTCTTTTTACAAGCTAGCAGGTGGCTTCCAACGTGCCTCTGAGTCTCGTCTCGGACCTTTGAAAATGACAGCATCCTTTATGACAATACACACTAAGCTGGTATTATTGTGAAGATTAGATGAAATAATGTATTTTGAAATGGTTTCTAAATTGTAAGTATTGTATGAAATGTTTGCCATTTGAAGTAAATTCAAGGACCATTAACTATTCAGCTCATTTGCCTTTTGCTTGATTTTATGTTAACATTTCTCTCTGCCTTTGGTTCTATCGGGTGTTTTTCTGGCTTATATTTTCCTTTTCTGACCCCCCCCCCCCCATTTGTATCTCCTTAACTGGCTACATCTAACAAAGCTTGCTGACTTGTAGGCACTTAATGTGCTCTGTGTAATTCTCATAATGACTGTACAAGGGCACGTAATCTGCCCTCTTTTTACAGACTGGGAATCAGAGTTTCAGTAATTTGTTCATGGTCACAGAGCTGAACAAATTTTAGAAGCAAGCTTTGATTCTGGGCTATCTGACTGTAGCAATGGGTCTAACCAGGTTATAGAAACCAATCAGTAAGTTAGAAAAGGAAAGTTCAATATAAGAATCATTAACAATAGTAAAAGAAAGAGTTCAGTTCAGTCACTCAGTCGTGTCCAACTCTTTGTGACCCCATGGACTGCAGCGCACCAGGCCTCCCTGTCCATCACCAACTCCCAGAGTTTACCCAAACTCATATCCTTTGAGCCGGTGAGCATCCAACCATCTCATCCTCTGTCATTCCCTTTTCCTCCTTCACTCAATCCTTCCCAGCATCAGGGTCTTTTCAAATGAGTCAGCTCTTCTCATCAGGTGGCCAAAATACTGGAGTTTCAGCTTCAACATCAGTCCTTCCAGTGTAGATACAAGATACGACAGAGGCTAAGGAAAAGTACTCAGAGGAGGACAGACTTGGAAGGGGTCCCTGTGATTGGAACATTTGGTTCAGCCACCAGGTAGCAGAGGAGCTCTCTGGTTCAGCCAGACCAGAGCTGATCTGGAGTTGCCAGGCAAACAGACCACCTTCCCAGTGCAGGGCAAGGGGGCCCTTAAGAACCTGTGTGGCTTGGGTCTGCCATGGGCGTCCAGGCCACAGTGTGGGCAGGAGGCCTTCAGCGAATGCCA
The DNA here is from genome assembly GCF_002263795.3 of Bos taurus. Taxonomy (NCBI): domain Eukaryota; kingdom Metazoa; phylum Chordata; class Mammalia; order Artiodactyla; family Bovidae; genus Bos; species Bos taurus. The sequence goes on along the minus strand of NC_037330.1, from coordinate 17,875,740 downwards.
GCAGCTAGGAGACTTGAGAGGGAGCTAAAGCTCTGTGTGGAAGACCACCATCCCCTTTCATCAAACAGAAGGCTGTGTGCACTTGGGCCAGTGGGGACTTTGATTTCAGGGTGAGAGGGCTGAGAAAAAAGGTCATCTTCATGTGGAGACAGCGAAGTGGCCCATGACTGGGGCGAGCACCTTCAGATGTCCCCACACTCACCTGTGTCTGCCCTGGTCCCACCTGCGTGGATATCGAAGGAAGCCCCTTCCTCCTGCAGAGTTTCTACAGCGCCCTCTATGGAGAAAGTTTAACATTGTGCTCACTTTTACGGAGAAATGAGCACATGTCCATTGTTCATCATAAACCACATATTAAAGAGTGCATTTGAAGCCAAGAAGCAATAAATTGATAACTGACATAGTGGTGTGCTCTCTCGCTTGCTCTCTCACACACACACAAACACAGACAAACACACATTCACACACACTCGTAATGTCATGGAGACCTTTGTTTCTCAGACAAATAGACCACATCACTGTCCTGGAAGGATGTACACTGGAGACAGTGATTGGATTCACACTTCAGTAAAGCAACTGAAGAGGAAAGCTCGTTTCAGAACTGTAAGGATATTTATATCCACCAGGGGGCAGTAAAGCTATGCCTTAAACTAAACTGCAGCAGCAATGCTTGGTCCTGAATTACCCGGAAATTCTTATGCTACATCGTAATCTTGAAGAGCCTTCTGATTTCTGGCTATTGGTGAGGCGAATTGGAGATGAAGAGAGAAAGGGACAACCACAGTCATCTCTGGGAGTAGTTCTTCCTGACTGGAGTTTGGACCCGAGATGTCAGCGTGGTCTTCAGAAAAGAATGTGATACTTTTACCCCTTAAAAGCAAATCATGACTGAGAGGAGGTTGACCAAAAAGTTCATTCTGGTTTTTCCATAACAAACGAACTTGTTGGCCAACCCAATTCTTCAAAAGTCCAATAGAGGACAGATACAGGTTTGAGTTAAAGGCTGCAGCTTTAATATTGCTTCCCATTCACATGGAGGGACTCAGGAGGTATCCTTGACCACATCATTCAGGCCTTTTACAGATCCCAGTAAGTTGATGCAAATTCATAGGTGGTTCACAGATTGTTTAGAATAATGAAGAATAGAGACTCCTGTACTTGTTCTGCTGCTGGTGGCAACTGATCCCAGAGATAAAGAACTCACTAAATGAACTGAGGGTGGTTCCAGAATATACACCTGGTTTAGGGACAGCACTCAGGATAGGTGGAAAGGTAGACAAGGGACTTGCCTAAAAGCTTATTTGCATAGTAAGCACTTTTATTTTTGCTTGTAGCTCTAAACATATAGAAAAGTTGCTAATCATTTTTCAATTCAGCCCTTATGCACTACTTAGAATGTGACAGATCACCATAGCAAACCCAAAGGCGCTTTAAAAAAGGCATTTACATAAAAATTATGTGTGGCTGAAATCTAACATAAAGGAGAAAAGGAAAGATATACCCATTTGAATGCAGAGTTCCAAAGATTAGCAAGGAGAGATAAGAAAGCCTTCCTCAGTGATCAATGCAAAGAAATAGAGGAAAACAATGGAATGGGAAAAATTAGAGATCTTTTCAAGAAAATTAGAGATACCAAGGGAACATTTCATGCAAAGATGGGCTCAATAAAGGACAGAAATGGTAGTGACCCAACAGAAGCAGAAGATATTAAGAAGAGGTGGCACGAATACACAGAAGAACTGTACAGAAAAGATCTTCATGACCAAGATAATCACGATGGTGTGATCACTCACACTCACCTAGAGCCAGACATCCTGGAATGTGAAGTCAAGTGAGCCTTAGGAAGCATCACTATGAGCAAAGCTAGTGGAGGTGATGGAATTCCAGTTGAGCTATTTCAAATCCTGAAAGATGATGCTGTGAAAGTGCTGCACTCAATATGCCAGCACATTTGGAAAACTCAGCAGTGGCCACAGGACTGGAAAAGGTCAATTTTCATTTCAATCCCAAAGAAAGGGAATGCCAAAAAATGCTCAAACTACTGCACAATTGCACTTATCTCAGATGCTAGTAAAGTAATGCTCAAAATTCTCCAAGCCAGGCTTCAGCAATACGTGAACTATGAACTTCCAGATGTTCAAGCTGGTTTTAGAAAAGACAGATGAACCAGAGATCAAATTGCCAACATCCGCTGGATCATGGAAAAAGCAAGAGAGTTCCAGCAAAACATCTATTTCTGCTTTATTGACTATGCCAAAGCCTTTGACTGTGTGGATCACAATAAACTGTGGAAAATTCTGAGAGATGGGAATACCAGACCACCTGACCTGCCTCTTGAGAAACCTATATGCAGGTCAGGAAGCAACAGTTAGAACTGGACATGAAACAACACACTGGTTCCAAATAGGAAAAAGAGTATGTTAAGGCTTTATATTGTCACCCTGCGTATTTAACTTCTATGCAGAGTACATCATGAGAAACGCTGGGCTGGAGGAAGCACAAGCTGGAATCAAGATTGCTGGGAGAAATATCAATAACCTCAGATATGCACATGACACCACCCTTATGGCAGAAAGTGAAGAGGACTCAAAAGCCTCTTGGTGAAAGTGAAAGAGGAGAGTGAAAAAGTTGGCTTAAAGCTCAACATTCAGAAAACAAAGATCATGGCATCTGGTCCCATCACTTCATGGGAAATAGATGGGAAAACAGTGGAAACAGTGTCAGACTTTATTTTTTGGGGCTCCAAAATCACTGCAGATGGTGACTGCAGCCATGAAATTAAAAGATGCTTACTCCTTGGAAGAAAAGTTATGACCAACCTAGATAGCATATCAAAAAGCAGAGACATTACCTTGTCAACAAAGGTCCATCTAGTCAAGGCTATGGTTTTTCCAGTAGTCATGTATGGATGTGAGAGTTGGACTATAAGGAAAGCTGAGCACCGAAGAATTGATGCTTTGGAACTGTGGTATTGGAGAAGACTCTCGAGAGTCCCTTGGACTGCAAGGAGATCCAACCAGTCCCTCCTAAAGGAGATCAGTCCTGGGTGTTCATTGGAAGGACTGATGTTGAAGCTGTAACTCCAATACTTTGGCCACCTGATGTGAAGAGCTGACTCATTTGAAAAGACCCTGATGCTGCGAAAGATTGAGGGCAGGAGGAGAAGGGGATGACAGAGGATGAGATGATTGGATGGCATCACTGACTCAATGGACATGGGTTTGGGTGGACTCCAGGAGTTGGTGATGGTCAGGGAGGCCTGGCGTGCTGTGGTTCATGGGGTCGCAAAGAGTTGGACATGACTGAGCGAATGAACTGAACTGAAATCTAACGAGGTCAAAAACACACCAAAAGATATTGTACATTTCATAGCAGAAAAATGGGCTAATTTCCCCAATATAGTATACACACCACAAATCAATAATAAAATGATCAAAAATCTAATTAATTATTAGGTAAATTGTATAACTAGACAGTTTCCCAAAAAAGAAATATTATGACTCCTAGACAAAAGAATTGAGCTGACTTACTAAGAAAAACCTCAAACCTACTCTGAATTATCAGTTTTACTTATTGGATTGATTAGAGTGAATGAGGTCAATAATGAACTCATTGTGTGAGTTTGTGGGGAAACATGAAGTTTTATACATTGTCAGGAGGGATATAAATTCGTGAAACCTTTATAGAAGAAAAATTGACAATGTCTCTCAGTTTCATCCTCTGAGGTGGCCACTGTACTTGGGCTGTGTATTCCATGTCCACACTGTCCGAGGCATGAAGAATGTATGGTATGTCACTGTAGTGTCATTCACAAGAGCCCAAACTGGGGATTTCCATGTGTCTCTGCCTTCCCAGGTGGTACTAGTGATAAAGAGCCTACCTGCCAGTGCAGGAGACGTAAGAGACAAGATTTCAAACCCTGGATGGGGAAGGTCCCCTGGAGGAGGGCATGTTCTTTTGCCTCCAGTACTCTTGCCTGGAGAATCCCACGGAAAGAGGAGCCTGGCGGGCTACAGTCCATAGGGTTGCACAGAGTCGAACAAGACTGAGTGACTTAGCGTGCATGTGTCTCTATATTATTATTCAAGCTGCAAACTGAATGAAGGTACTCTTTATGTACAGAAATCCCCAACTTATTGAATATGTTGGGAGGAAAATCAGTGAGCAAGACCATGTGGAGTTTCTTTTCTTATTTTGTTAAAAGAAGGGAAGATATACATGTTTTTGTGTGGCTTTTTGCACATACAATACCCTGAAAGGATATCTGAGAAACAGATCACTATTGGCTAAAGGAATTGGAGCAACAGGGGGGAATCGCACTCTGTATCCTTCCTACCTTCTGGGTTTGGAACCAAATGAATATATGATAATAGTGGATAGTATCAAAGGAGACTTGCTGGAAGCTAGGCCTCAGGGACCGGAACACAGATGTGAGCAGCCACAAAGATTTATTCCAGTAATGTTTACACCACTAGTTCCTACAAGGTGGCCTCGGTCTTTCTCACCACCAATAAATTAAGCTTCTCTGGCTAAGGAAGATGATCACAATCATCCCTAATTTTGATGACAGAGGCAAAAAGAAAAACAGAGGAGTGGACTATGAAGTCACACATTCTGTTAGTTTGGATGATGTTTTGAGAACCGACTTTAAAAAAACAGGTTTCTCACCTTGGGAAAGTGAAGCTGGGAGCTACAGCAGAGACCACGACCCACAAAAAAGAGTAACTAACAATCAGCTTTCATACATTCAACCAACACTGTTTATTTCCTATGTGTCAGGCACTATTCTAGAAGCTTGAGATGAGTCTGTGGGGGGAAAAAAAAACCCACTTTGCCCATTTGGAGATGACATTTTAGTGAGAGAAAAAACACAATAAGCAAAAACACAGCAAAGAAATTATATGTAAAGTATATTGTATGTATGTAAAGTGTTACCCAGGAAAAGAAGGGTTACCAAGGAAAAGAAGATAGAACTGTCTAAGGTGATTGAAAGGAGGGAAAGGGTGGCAGATTGTAGTTTTAAATAGGAGGATGAGGATGGTAATATTTCATTTAGAAAGCCACTTATAAGCAAAGACTTGAAGGAGGCGAGGGAGTTAGTCATGAAGACTGTTCCAGCCAGTACAAGCGAAGGGCCCTAGGTGGAGGTGGGTGGTGTTTGTGCTGGGAATATACTGGAAACATAGGAAAATGGTTAAAATAGAGCCCTTGCCCCTCAAGGGATCCTTGTTTCTCTCGGGTTTGAAACCTCTCAGTGACTCTCCTTATCCTCAGGTTAAATCCAAGCCCTTTCCCACAGTGTACAATGCTCTCATCAGAGCAGCATCCACCCGCTTTGCTAGCTTACCTCTTCTTCTTTCTCCTCCATGCTCCAGTCACACCGAGCTTCTCCCCTACCCAGGCCATGTTTATCTTATCCGTCTCTGAGTCTGAATGCCCTCCCATGTCTCCAGGTCCCGCTCCTTATCTTCAGTTGCCATCCAATCCCTGCTTAAACATCACTCCTTCCTGAAAGCATCCTAGACCCCAGACCTGACCCCGTGTGCTCCCAGGGCCACCTGTGCGCCCCTGCCATCATTCTCATTACATGGTACTGGCCCCATCTCCTGTCTCTACACCGAATTAGAAGAGTGTTGAGAATGTGAACTATTGGCTTGTGCGCCTCGCATTCAGGACACAGCCCGGTAGACAGTAGACACTCAATACATATGTGTGCGTTAAGCTTAGGTGATTGAACAAATATGGTTTCACTCAAGAGCTCCCTGTGCCCTTCAGGGGAAAAGAAACCAAGAGGAGCTCTGCTATCCAGCCAGCAGGGGGCGCTGGTGGGTCACAATCACAGACTCAGGGCGTGACTATGCCACGCCCACGTGACAGGTCATAGAGGCTAAGAACCTCAGAATCTTGACACAAGCAGGCTACAAAAAGCATTTGGCTTCTGATAATCATGGATTCACTAGGCTGCTGAGCAAGGGGCATATCTCCAGGGAAGACAGTTTTCGGAAGCCAAGCTTGGGAAGCACGAATTGAAGAGAGACAAAAAAGAAGTGACCAGAGCAGGTAACCCTGCCTGTCTTCCTGACTGTCCGTTCATCCATTTATTCACTCCTTGGTACTAAAGTCTACACAGTGTCATATAGTGTTAGGTGCCGAGAACAGTGGCAAGCAGGACAGTGAGGATGCCTGTGCTCGTCAGACAGCACACCTGAGAAGACAGACGATTAGGGAAATCATGGTAAAAATGTAGCGAGAAGTACAGGGAACGCCAAGAACTCACATCAGAACCACAGACCCTGTGAGTTAGGGACGTCTTCCTCAAGTGATGTGTGAGCTGAGACTTCAGATTTGAGTATAATTTAGTGAGTGCAAGGATGGGTGTTCTAGGCCATGGGAAGAGCAGTGCAAAGGTCCAGACAGAGGCCAGCAGAGTTTAGCAAGGATCTGCTCAGGGCCAGTCTGACAACACAGAGGAACAGCGGCTGGAGATGAGGTGGGCTAGTGGGCGGAGGTCCACCAGAGGGCAGCCTCGCATCCTCCAGGCAGAGGGACAAAGGAGAACACCGGAAGGAAGGCGTGGGGCCTGACGGCACTGCCCTTTCCCTCCCCTTTAGCGCACAGGACTCATTCCCAAGCTGCTGTCCATCTTTGACGTCTCTATCTCCCCTGGGGACTTGTTCTCAGGACCCACCCAAAGAGGAAGTGCTGGGAGGGGTTGACTGGGAGGAGCCAGGTGAACCCTCTGGGCACTAGGATGAGAACTGCTCCTATAGAAACAGCCCAGCCTGGACTTGGAAGGGTAGAGCCTGACATACTGGATTTCCCAGTGGGCAGGAGGCTCCCAACTGTCAGTCTAGGGGCCCTGGCTGCAGAGGGAGAAAGGTGAACCACAGACACAGAGCAGGAAAGAGAGAATGGAAAACAGTGACAGACAAAGAGGCAGGGACAGGAAATTGTGAAGAAAGCAGAATATGCTCAGAGAAAAGCTATGGAAAAAGTTTTAAAGGGCTCACCGTCCACCCCACCACCCGCTCCTCACCCCCTTCCAACTCCTCCTCCTTTTCCCTGATCTCAGGTCTGGCCCCGCAGGGGACAGAGGGGACAGGTTCAGACAAGAAGGAGCCTGAGTCATTTACCAGGCTCCCAGCACACGCACATGCGTGCATGCACATGTGTGTGCACACACACACACGCACAAGCTCACTCTCCAGGGCTGCAGGGCGCCCAAGTGCACACAGACTTTCTGTCAAACAGCTTCAAAGACCATAAAGGAGGCAGAGAGCAAGGCTGCATGGACCTTAACTCTCCTCTCCTTTTCCCCACTTTCCTGCTGATGTCTGCCTTCTGTTTTCCTGCCTGTGTGTCTCCCTTTGCCTTGCGTCTCCTTCCTCTTCCTCCCAGGCAAGTCAGGGCACGGACAGGGCAGGTCTCTGTCACCTCAGCCTCTTGGCAGCGTCCCCTGGCTTGAAGGGAGGGACTGTGTGACTTCTCTCCTACCCCCACCCCTTAGGAATCCTGCTCCTGAGTCGTGTGCTTAAAACTAAGCAGAAACCTCTCCCTGGATGACAGAATTAATTCCCGAATAACTGGCAGGCTTAGAGTCACAAGGGAATTGAGGCCAACACCCTACCCCAGGAGTAGGGAGTAGGTGCCTCTCCGGTGGGAACCTGCCGCTGACACAGTTGAGGCTGCAGCCAGATGGCCGGGGACTTGGGATACTGTGGAGGGTGCAGAGCTGGCAGCAGGGGCCCTGTGAGGTGATGCTTCCTTCTCATACATCTCTCACTCTGGCTCTCCAGCTCGGGAGATGCACAGCATAGTGGACCCCAAGTGGGAGTCACTTCAGTCTGTCCTCAAGACAGCAGCAAGCAGCACAGTGACAGCCCCTCTGCAGGCACATGCTGGGGACTCCCTCCCACAGAAGAACCCCCAGATGGGGCTCTGGAGGTTCTGAAAGTGGATGGAGAGAGGCTGAGCTGGGCGGAGGTGTCAGCTACACCTGGTTCACTTGGGTCTGGCTTGCACACCTGAGCTGGGTGAGGTGGAGCCCCAGATGAAAGGGCTGAGCTAAGAGCCTGACACCCATCATCTGAGACAGCTGAGGCCCTGGGTCTACAGCAAAGTGGGTCACCGGACAGGTCTGCCTCAGCAACAACCTAAGATGAAAATCCTGCACAGCTTCCGTGAACTAGAGCTGCCTTCTTTGGCAAGAAGGGGCTGGTAAGCCTTTCCTTCTTTACTCAGGGAACCCTCAGGAAGTGTTTGTTGCAAGCGGATTCGTACCTCCTATACCCAGGAGGCCTCCTATCCCAGGGCACAGAAAAGAGCAAACAGATGAGAACCGTGACTTTCTCAGCACATGGAGTATTCAGAGCAGGGCTGGGAGATGGTGTGTTAGTCTCTCAGTTGTGTCTGATTCTCTGTGACCCACAGGCTATAGCCCATCAGGCTCCTCTGTCCACGGGATTCTCCAGGCAAGAAAACTGGAGTGGTTACCATTTCCTTCTCCAGGGGATCTTCCCCACCCAGGGAATGAACCTGGGTCTCCTGCATTGCAGGCAGATTCGTTACCATCTGAGCCTTGTTCTGCAGATGGCAGAACAAGGGTGGGATGGAGAACGGGAGAATCCACTAGAAGGAGGGGCTGAGGCCAGAATAGAAGCAAGTTCCATTAGGAGCTGTTCACACAGGCTCCAGTTTGAAAGCCTGATGAACAAATATAACAAAATCTCAGTTTGATGCAGCCACACAGCCATGGCCAGAAGACTCAAGTTCTTCCTTCCTGTGCTTGTGCTTCTGTATAAACACACACTCACACACACACAGGGGCATAGGAGTGTGTGTGTCTCGTGGAAAGCCAACAGCAATAACTGGTTCAGTTTAAAAAAACAGTATGGAGGGACCTCCCTGGTGGTCCAGTGGTTAGGACTCTGCATTTTTCACTGCATGGGGCACGGTTTGATCCCTGGTTGGGGACCTCAGATCCCACAGGCCAGCAAACAAGAAAATTTTAAAAATTAAAAAAAAAAGAGGTTTATCTTTGCACACTGCAGGCTGGAGGGTAGAAGCAGTTGCTCTCAGCAGTTGTCAGATCAACTCCCATACCTACCCTTCTCCACCCCGGTGACCAGCTCTCATAGACCCACCTCTGACCCAGCATCTGCCTACAGGGTGGCCTTGTGGGATGAGCCCCCAGTTGGGCTACATGCTCATTTTCCCTCCTCCACATCTCCTCTGAGGCTAAAGGACTCTCTGTCTACTGACTTATGGCCACTTCTAGACCATCTGTCCTGCTCTGGGGCCTCCCAGCGGGTTTCATCCATGTTCGCTAAGAGGTACTGGGCAGAAACCGGAGGGGCTGCCCCAGGGGCCATATATTGGGTCCTAGGCCTGTGGATCTAAGGAGAACATTCCTGGATTTCCTGGGTAGGAGGAAGGTGTGTTGGTAAGATGCAAAGAAAAGAGTTGTTTGGGTTTTTCCTACTCCTAAAAGAATTGGGAGATTACAAAAGTCCTGAATGGTTGAGTCTGAGGACGCATACAGGGTCCAATCACCCCCTCTGCATTGCCAACACTGTCCCATAGAGGAAGAGAGAAAGGTCAGAGAACTGCTTCACTCTTTGCCTCAGTAGTCATAGAGCCAGCATGGATCTCGGCCCTCCATGCCAAGAGCGGTGGCCTCTCCATTTCCTCTTGCCAGAAGGCCCCCAAGGCAATGACTTCCTACTCACTGGGGAGAACGGGAGGAGGCGGTGCTTTCAGGACTGGTCAATGAGTCATCTAGCAAGACTCTCATTGCACCTGCACTCCTGGGTAGCACCAGACCAAGGACACCAGACCAAGCGTATGCTCCAAGTGGGGATGGAACCTGCTTTGGATCTACCTAATAGCAACTGAGGTAGATCACTGAACCTCAGTCTTACTCATAGGTAAAATGGGGTGAAAACACCGACCTCTCAGATTGGCTGCAATCATTCATGATATGAGGTTTGTGAAGTGCTCAGCACTCAATTCAGACTCGATTGCCAAGGGTCATACTTTTCCTCATTAGCCAAGAGACCCCAGGCAAAATTATTACATATTCTGGTCTTTCCTTTTCCATTGGGAAAATGACTCCCTTTGGGGCTTCCCAAGTGGCACTAGTGGTAAAGAACCCACCTGCAAATGCAGGAGACGTAAGAGATGCAGGTTTGATCCCTGGGTCGGGAAGATCCCCTGGAGAAGGGAACGGCAACCCACTCCAGTATTCTTGCCTGGAGAATCCCATGGACAGAGGAGCCTGGTGAGCTACAGTCCACAGGGTGGCAAAGAGTCAGATACCACTGAGCAACTGAGCACAGCACAGTGAGGAACCAGCTCACTGACCCGAATGAAAGCACAGCACTGTGGGACTGAGTTCCCTCTGAACATCTAGGCCTGATTTCTCAGCCCTTGTCTGTGTCATGGCTCTGAAGACTGGTGTACCTGGGGGTCAAAGAAGGAGTGAGGGAATGCAGACAGCCAGCTTTTTCTCTGAAAATCTTTTTGTTCTAGGACCCCCAAAACTTGAGAAGATGTGTGACCAACCAAAGTGCAACTCATGCTGCCCGCCAAAATGCAGTCCAAGCTGCCCGCCAAAATGCAGTCCAAGCTGCCCGACAAAATGCAACCCATGCTGCCCACCAAAATGCAACCCATGCTGCCCATCAAAATGCAACCCATGCTGCCCATCAAAGCCATGCTGCTGTTTGGAGCCCAAGCCTGAGTGTACTTGCCTTAATAAGGAGCCCGATCCCGCTGCATCCGAAACTCAGAACAACTCCCAAACCCAACAGCAGTCCCAAAGCCCGAAGCAGGGGCCCAAAAGTCCCCGGGGGCAGAAGTAACCAGACAAGTAGATTGTCCCAAACAAGTAGACGGGCCATGCCCATCACCCAGTGGCGTCAGGCTAGACCTACCTTTAGAAAAGCTGTTTCTCAGTGACCACCATTTACTTTGAACCAGAAGCCCCTACCTCCCTTCATAGCCCCCCACCCTTGTGAGGCTCCAGCTGGAAATGGGAGGTTGAAAAAGCTAGAACCATCTTGCCTAGTGATCCTGAAATTAGATAGCACAAAAATAAAACAGCAATAAAGAAAATAACCTCTCTTTCCTCCTTTACCTGTGAAACCATTGAAACCATCTCACTTGTCTGGCCTAAGCCCAGGAAAATATGCTATGCATGTCATGAAGGCACCCAGGACCCAGAAAACCAGAGTCTGGAAGCACAAGGCTTCTGCTGAGCCAGAATTAGTGACTGACTCATCCTGGTTTTAACATGAAAGTTCCATGTTCAGGAATCCCTCCAGTCCCAGGAAAAGGGGGGGGCGGTGGGATGGGGGGGTGGAGGTGGTCAGTCACCCTAAGTGAAGGAATTCCAGTGCCCCTGCGTCCTGGGGCAACTCACTTGAGGTCGAACCAGCAAAATCACATGCCAAGGAATGATTCCCCTCTCTTACCCCCAAGATCTTCCTAGAACCAGAACTCCCAGGACTCAGCACAGCACTGTGACTGGCCCAGGCAGCAGAGTCTTATGGCATCAATACCACCTCTGCAATGGTGGAGCAAGTTGCTGGACCCTCTCAGGCTCCATTTTCTCATCTCTTAAATGAGAGTAATGGTACTTCAAAGGGTTTTTATGAGAATGAAATAGGATCATTCATTTAAAGCGCTTAACATCAGATCTGACACATCATGGATACACAATGCATGGTTCTCCTCAAACTTCTCTATCCATCACCGGGTCCCTTTTTCCCTCCAAAGGAGTTACCATGATAAAACAATTTTCCCACAAAACACAGCTCAGTTAATCTAGGTGCACAGGTAGAAATAGAGAAATGAGCCCCATTCACTACACTGTGAATACCACTTCTTCCTGTATTCTTGGTATACAACTGCTATGTCCATTCCTTCTAACATTTTTCTAATGCCCTTCTGTATTTCCTCCCTCATGATCCTCCCTGTCCACCAATCCCAGAAAACACCTAATCTACTTCGGGTCCCTATAAATGAGTTTTAACTTTCAAGAATTTTATGTAAAAAGAATCATCCAGTATGTATTCTCTTATGCCTGGCTTCTTTCACTCAGCAAAACTACTTTGAGATTCAAACAAGTTGTTGCAAGTATCAATTGTTCATTCCTTTTTATTGCTGGGTAGTAAATTCCCATGAAGTGATGGGACCAGATGCCATGATCTTATTTTTCTGAATGTTGAGCTTTAAGCCAACTTTTTCACTCTTCTCTTTCATTTTCATCAACAGGCTTTTTAGTTCCTCTTCACTTTCTGCCATAAGGGTGGTGTCATCTGCATATCTGAGGTTATTGATATTTCTCCCGGCAATCTTGATTCCAGCTTGTGCTTCTTCCAGTCCAGCGTTTCTCATGATGTACTCTGCATAGAAGTTAAATAAGCAGGGCGACAATACACAGCCTTGAGGTACTCCTTTTCCTATTTGGAACCAGTCTGTTGTTCCATGTCCAGTTCTAACTGTTGCTTCCTGACCTGCATATAGGTTTCTCAAGAGGCAGGTCCGGTGGTCTGGTATTCCCATCTCTTTCAGAATTTTCCACAGTTTATTGTGATCCACACAGTCAAAGGTGTTGGCATAGTCAATAAAGCAGAAATAGATGTTTTTCTGGAACTCTCTTGCTTTTTCGATGATCCAGCGGATGTTGGCAATTTGATCTCTGGTTCCTCTGCCAGGAAATAGATGGGGAAACAGTGGAAACAGTGTCAGACTTTATTTTTTGGGGGCTCCAAAACCACTGCAGATGGTGATTGCAGCCATGAAATTAAAAGACACTTACTCCTTGGAAGGATAGTTATGACCAACCTAGATAGCATATTCAAAAGCAGAGACATTGCCAACAAAGGTCCATCTAGTCAAGGTTATGGTTTTTCCAGTGGTCATGTATGGATGTGAGAGTTGGACTGTAAAGAAAGCTGAGTGCCAAAGAATTGATGCTTTTGAACTGTGGTGTTGGAGAAGACTCTTGAGAGTCCCTTGGACTGCAAGGAGATTCAACCAGTCCATTCTGAAGGAGATCAGCCCTGAGTGTTCATTGGAAGGACTGATGCTAAAGTTGAAACTCCAATACTTTGGCCACCTCATGTGAAGAGTTGACTCATTGGAAAAGACTCTGATGCTGGGAGGGATTGAGGGCAGGAGGAGAAGGGGATGACAGAGGATGAGATGGCTGGATGGCATCATTGACTCGATGCACATGAATTTGGGTGAACTCCAGGAGTTGGTAATGGACAGGGAGGCCTGGTGTGCTGCGATTCATGGGGTCGCAAAGAGTTGGACACGACTGAGCGACTGAACTGAACTGAAATGCCCTCATTGTATGGATAATACCCAAATTTTGTTTACCCATTAATCTATTGATGGGCACTTGGGTTGTTTCCAGGTTTTGACTATTACAAATAAAGCTGATCTGAACATTCATGACAAGTCTTTGGATGGGCTATGCTTTCATTTCTCTTGGGTAACGGCCTAAAAGACTAGAATGACTGTTACACGGTAGGTGCATGTTTTACTTATTAAGAAACTGCCCAACTGTTTTCCAAAATGGTTGGCCATTTTACATTCCCATTGGACATATATGAGAATTCTGGTTGCTGCACATCTTTCTATTTTTGGATATTCTAATGGATATGCAGTGTTATTTCATTGAGTTTAACTTGCATTTCCTTAATGGCTACTGGTATGAACATCTTCCCATATGGTCACTTGTCTTCATATATCTTTTTTGGTGAATCATCTTTTCTAATATTTCCTCCATTATTTTACTGAGGTGTTTAGTTTCTTATGATGGAATTCTGAGATTTTAAAAAAATGGGCTATGAAATTAAAAGACGCTTGCTCTTTGGAAGAAAAGCTATGACAAACCTAAATAGCACATTAAAAAGCAGAGACACCACTCTTTGCTGACAAAAGTTCATATAGTTCAAGCTATGGTTTTTCCAGTAGTCACATAGAGATGTGTGAGTTGGACCATAAAGAAGGCTGAGTGCCAAAGAACTGATGCTTTCTAACTGTAGTGCTGGAGAAGACTCTTGAGAGTCCTTTGGACAGCAAGGAGATCAATCAATCCTAAAAGAAATCAACCCTGAATAGTCATTGGAAGGACCCATGCTGAAGCTCCAATACTTTGGCCACCTGATGTGAACAGCCAACTCATTGGAAAAGACCCTGATGCTGTGAAAAATTGAAGGCAGGAGGAAAAGGGGATGACAGAGTATGAGATGGTTGGATGGCATCATCAATTCAATGGACTTGAGTTTGAGCAAACTCCATGAGATAGTGAAGGACAGGGAACCCTGGCGTATTGCAGTCCATGGGGTTGCAAAGTCCATGTGTTAGGGGAAGCACACTGACTGAAACCACCCACGCTGACCAGGCACCATAGTAACCATTTTCACCAGTTGTTTTATGACAGGAGATCCTGGTAAAGAACACGGAACTAATAAGCCACCACCAAATGGAAGAGTTTGAGAAAGGTCAAAAGGAGACACCATATGTCTGATCACCTCCCAGAATCCTTCTCACTGGCATCCATCTTGGCTAAACAAGGCATGCGCCACCAGGAAGGACTCTGAGTTAGAATGATTGGCTAAAGACAACCCGGAAACGAATCCCATCACCATAAAACCTGAGATGGCCACTTGGCGGAGCAGTTCTCCTGGGTTCCCTTACCCAATAAAATCTCTTGCTTTGTCAGCACATGTGTCTCCTCGGACAAATCATTTCCGAGTGGTAGACAAAAGCCCAGTTTCTGGGCCTGTAAGGGGCCCCCCTTCCTGCAACACATGGGGTTACAACTGAGCGACTAAACAACAAATATATATATATCTTTACAAGCTGAGCCATAAGGGAAGCCCAAGAACACTGGAATGGGTAGCCTATCCCTTCTCCAGCAGATCTTAAGCCCATATGGGATAACTATATAGAGAGAGAGATATGAGTCCTTTATCAGGTAAGCTATCTGTACATATTTTCCCCAGTCTGTGGATTATCTTTTCATTCTCTTTCACAGTTTCTTTCAAAAAGGAGGTGTTTTTAATTTTGATAAAATCCAATTAAATTTTTTCTTTTATGGATCTTGCTTTTGGTGTCATATCTAACAAATCTTTGCCTAATCCTAGGACACAAACGTTTTCTCCTACATATTCTGTAAGTTACTTTTTATATATGGTGAAAGCTTTAGACAAAGTTCTTTTTTTTTTTTTTTTTTGAGTTGGGGAGTATGGAGGGGAACCTATGAATATTCAATTGCTCTGCTGCTGCTGCTGCTAAGTCGATTCAGTCATGTCCGACTCTGTGCGACCCCGTAGACGGCAGCCCACCAGGCTCCCCCGTCCCTGGGATTCTCCAGGCAAGAACACTGGAGTGGGTTGCCATTTCAGTTTTGTCAAAAATCATCTGACCTTGTTTGTTTTTATTTACCTCTGAATTCTTATTTTGTTACATTGATCTATTTGTCCTTCCTGACATTTTCTTATTATTTACTGTAGCTTTATAATGTCTTGAAGTCAAATAATGTAAGTCCTCAAATTTTGTCCTTTTTCAAAGTTGCTTTAGTTACTCTAGGTTCTTTGCATTACCATATGAATTTTACAATAAACTTGTCCATTTATACAAAAAAGAAAGTCTGCTTAGATTTTTGAACTGGGATTTAATTAAATCTATAAATTAAATTGGAGAGGAATGAATATCTTAACAATATAAAGTCTTTCTATTCATAAACATGGAATATCTCTCCACTTATTTAGGTCATTTTAATTTCGTTTTAAGTTTTGTAGCTTTCAGTGAAAAGATTTTGCACGTATTTTGTCTGTTTTTTCCTTAGGTATTTCACATATTTTTATCATAATGTGCTATTTTTGTTTCAATTTCTGGTTATTCACTGTTACGTGAAATGAAAATATCTCCTACCATATTAAGGAACAGGAAATGTCACAGCCATCAGCTATTTCTGGCCTCCAAATGTGAATGAGGGCTCCCAAAACTGCAATCCAGCAGATGCTGCCACCCCCACAGTGATTGCTGAGGAACTGGGGAAATGCAAGAAGCAAGGTGAACAAGGAAACAGGATTTGGCCCCAGGTAGCTGAAGTGCATATAAAGGAAATGAATTCAGGGAGCCCAGAGGCTTGCATCTTCCCATACACAGAATACTAAATTCCTTACCTTCATACCTGATCTTTGATGTTCAGACTGCCTGCTCCTATTGTTGCAAACTTGTATATAGCCCGACTTCTCCCCACCTCCTTGAAGCAGTTTTCTCAGAGCTACCGAGATGCTGTCTCCCTGGCTCAGAGTCCTAAACATTCCCACCAAATAAAATAACTCTCTACTTTCAGGTTGCGACTCCATTTTTTAGTCGACAGTTAGTATATTAACATGCAATTGTTTTCGTATAGCGATCTCATATACTGCTTCTTAGTTTTAGTAGCTTCATGTAAATTTCATAGGATTTTTCTATAAATGTCGAGTTTTGAAAACTGCTTTTTTCTGCATCTATTGAAATGATCATATAGTTGGGTTTTTTTTTAGTCTGTTAATATGGTGAATTATACTGATTGATATTTGATGGTAAAACAACCTTGCATTCCTTTGGCAAACCAACCCTATCTGATTGGGTTGTTTAATCTTTTTTTTTTTTTTTTTTCCAACTGGGTTTACATTTGATTTGCTAAAATCTTGTTACTTTCTCTGTCTCTATGTTAATAAGGGATACTGGTCTATAGCTTTCTTTTCTTGTCTTTGTCTGGCTTTGGTGTCAAAACAATGTCCTTATGAAGTGAGAAATAGTCCTTTCTTTTCAACTTTCTGGAGTAGCTTGTGTATAATTTGGTATAATCTTTTCCTTAGACATTTGGTAGAATTCACCAGTGCTCTTTTGTGGGAAGTTTTTTTTTTTTCTCAAGCTTTTAAAATCAACTTTACTGAAGTATAAATTACAAGTAATAAAAATATACCTGTGTAAAGTGTTTAGCTTGATAATTTATATCAAATGTATCTCCTTTGTGACTGCTAGAACATTCTGACCCTGAAATTTCCCTTGTGTCCTTTTACCGTCAGTTGCTACTGGAAAATTTTTAATTCAAAATATAATTTCTCTAACTGATTTAGAGTTTTCAGATTATCTATTTCCTTTTGAATGAATTTTGTCAATTTTTGTTTAAGAGATTTAGTCATGTTATCTATTTTAGAATTTATTGACATAAAGCTTTTTATAATATGTCCTTACTATTTTTTAATACCTGTGGAATTTATAGTAAGGTGACTTTTCATTTCTGATACTGGTAATGTATATCTTCTCCCTTTTTTTCGTGTGTAAGTTGGTTAATTTTATCAGTCTTAAAGAATCAGCTTTTTGTTTCATTGGTTTTGTTTTCATTTTTCTATTTCACTCATGCCTGAGCTGACTTTTATTATTTTCCTTCCTCTGTTTACTTTGGGCCTACTTTGTTCTTCTCTTTTCTTGTTTTTCAACATGAAAGCCAAGATCATTAACTTGAAGTCTTTCCTCTTATAATACGCATATTTAATGCTATACAATTTCCTCTCAGTACTATTTTAGCTACACTCTAAAATTTTTAAATGTTGTGTTGCAATTTTCTGGATCAAAAGACTTTCTAACTTTCTTTTTGGTTTGCCCTTTGGTTTATGAATTAGTTATAAGTGGACTTTCCCCGCCCCCTGCCCAAATGTTGGGAGACTTTCAAAAGATCTTTCTGTTATTTCTAATTTTATTCCTCTGTGGTCAAATAGCATGCTTTGCATTACTTAAAAGTTTTTAAACTTATTGAGACTTGTTTTATGGGTCAGTATATGCTCTCTCTTGGTAAATGCTCCCAGTACACTTAAAAAGAATGGAATCCGAGTGGAATCTGTTATTGCTTGGAATGTTCTA
This sequence comes from Bos taurus, assembly GCF_002263795.3. NCBI lineage: Eukaryota > Metazoa > Chordata > Mammalia > Artiodactyla > Bovidae > Bos > Bos taurus. The sequence continues at coordinate 17,857,803 of NC_037330.1, read as the reverse complement.
TAATGTCAATTAGGTTAATTGGTGTGACAGTATGATTCAAGTCTTCTATATTTCTACTGATGTTATGGCCACTTGTTTTATCAATTATTAAATGAGTAGTGTTGATGTCTTTGAACATAACTGTAAATTTCTCTATGATTTCTTGCAACTAACAGTTTTGATTCATTTATTTTGAAAATCTCCTAATAGATGCATAAACATTTAGGACATGTCGTATCCTCTTCATAAATGCATCATAGTCATCACAGAATGAACCTCTCTGTCCTTGGTGATATTCTTTGCTCTAAAATCTACTTTCAAGTCAATTTAGTCACTTCAACTTTCATTTTATATATATAAAATTTCATTTATTTATTTGCTTGCTTTTGGCTGTGCTGGGTCTTCGTGGCTGTGAGGGCTTTTTCTCTAGCTGTGGTGTGTGGGCTTCCCATTATATGGGACTTCTTTTTTTTGTTGAGGAGCCGGCTCTGAGGGGCGCGAGCTTAGTTGGGCACATGGGCTCAATAGTCGTGGTTCCTGGGCTCTAGAGCACAGGCTCAGTGGTTGTGGCACAGTGGTCTTAGTTGCACCTAGGCATGTGGGAGCTTTCTGGATCAGGGAGCAAATCCATGTCTTCTGCATTGGCAGGATGATTCTTCACCACTTAGCCCCAGGGAGGCCTCAGCTTTCTTTTTACTGGTATAAACGAGGCATTTCTTTTTCTACCACTTCAGTTTTAACCTATTTGTATCTTTATATTTAAAATAAGTTCCTTGCAGATAATATATGCTGTTGTTCTTTAGTCGCTAAGTCATGCCCACTCCTGCAACCCCATGGACTGTAGTCTGCTAGGCTCCTCTGTCCATGGGATTTCCCAGGCAAGAATCCTGGAGCGGGTTACCATTTCCTTCTCCAGGGGATCTTCACAACCCAGGGATCAAATCCATATCTCCTGTGGCTCCTGCACTGGCCGGTGGATTCTTTACCCACTGAGCGACCAGGGAAGCCCAGATAATATATAAATAGGTCTTTTCTGTTCAACCTGACAACCTCTGTCTTTTATTCAGAGTTTAAATCTACTCTCTTGCTATTTATTTTCTATGTCCCACATACGTTCTGTTTTCTTATGCCTTTGTTTTTCTTTTGCATGGAGTGTTTTATATAATCCCATCTCATCTCCTTTGTGGATTTACACTCTATAACTCTGTGTGATTTGGTGGTTATGTTGTGTGTTGTGTTGCACAGATCCTTCACTTGGGATGGTTTATTTCATATTACATCACTTCACTTACAGTCTCAGAACCTATGAACAATACCCTTTCATCTCTTTATTTCTGACCTATGTGTTTTGGTATGATCCAGTTTTCTTTAACATCTGTTAAAAACCTCAAAATAAATTTCTATCAAGTTTGCTTAGGTTTAAATAATAAGCAAAAGCCTTCTGTTTTTATCTAGGTAGAGTGCTATTTCTTCTTTTGTGTGCATCTTTAAATCCATTTGATATCACTTCTATTCATCCCAAGGGATTATCTGTAACATTCCTTAGAGTTCAGAGTCTGCTGGTGTTAAATTATTTCACCTTTGAAATGTCTGAAAAAGTATTTTATCTTCATTCTATAAAGATATTTTACTGGATATAGAATTCCAATGTATACCTAGTTTCTCTTTCGGTGTATTTCCTCTGCCATTTTCTGGCTTGTGGTGTGGCAAATGAGCAATTTGCTTTTACTCCTTTTCCGTCTGTAATATGATCTTCTTTGTGCAATGTGTCTCTTTTTCTGTGCCTGTTTTTGTAATTATTTTCTTTATCACCTGCTACAAGCAATTTTATTGTGATGTGATGATATAATTTGTTTCACATTTCTTGTGCTTGAGTTCATTAATATTTTCGTATCTGTACAGAGCCCCTCCACTGCAATTTTTAAATATTTTAGTAATTGCTTGTCTATTCCCTCTTTCTATTCTATCACAGGCACTTCAACTGTGTTTGTATTAGGTTTCTTGATATTTCCCCACAGCTCACTGAAGCTTTATTCTTTTCTCTTTTAAAATTGTCCTTTGGTGTTTCATTTTGGATAATTGCTAAGTGAGATAAGTCTGACAGAAAAACAATACTGAATTTTCTCACTTATATGTGAAAGCTAAAAAAAAATCATGGAGACAGAGTGGAGTGGTGGTTGCTAGGGACTGGGCGGGATAAGGGTAGGGTATCAGAAGGTATTGTTCGGAGGGTACAAACCTCCAGTCAGAAAATAAATAAGCTCTGGAATTTAATGATATTTGAAAGCTGCTAAGAGAGGAGATCTTAAATTACCACACACACAAATAAATGGTAATTATAAGATGGATACGTTAACTAAGCTTATTGTAATTATTTTGTAATACATATGTTTATCAAAGTGTCACACTGTACACCTTAAACTTATATGATATATGTCAATTATATCTCAATAGAGATGGAAAAAAAAGAGGAATCATTTCAGTGGCAGAAAACCTAGGAAGGGACAAATTGGGGAGACTTAAATGTGTCTTTAAAATTGTGTGCATATGTGCTCAGTTGTGACCAACTCTTTGACACTCTTCTGTCCCTGGGATGCTCCTGGCAAGAATACTGGAGTGGGTTGCCATTGCCTCCTCCAGGGGATCTTCCCAACCCAGGGATTGAACCTGTATCTCCTGCATTGGCAGGCAGGTTCTTTATCACTGAGCCACCTAAGAAGCATCTTTAAAATCCTAATTTCCTCTCCCCTTCACACTAGATCAATTGCTATTTGATTGGTTAAGCACTGGATGAAGGGGTTGAATTGCATTTAGGAGTCATGGACAAAAATCACAAACTGTGTTTTTAAACTGATATCACGCAGCACAGCACAGAAGAGGGGACTCCTTGAACTTCAGATAGACTGAATGCTCCTCCTTCCCCACATAAAATCACATTATACTTACCCTGGCTTCAGCCCCTTTCCCCCTTCCTGCCTCCTGGGAAGGGGCACAGCACAACACCCCCCCACCCTCCCAACCCCCCAACCCTCCACCCCCGCCGCCAGAAGGGCTGAGGCCGGCTTGGCTCTAATAGCTCTTAGTGCCTGCAGTGCCTCTTGTTTGGCCTTATGGCCAGTTAGCTCCACCTGCTGCTTGGAACTACTTAGAGGCAAGGGTGGAGAATGGCTGGGGGCCCTGTATTGCCATGGAGGACCGGAGTGGAGGACTGAAGCGTGAAGCACAGAAATACCACCTAAAAGAGTGAGGGCACATGCTCAAGGAAAGATGGGTTTCTGGCTTTCCTCTCTAAAGCTTGAGACTATTAATGGAGAGGAAGAAATGTTTACAAAGTCAAATGATCACTAGTGCCAGGAAGGAGAAATGACATGGAGAGGTGAAACTTTGGAATATTTCAATCTCATCCTTTTTCTTGTACAAACCTCCCTGAGTCTTCCATCTGGCCAGCAGCACAGACACCAGAGTAGAGTCAAGGGCTGGAACTTCAAAAGAAAAGTCTGAAGGTTTCTAAGGTTTGGGGATTCATCCGTTCAGTTCAGTTCCTTTGCTCAGTCGTATCTGACACTTTGTGACCCATAGACTGCAGCACGCCAGGCTTGCCTGTCCATCACCAAGTCCCAGAGCTTGCTCAAACTCATGTCCATCAATTTGGTGATGCCAGCCAACCATCCCATCCTCTGTCATCCCCTGCTCCCGCCTTCAATTTTTCCCAGCATCAGGGTCTTTTCCAATGAGTCAGGTCTTCGCATCAGGTGGCCAAAGAATTGGAGTTTCAGCTCCAACTGGGGATTCATGGCAGAGATCTAAAATCATATACCTTTCAGAAAGGAAACTTAAAATAATTTGAGGCTAAGAGGAAAAGGGATAGGAGAGGGGATCTTATAATGCTTGAAGTTAAGCCAGAGTTGATTGAGTTTATCTGGATGTGAATGCATTAAGTTTTCTGTCATCAGGAACAGTGACTAGATATTACAGGTTACATTTATTTATGGGAAAGCATACTTGCATCTTTTTGACATAAGTAGACATTACTTCAAGGAGTATTTATGTAAGTGACAGATATATTGGGCATGCTGAGAAACCATGTGCCAAATATGAGGCTTCCCAAATGGCTCAGAGGTAAAAGAATCTGCCTGCCAATGTAGGACATGCAGGAGAAGCAGCTTTGATCCCTGGGTTGGGAGAACCCCCTAGAGTAGGAAATGACAACCCATGCCAGTATTCTTGCCTGGAGAATCCTATGGACAGAGGACCATTGTGAGCTACAGTCCATAGGGTTGCAAAGAATTGAACATGACTGAGTGAGCACTCACGCACATGCAAAGTATGGTCCTGAGTATTGGGAAAGTTGAGGAACTAGTGCAGTTAAGAACTCTCTTCTCATGAACTTATTTTCCTAGTGAAGCAAGAACACAAATAAATACCATAAGTTCAAATGATGATGATCACTCTAATGAGATAAATAGCATGGTGGAGTGAGTGGTCTATTTTAAGCAGCGTGGCTGGAGGAGCCATCTCAGGGAAGTGACATTTCGAGTAGAAGTCTGAATGAGGTGCAGAATTAAGTCATGGAGTTACTTGCAGAAGAGCTCTACGGGAACAGAGAAGAAGTGGGAAAGTCCCAGGCTGGATCCAAGCTTCTACAGGCAGGAGCAAAGAGTGAGGAGACGAGGTTGAAATGAGCATGGGCTCAAGAGCAGTCAGGGTAGAGCTGACTTGACTTTGGTCAAGACTCATAGACTTTGGTCTGTCAGTGACAGCTTCCTGGCAAGGGAAGGGCAAAGTCATGAGCAAAGTTCAGAAGAAGCTGGAGGACAGGAATTAGCACTGGCTATTTTCCCACTTATCTGCTCCTTTTCCCTGTAAGATTTTTGGAAAATGCTTTCTATCCTCACTGCTCCTAAGCCCTCTCTTCTCATTTGCTCTTGGAATCACTGCATTCTGGTTTCCATCCTCACCACAGCCCTTGGCTACCTTTGTCAAGGTCATCAATGGATTCCATGTTGCCCAACCAAACAGGCATTCTCAGTTCTCATCTTTACAGCCTTTTCCCCAGATGTTCATCCTTTCCAGTCAACAGCGTTTCTGCTTGTCTCCCAGGATGCCCTATTCTCCCGGTGAATTTCTTACCTCACCACCTACTCCTTCTCATTTTGTCCCAGTTTTTTGACTTGTTGCTTCTCATCTGACCCTTTGACACTGGAGTGATTCAGGGGATGGTCTGGGACCTCTTCTATCTATATTCATTCCCTTGACGACTTAATCCTGGCTCATGACTTCACATGCCATTTATATGCTGGTGATTTCCAAATGTATGTCTACAGCATGAACCTCCTTCTGAACTCTCCTAGTATATCTCATCGCCTACTTGACAGTTCTGCTTGGGTGTGTCTCCTGGGCACCTCAAACAACATGTCTCAAAACTCACTGTTGACTTTTCCCACAAAGCCAGCCGCTCCTGCGGTCTTCTCTGTAGCTGTTAAATGGCAGCTCCATCCTTAAAGTCCTTCAGGCCAAAAACTTTTGAGTCATTGTTTGCTCTCCCTATACCTTTCATCTAATCTGTTAGGGAATCTCACTGATTCTATTGTCAAGACATATCTATCATCTGACCACTTCACCCTGCCTCTACTGTCTCCCTAGCTCTGGGCAGCTGCTCCATTACTGTGGCTGCCCGCTTCCAAGTTAGCCAGAGAGAACCTTTTAAAAGTAAGTCAGATGAAGCCACTCCTCTGGGCAGTACTCTGAAGTACTTCAGAGTACTTCATCTCACTCACCATAAAAGCCCAAGTTGCTTCATGATTTCTCCCACTGCCCAGCATCACCCACTCCTCCACCTTCACCTCTTACAGCTCTTTCCCTCATCCATACATGCCCAGTTTTACTGGCCTCCTTGCTGATTTCAGAACATGCCTCCTTGGGACATGGCCCCTGCTGTTCCTTCTCCCCTGCCTATCCTCACCCTGACCCCACTCCTTTGGGTTCTTGCTGTAGGCCTTTCCTGACTATTCCCTTTAAAATACACAACATTAGACTTCCCTGGTTGCCCAGTGGTTAAGATTTTATGCTTCCATTGCACAGGATATGAGTTTGATTTCTGGTTGGGGAACTAAGGTCCCACATGGTATGCTGCACAGCCAGAAAAATAAAATACACAACATCCCATCCCATAGTACTCCCTAGACCTCTTTCCTGCCTTCCTTTTTCTACATAGTATTTCCAACATGCTTTATATTCCAGGTATGTGGTTATGTCACTTGCCACCTTCTCTCCACACACTGGAATGAAAGTTTTGGGAGGGTGGGGACTTTCATCTGTTTTGTTCAAAGCTGTACCCCTAAATGCCTGGAACACAGGTACATGGGAAGCTCTCAATCAGCTCTGAATGATCAAAAAAATCAATAAGGCAGGAGGTGAAAAAGCATTCCAGCAGAGAGAATGGAATGTGCAAAGGCACAGAGGTGAGTAAAGGTGAACTCAGGAGATCCGGAGATCTGGACCTGGCCGGGGCCTGCTGCTGACCCCCTGTGTGACCCCTGCCCTCTGTCCCCTCTCTAGACTGTGTCATCCTTCATGTGATACAAGTCAGGGTTGCATTTGATGACTGTGAAGTCTCCTCCAGTGCCAGGTTTCTCAGCTGTGTTCCTAGGCTGGGGAGAGAGGTGGTTTAGGGGTGCCTGGGGCCTGAGGCCCCTCGGAGGAAGAGCGCTGGAGGCTGGACCACAGGGTAGAGAGAGGGTGAAGCTACAGCCACGCAACCAAAGACTTGCCTGTAAGAGGAAGCTCTGGGCTCACCTTTCTCTCCCAAAGCCTTCTGACCTCCTTCTCCCCTTCATTTACCAACCCCCCATCCCACTCCAAGGAGGCTTTCTAGTAAAACCTGAGTGGCAGGAAAACAACTTTTCAGCCACTCTCCAGCAATTTCCAGCTCACCTGTCTTCTTCGTGGCAGCTCTCCAGCCCTCCTCTGTCACATTTGGACTCTACCGCTCCAGTATGTCCCATATCTATGGGACTTAATGGACATCTCTGCCTTCTCTGATGGAGGGGCCGGCCTGGGAGCAAACACACCCAGACTTGCTCCAGTTGCTGACTGGAAGACCCCTGTTCTGAGTCCCAGCTGTTTGCCTGTGAAGTGCAAAGGTTTAAATGAAATGGTAGATGAGGCTTGTTTAGCACCATGTCTGGTAAACAGCAGGCTTTGTAGGTGTCTTTGCCTTTGTGTCTCCTTTGCCCACCACCCCCTAGCCCATCCAGCCGGGAGACTCACAGCTCTGCCTGTTCACACCCGCATCCATGCACACAGACAGTTAGTTGTGGGCTCACATGTCACAGCATTAAATTGCACCCATCGCTCAGTTTCTGTACCCTTCTTCCCATCAGATGGGAGTTTCCTGGGAGCAGGAGCCATGTCTCCCTAATCTGGGTTTTCTGAAATCAGAGGTGGTATCTCCCTTTCAGACTGGGAGGTTAGGGTGATAGCCAAAGGACTCCCCAGTACCCTGGCCCAGCTGGGATTCTAGAGGCCAGGACTTGCCCTGACTCTGCATTGGTCTTGCTTAATGCAGATAGTAAGCAGGGAGGCACGTTTTAGGAAGGAAGGAATGAAGAGGCACTGTTTCACACTCTGCACCAGATCAACCCATCTGGAGGCCTGGAACAACTGGACAGCTTCATGGCAAGCAGTCCACAAATACAGAGAACAGATGAGGTTAGAAATGGCCCATGCTGAGGCTACTCAGAGGGGTCTGAGCAGGACCCCAGCAAGGCAGTGTGGGCTACTGACTCCTCTTGGTGAAAGCCTCTCATCCAAAATCAGATGATGCTAATCCTCTGTATGGAACTCTGCAGTGGCTTTTTCTTTGCCCAGATTTCACACACACACACACACACACACGTACATGCATGGACTCCACATGGATCTGAGTGGCCTCTGCAACCACATTCAGGAGTAATATTAAGAGCAATTAGTCCTCTACAGAAGCAGCTGATGCAGGGTCAGGTGTCCCCCAGCATCCTCTAATTAATAGAGGGGAAAGAGGATGGGGAATGATAAACCAGAGGTCAGCTGAGTCCCAGGAGCACCCTCACCTCCTCTGACTTGTCTGACCATGGATGACACTTCTGGGGGAGTCTGCACAGCTAGACTAGGTCCCACTCCCCTTCTCCTTCTGCACCCGCCTCCTCTCTCCTTTGTGAAATCCCTCCCCTATTCCCTCCAGCTCAGGCCCCCCACCCTTTCTGTCTGCCCTCTAGTGAGATGTGTCCCTCCCATCGCTGCCTTCCACTCCTTGTGCACATCCCTGTGAAGGCTTTGCCCCCTCGGGTTCTTTACCAGTCAGTCCCCATTCTGTGCAGCCGGCAGAACCCTTTCTATCGTCTCTGGCTCTCTGACTGCCTGTGTACTCCTCACTCTATTGCCGGGATTCCTTTGTCCACATCAAAGCTAGATCCAAACCACTACCTATTTTCTGCCCACACAACCTCCAGGCCCCTTCGTGGACTGTCATGCTGCAGGAATGCAAACCCATTTGGATTCCTCAGTGAGCCTACCATGTGAAAAAACAATCAGTCCATGTGGAGCCTCCTGAGTGCACAAGGGAAAGACATCACGGGCTGAGCAGGAGCGCCGCCCGAGGCCCGCAGCAGGCAGACTAGAGGGAGGAGTCAATGGGACACCAGGATCCCTGGTTTCGCACCCCACTTCACTCCACGCACTGTGTGACTTTGGGGTTTCAGATTTCTCATTGGCAAAATGAGAAAGGGAAACCTTGCATTATATACTCTGTGTATAGGCAGGTAGCACACTGCAGTCTGTCAGCTAACGTTGCCAAGACTCCCAACAGAAAACCAGTTTCTGAGCACCATCTATGTGCTAACCACAAATATCACCTCACCAAATCCTCCCAGAAGTCGAAGGAGGTGCAAATACCCATTTTTTAAATAATATAATCACACACATTTATTAAAAATTTGCTAATAATATCTGCATGTTCTAGTTTATTTTATAGTTAACAAATTCATATTTTAAATGAATTTAAATGAAGTTACCACAGTTAGTTCCTCATTCAGTTCAGATCAGTCACTCAGTTATGTCCGACTCTTTTCAACCCCTTGGACTACAGCACGCCAGGCATCCCTGCCCATGACCAACTCCTGGAGTCTACTCAAACACATGTCCATTTAGTCGGTGATGCCATCCATCCATCTCATCCTCTGTTGTCCCCTCTTCCTCTTCCGGCCTTCAATCTTTCCCAACATCAGGGTCTTTTCCAATGAGTCAGTTCTTCGCATCAGGTGGCCAAAGTACTGGAGTTTCAGCTTCAGCATCAGTCCTTCCAATGAATATTCAGGACTGATTTCCTTTAGAATGGACTGGTTGGATCTCCTTGCTGTCCAAGGGACTCTCAAGAGTCTTCTCCAACGCCACAGTTCAAAAGCATCAATTCTTTGGCACTCAGTTTTCTTTATAGCCCAATTCTCACATCCATACATGACTACTGGAAAAACCATAGCTTTGATTAGGTGGGCCTTTGTTGGAAAAGTAATATCTCTGCTTTTTAATATGCTGTCTAGGTTGGTCATAGCTTTTCTTCCAAGGAGTAAGCGTCTTTTAATTTCATGGCTGCAGCCACCATCTGCAGTGATTTTGGAGACCAAAAAAATAAAGTCTATCACTGTTTCCATTGTTTCCCCATCTATTTGCCATGAAGTGATGGGACCAGATGCCATGATCTTCGTTTTCTGAATGTTGAGCTTTAAGCCAACTTTTGCACTCTTCTCTTTCACTTTGGTCAAGAGGCTCTTTAGTTCTTCTTTGCTTTCTGCCATAAGGGTGGTGTCATCTGCATATCTGAGGTTATCGGTATTTCTCCCGGCAGCCTTGATTCCAGCTTGTTTCTCCAGCCCAGCATTTCTCATGGCGTATTCTGCATATAAGTTAAATAAGCATGGCAACAATATATAGCCTTGATGTACTCCTTTCCCAATTTAGAACCAGTCTGTTGTTCCATGTCCAGTTCTAAATGTTGCTTCTTGACCTGCATACAGATTTCTCAGGAGGCAGGTAAGGTGTTCTGGTATTCCTGTCTCTTTCAGAATTTTCCACAGTTTGTTGTGATCTACACAGTCAAAGGCTTTGGCATAGTCAATAAAGCAGAAATAGATGCTTTTCTGTAACTCTCTTGCTTTTTCGATGATCCATCGGATGTTGGCAATTTGATCTCTGGTTCCTCTGCCTTTTATAAATCCAGCTTGAACATCTGGAAATTCACATTTCACGTAATGTTGAAGCCTGGCTTGGAGAATTTTTAGCATTACTTTGCTAGCATGCAAGATGAGTGCAATTGTGCAGTAGTTTGAGCATTCTTTGGCATTGCCTTTCTTTGGGATTGGAATGAAAACTGACCTTTTCCAGTTCCTCATATGTGAAATTAATTTTCAAAAATAATTTAATCTTTTCATATTCTATCTTATCTATGAATGGAAAATTTTTTCTTCCAATTTTTGCTATTAAAATAGAGCTGGGGTGAATATGTTTTACAGATTTTCTCCCTCTTTCTGGGCATTTCATTGGTATGGATGAGAAATTACTAGGTTAAAAATAGTATAAATAAAGGAGTATAAAAAATAAATTTTTATAGACAAAGAAACTGAAGGTCATGGAGGAAAAGCAGCTCATTCAGATAACAAGAGGTTCACTGGGATTTAAACTCAGGTCCATCCGATTGCAAAGCCAACAGAACATCAACAATCCTAGGGGTTGGATGAGGCTAATATACATCAGTGCCAGCCAGGAGGGCTTCCCTGGTGGCTCAGATGATAAAGAATCTGTCTGCAATGGGGGAGACCCGGTTCCATCCCTGGGTTGGGAAGATCTCCCAGAGAAGGGAAGGGCAACCCACTCCAGTATTCTTGCCTGGAAAATTTCATGAACAGAGGAGCTTGGCAGGCCCCAGTTTATGGGCTCTCAAAGAGTCAGACACGACTGATGGACTAACACACAAACACACATATACCAGCCAAGAAGTAGAGCTTTCTGTTCCCAGAACAAATGAGGGTCATCCTCAGGGCATTTTGATTGAATCTGAACCAAAGAAGACTGATCCTCCAGGAAGCCCAGAACTGACCACATGGGGGTCAGCCCGTAGATGGCTGAGTCACACTCAGAAGATGTCCCAGGTTATCTAGTGGAGCTTGTTACCTCTGTCAGATGCTCAGGCACCTGGGAAGGCAGCCTGGTGGGGAAGAGAGCCCGCTGGACAGAGATCAGCATGTGGGAGCTCTACTCAGCTGTACTGCAGACCCTCTGTAGGGCCTTGGGCTTCTCATGTTCTCTCTTCAGACTTCACTGCCCACCTGTCACAAGACGGCACTGGCCCTAGCGGAGGGGACTGGGAAGTGCCAGGAATCTCCTGGGCACACTGGCCAGGCCCTCCCCATGCATTCTCTAGCTCCCACCCCTGCTCCCAGCTAAGAGATGCTGCTGTAAGCAGGTGCTGTAATCAGCTACCAAGGATGTGGTTTCCCAGGGAGCCCACGAGGAGGGCATCCTGCAAGCTGGAGGAGAGGGCACCAAAAAGCTCCTTTTCTCTGCTCCTGATCAACTTTCATGCCTTTGCTCCTTTCACTGCACCAGGAGCAGAGCTGTGTCTGTCTCTCCACAGTGATCAGATTCACAAGCAAGAAATTGGAACCTAGCCACCTCACAGGTCAAGGAAAAGAGGCCAGAGGAAGATACAAGGGGTGCACCAGGGTACATCAAACAGGCCAACCCAGGAGCCTGGAGAGGAAGACAGCCTCTTGGCCCTTTCTTGGTCTTCTCTCTCTTCCTGGAGCAGCAGATGGACACAAAAGGCAAATGAGGAGCAGAGGCCAGTTTTCAGGAGGCACCATGGATGAGGGCAGCAAGGTCTGTGAGCCTGTTGGAAGGTGACTGGTACAGGTTGTGGCCTGTGGGAAGATGTGGGCAAGAGTGCCCTGGGCAGAGAAGGCCTCAGGGGATGGAGAAGTTCGCGGCCTCAGAGGATGGGGGTTTTGCTTCTTTGGGAGACATCTTAGGCGTGGCTACCCTAGATGAGAACGTGAGACCTGGTCCAAGTCAGCGCTCCAGGACCATCTCCCATCACCCCATCCCACCAACTTACAAAGAGTTATGGTCACCTCCTCTCCGGCCCCCAGGGCAGTGAAGTACATGACCCATTCATCCTGCCCCCACAGCTAAGCAACAGTTCAAGAAGGATGTATCACTCAGAAAGAGAAACCAGCCAGTTTCTGGCTCTGCAAGAGAAAGAGCCAGGGCCTCCTTGAGCTGGGTTCAGGGCCTCTATATGTGTCACGGGATATGAGCTCATCCCCACAACAGTGGGCTGGGGCTAGACAGTTACCTGGCCTCTTGGTGTGGGCCCTGGGGCCCCGTGGGATCGCTCACGCAGACACCAAGAGAATCTCCCCCGTGCTCATGTCTGTCTGTGCCCCAGATGGGGCAATCTGAGGGCAGAGCATGGGGCCTCTGAGCCCCATGGGCTGGGGCTGGGGCTGGGGCTCCTCCAATCCTTTCCCTGCGTGCACACACACACACACACACCCTCAACTCCATGCTTCACCCTCCTCACCACACCCTGGCTCTGCCCAGTGGCCAAAGGCTCACACACTGTCTTCCCCCAAAGCTTTCATTATGCTGTGAATCAGAGGGCGGGAGGTAGATCTGGCAGATTCTAGTCCATGGAAACCCATAAGACCGGTGTGACTTCCTGGAGCAGGGTCTGCTGCCCTGGGACTGACAGTCATGAGCTGGGGAGAGGCAGATTCCTCCCCTGTGAGGTCAGCTGCAAAGCACAAGGCATGGGTGCCCCTTTGTGAGGGTGCTGGCTTAGTTCTGCGTGGGGGAAAGGGAGGGGGGTGGGGGCGGGGTGCGGAGGGCTTGCCCTGCCCCAGAAGATGGCCTGCCCTGTGCTAACGGGAGACGACGTGAGGTCCCAGGTGAGGCTCAGGGGCCACAGAGGGCACGAGCTGAGGGTATATTCCGGAAACAAGAGTCCTTCCATCTGTCTTTTCGGACTAAGCCCCAGGAGCATGACAAAATTAGCTCATAAATAGATCTACTGGGGTCTTGGAGGGAGTTGCCTGTGAGACACCATAGAGAAATCAGAACTTCTCAAAATTAGCCCCAGAAATGAGTATTTTCCTTGATTTTATTTTTTCTTTTATGATTAGGTTGTGAAGGACAGAGATTAAATGATGTCCATAAAATAAGCTGTTAAAGAGAAAGGCAAGTCACAATTTGATTTTGTTTATACACACACACGCATGACACTAAAATGCGCTGTTCCTTCATTCTTTCCACAGATATTTGTAGGGTACCGGTTATATTCGATGGTTAGGACAGGTTCTGGGGACATAGTGGAAAACACACCAGGCAAAACTCCTGCCTTTTACAGCTTATTTTTCAATGGGAGATTTGGAAAATAAACAAGTGAACAAATGCAAATAAAGCAGCCCTCAGTTGTTATAAGTGAAAAGCAGCAAATCGGGGGATAACCCTTTAGATGGTGTCCCAGGGGAGTCCCTCTGGCAGGCTCCAGCAGTAACTGTGAAACTGAAAGACACAAAGAGTTAGGGACCCTGGGAGGCCCCAGAGGTGGGGAGCACTGGGCTTGTCTTAGTAACTGAGGACTCTCAGTGAGGATCTTTGAACACTTGGTAGGGAGTTTACATTTTATTCCAAGAGGCTTAGGTCACCATTGCTGCTAGTGACAGACAAGCCAGCTCTAACCCCCACCCTGAAAATTTGCTTAAGCTGCGTTCAGAAAGTAGTTTAGAGAAAGTAGTGGATGATCTAGTTTTGGTCTTTATGTGAGAGAGTGTGTGTGTGTGTGTGTGCGCATGCGTGCACACACACTCAGTTACTTGGTCATGTCTGGACCTTTGTGATCACATTGACTATAGCCCGCCAGGCTCCTCTGTCTATGGAGTTATTAAAGGCAAGAATACTGGAGCGTGTTGCCATTTCCTACTCCATGGGATCTTCCTGACCCAAGAATTGAACCACGTCTCTTGTGTCTCCTTCATTGGCAGGCAGATTCTTTACCACTAGCACCACTTGGAAAGTCCCCTTAATCTTGATCTTCATGAATTTCCCCAAAACATTGTATGAGATGTTTGTTTTCATCACTGTAAAAAGTAATCCTTATTATTTTATATATTATAGATTTAATGCCTGTTTTCTTGCCTAAACTGGTCCACGCTTTGGAGTTTTTGTGAGCTTGGCATTCTTGGGAACTTCTGTAACTACAGTCTTCAGCATAGGGCCTGGGTAGCCCCTGACACATGGCAGGAGACTCCTGCAAGCCTTCTGCTTAACCTTTCCAGCCCTAAAGTTGTCAGACTGAACCCTCCCCCATCCCAGGACAGAGTACTTCTACACAGAATGAAGTTATAGGTATGTCTTGAGAGCAGATAGGTTGTGGGTTAGTGGCCAAGAGAATCTCCCAAGAGCTCTGTTTCTTCATGAAAAGTGGTTTCTCCCACCTTTAACATGTCTCCAGACTGGACATCCCAGAAAGACATGTAATTTTCTCTTCTGTGCCCTTGGAATTGAATCCCTCAGCCTAATAAGGAGGATAAACCCATTTTACAGGTAAAGAAACTGAGATTCAGAAGAAAAGTTTGGCTGAGGCCAACAAAAAAAAAAAGAGGAAAAGGGGGCCAGTTTCCCAAGATGCCTCCCTCACCTCCCTGTGCCAAGGTGATGAGCCTCATGGGGGTGACTGAACTCCCAGAGCCCACTGGCCAGGCAGGAGCTGTGTGTCTCTGTGAAAAGGGGCCCTTAGGGGTTTTCTGATTAAGGTGCCTGTGATGAGTCAGGAAGGGGCTAGAGGAAGTTGACCAACTGGAGTGGTGAAACCAGTCCATCTCCTTCAACTTGGGAAGGAGGCCAGGCTGGGGAACGGTATAAAGGGCACCTCAGCCCCTGCTCAGCTCAGCACTCCACTAGAAGCCTCTCCAGCTGGCCCCACTGTGAGTCTGGTAAGTGTTTGCTGGTAGAACCAGGCTTGGGACCTGGGGCCTCCCACAGGCCAGAATGTGGCTGGGGGTGGCCAGCCTGAGGGGGGGTGCAGGGGTCACTCGTGTGCAGGATTCAATTGGACCACTGTCCTTCTGGGGGAGCTCAGGTCACTGTGCTGAGGGCTAGGTGCATGGCTGGGAAACAGAACAGACAGCAATCCCCTCCTGCATCATATTTTCTTGGGGCTGTATTTTCAAATGTGGGGGACAGGGAGGAGAGAAGAGTAAGATAGGGATGCAGGGGAAATATGGTCAGATTCTCTCCTAAAACTGCTTAATTTGGGCTCACTATGTTTTTTGTCTTCTCTAAAGGGGAACAGGGTCTGGGGACACACTTGTAATTTTTAGCTGTGCTACAGAAGGGAGACATGCTGAATGGGGAACACTTTCTATCTGGAGAACCCAGGCATAGCAGGGGCAGGGAAACCCAGTTTAGAAGTAGGAAACTTGAAAGAATCAGCTCCAGCTCTTAGCAACCTTCCAGCCCCCTCCCTCCCACCACCACCAGCCAAAGTTCAGAAGGTCAAGAGAGAAAGAAGCTCTGGAGCTGAATATGCCAACTGGTTCATTTTGCAGAGGAGAAATCTGAGGCCCAGAGGGACTAAATGACCTGCCCAGAACCACACAGCATTTCACTGGGAGATTTAAGCCAAGATCATGTCATGTGACTCCAGTCCAGGGCATGCACCATCACCTCTCAGATCCTCTTGGGATAGGCTACTGATTTTCCAGGACTTGGGGGTCCTCCAGGAGAACTTCCCCCACCCCCAGCACCTTCCCTCTTCCTGTCATAATCCCAGACCTCATCTCTTCTCTTTGTCAGAGGAGGTCAGGAACAAGGGAGAAAAGGATAGGCAAGGGCAGGAGACGAGATGGTACCCAGCACACCTGCGCAGAGCAGCTCTGGAGACAGTCCTTGTTGTTGGCTCTTGGGAACAAGAAGCTCCCAGGAGGGCCTTTCCCCACCCCTCTCCATCCCTACGTTCACCCTGCTACTTCTGTGGAATGATTGCCCAGCATGATCAGCAGAGTGCCCCACCCAAGGGAAATGGGAATGCTGAGAAACCAGGTACTGCTACAGATTCTTGGGCTTCATCTGTTTCCTTGCCTTCAGTAACTCCTCTGAACCCTCCTCATTTTCAGGTTGACCGAAAGCAGCTTCCAAGATGTCCCAGCAACACACTCTGCCAGTGATTCAGCCCCCTGCCCTCTCTCAGGAGTCCCTCAAGCCTGCTTCTCCTCCCACCAATACCCAGCAGGAGCAAGTGAAGCAGCCAACTCCACTGCCTGCCCCATGCCAGAAGGTACACTCGGAGCTCCCAGGGGAGGTCCCCTTGGAGCTTGGGGAGAAACATACAATTGTGAAAGGGGTGGCTGAGCAAAAGTGTGAACCACAGCAACCAGAGCCAGAGCAGCAAGAACAGCATGTGGAACAACAGCAGCAAGAGTCACAGGTGCAGGAACAGAATGTGGAACAGCACCAGCAAGAGTCACAGGTGCAGGAACAGTATGTGGAAGAGCAACAGCAAGAGTCACAGGTACAGGAAGTACATGTGGAGCAGCAGCAACAAGAGTCACAGGTGCAGGAACAGCATGTGGAACAGCAGCAGCAAGAGTCACAGGTGCAGGAACAGCATGTGGAACAGCAGCAGCAAGAGTCACAGGTGCAGGAACAGCATGTGGAACAGCAGCAGCAAGAGTCACAGGTGCAGGAACAGCATGTGGAACAGCAGCAGCAAGAGTCACAGGTGCAGGAACAGCATGTGGAACAGCAGCAGCAAGAGTCACAGGTGCAGGAACAGCATGTGGAACAGCAGCAGGAAGAGTCACAGGTGCAGGAACAGTATGTGGAACAGCAGCAGCAGGAGTCAAAGGTGCAGGAACAGCATGTGAAGCAGCAACAGCAAGAATCACAGGTGCCAGAAGAGCATGTGAAGCAGCAGCAGCAAGAGTCACAGGTGCCAGAAGTGCATGTGGAGCAGCAGCAACAAGAGTCACAGGTGCCGGAAAAGCATGTGGAGCTGCAGCAGCAAGAGTCACAGGTGCCAGAAGTGCATGTGGAGCTGCAGCAACAAGAGTCACAGGTGCCAAAAGTGCATGTCAAAAAGCAACACCAGGAGCTACAGGAGCAGCAAGTGCAGCAGCAAAAAGAACAGCACGTGGAACATCAGGAAGCAGAACACCTGGGGCTGCAGCTGGAGCAGGAGAAAACACAAAGAGAGCAGCAGCTAAAAGGACAGCTGGAACAGGAGAAGAAGGTCTTGGGCCAGCACTTGGATCAAGAGCCAGCAAAGAGAGAGGAGCAAATGGAAAAGAAAGAGGAGCAGCTGCTGGAGCAGCAGGAGGGGCAGCTGAAACAGCCTGTGTTTGTCCCAGCTCCCGGCCAGGTCCAAGAGACCCACCCAGTCCTGCCACTGAAGGAAAAAGCCTTGCCCTCTGAAGAAGCAGGAGGTGTAGTGCCTTCTAAACATAAGTAACCACCTGCGGTGTCCCAGAGGCCCCTGGAAATCCCATACAAGTGAAGAGAGAGCCAGTGGCCTCACTTATCTTGGGCCCCCAACCTGGGTGACCCGTCTCATCTGTGAACCTGCCTGACCCTGACCTTCTGCATGTCTCTTTGATAGGGCTGGGGTGGGGGGAGTTACAACCCAGCATCCACCCCTGATGAGCCCAATCCCAACCTCAGGTGGCCAGAGGCTTTACCTGAGGAGAGAGTGACTATAGCTACTCTGAATACATCCCCACTATTATAGCTGAATCTGTGAGTGTGTACAATAATACAGAATAAATCCTGGAAGGCTTGGAATCCTGTATTTTATTTGACTTTTTACCCTCCATCATTCACCATATGAAAACCTGTGTGTGCAGGTTAAAGGTTGAGAATGACTCTCTTGGCCAGTTCCCATAGGTGGACAGATATTCTGACCCCTCTTTGATTCTGTACCCCAAATAACTCAATACATTCGACAGCTTCTAAAAATGAAATGAAAATAATAGCAAAACAAAAGTTCACTCGTGTACCTGAAAGTAGCACTCAGCAGTCAGGAAGAGGGAACGGGTTACCTTGGCTGAGGGAAGAGGATCTATCCATCTCAGTTCAGCACTACCTTCCATTATACCCACTGAACCCAATCCTAGCCCAAGGCCAAAGGCATGTGTAGGGAGTCAGGGCTCCACCTGGGTTCTGGTGCTTGCCCAGATTTTCTCTCCACAGAATGTGCTCATGGTTTCCAAGAGTCATGGTTAAGGAAGACTTTAGGAAAGTAAAGCAGCAGAATTGGGGGAAATAGGGAGAAGAGGGACTTCTGGGACTGGTCTCTGATAGAGAAAATGTCACTAAGGGAAACAAAGTTTGGGTCAACTGGAATCGGGGGAGCCAGAAGTGTTGAATAGCCTGGAGAAATACCGATCTAAGGTCATTGCAGTGGTTTTCCCCTCCCTGACATTTCTGTAGCCTTTACTACCTACCATCAACCACATCAGAACATGGGGCTCTTTCCTTCCTGGGAATCTCCTTGTGTGTGCACTCAGTCATGTCCAACTCTCTGTGACGCTATGGACTGTAGCCCACCAAGTTCCTTGGTCCATGCGATTTTCCAGACAAGAATACTGGAGTGAGTTGCCATTTCCTCCTCCAGGGGGGTCTTCCTGACCCAGGGATCAAACCCACATCTCCTGCATTATAGGCAGATTCATAACTGCTGAGCCACCAAGGAATCACTTGGCTCTGACAATTTAACATCGCCTCAGGCAGGTTGTCTCAAGTTACCCAAAGCTATTTCATCATAATCACTAGCATATGTCAGGGACATCTCTCTTGAGAATGTCATAGGCACCCAAAGTCAAAGGGTCCGAAAGGCACTTAGTATCCCTTACTCCCCGCCCAACTCCAGTGACACGCACTGTCATTCCTCTTTAGGGATTCTCTCTCTTGGGTAATAATGCCATCTGTGCCTTCACCAAAGCCAGAGAAACCACATCATTCCCTACCCGCATTTCCTCTTCTTCCCTACCCCCACAACAGAGATCAATCCTTGCTAATCCTACCCGCACCCTTCAAGCTTTGGCCGAGGTGGTTTCTCACCTGAACGATTGCAATGGCCCTCAAGCTCTTCTTTGATCCCTGTGTCCACATACCCTGCAATTCATCCATCACACAGTGAACAGGGCATTTCATTCAAAATTTTGATCCATTTAGATTTATTTCACTTCACTCCTTGGGTGGCTCTCATTATTTAGAGGATGAGATTGCAGGCTCAAGTTAAAGGACAAGAGTTAAAAGGAAGCTTGGGTAGAACTGGGTGGGACGATTAGGGGCACAGGGAGAAATAATTAGAAACACCCAGAATGTGTGCAATTTGTTTTGAAGTCCTAGATTTTGATTTTTATTAGACCTTTTTGGTGGTTCTCTTCTTTTTTAAAAAATTTATTTATTTAACTAGAGTAGATATACAATACTGTGCTGGTTTCAGGTGTACAACTTCAGATTCTTTCCCATTGTAGGTTTTTATAAGATATCGAATAGAGCTCCATGCACTATACAACAGAACTTCATAGATTTTATATATAGCAGAATGTATAAAATACCTTTTTGCAGAATAGCTTTTGATTTATGAAAAGGTCAAGAAGATAGTACAGAGAGTTACTTTGCACTTCACACCCAGTTTCCTTTATTATTAGCATTGTATATCAGTATGGCACATTTATAGACTATCCCTCAGTTTGGGTTTGTCTGATGTTTTCTTCATGGTTAGACTGGAGTTATGGGTTTTTAGGAGGAACACCACAGAGGTAAACTGCCTTTTTCATTACCTTATATAAACAGTACATACTTGATCACCTGGCTGAGGTAGTATATAGCAGGCTTCTCCACTGAAAAATTACTGTCTTCGCCCTCCCTCCCAACATCCCATCTGACTCCATTGTATTCTTTGGAAGGAAGTCATGATGCAAAGCTCACAATTGAGAAAGAATTAAGGAGTTAAGCTCCCTGTCACTGAAGATGGAGTATCCTCATAAATTATTTTGAGTTATCCATATAGGAAACATATCTATTTTTCTCTCCTTATGTATATATGGGTGTGTATATGTTTGGATGTGTACATGGGTAGATGTGTTTAATCATTTATTTATGTCAGCATGTACTCATTAATATTTTGTTTTATACTTTGGGTTATACTCCAGTAGTACTTTATTTTCTTTTCTATTGTGGTAAAATACACATGACATCAAATTTCCTATATTAATCATGTGCAGTTCAAAGGTATTAAGTACATTCATGCTGTTGTGCAACCGTCACCACCATCCCTCTTGTAAGACTGAAACTCTGTACCTATCAAACAATAATTCCCCATGACCTTCTCCCTGCAGCCCTTAGCAACCACCATTCTCCTTTCTTTCATTTTTTAGAGTCTCCCTTTTCCCCCTACACCCTTGCTTCTTATAACCACTATTCTGCTCTATGCTACTATAAATTCAGCTTCTTTGGGGTCACAAATATCAGGATTTCCTCCTTTTCTGAGATTAAATCTGCTGTTGTTGTTTCGTCTCTAAGCCATGTCCAACTCTTTTGTGACCCCATGGCCTGTAGCCCTCCAGGCTACTCCATGGGATTTTCTAGATAAGAATACTGGAAGGGGTCGTCATTTCCTTCTCCCGGGGATCTTCCGAACACAGGGATTAAACCCACATCTCCTGCATTGGCAGGTGGCTTCTTTACCACTGAGCCACCAGGGAAGTCCAAATTTTATATATATATACATTATAATATAACATCATATATCACATTTTCTTTACCCATTCATCCATTGCCATTTAAGTTGTTTCCATACCTTGGTTATCATTAATAATGCTGAAATGGACATGGGATATCTCATCAAGATGCTGATTTCATTTCCTTTGTGTATATACCCAGAAGTGGTATTGCTGAATCATATGGGAGTTTTATTTTTAAGTTTTTGCAGAAACTTCATACTGTTTTCCATAATAACTATAGCAATTACATTCTTACCAACAGTGTACAAGGATTCTCTTTTCTTCATATTCTTGCCAACACTTGTTAGCTTTTGACATTTTTATAATAGCAATTCTAATAGGTGTGAGAGGATATCCCATTGTGGTTTGATTTGCATTTCCCTGTTAATAAGTGATGTTGGGAACTTTTTCATATACCTGTTGGAAACAGGATGATATTGACATAAAAAAAGACACATGGATCAAAGAAACAGATTAGAGAAACTAGAAATAAATCCATGCTTATGTGGTCAATTAATTTTTGACAAAGATGCCAAGAATACAAGATGGAGGAAGGATAGTCTCTTCAATAAATGGTGTTGAGAAAGCTGGATCTCCAATGCAAAAAAATAAAGTCAGACTCTCAGAATGATACACAAAATCAACTCAACTGGATTAAAGACTTAAAAGCAAGACCTAAAACCAACTTATCTAGAGAATAAGTTCCTTGGCAATGGTCTTGGCTATAATAGTATGGTCTGTCACCAAAAGGAGTTTGTTCACATCCAAAATATATAAGGAACTCTTACAAATAAATAAAAAAAATAATAAAACAAAACAAACAAAGAATAATCTGATTTTAAAATGGGCAAAAGATCCAGATAGTACTTTCTTTATTTTGGGCAAAGGACCTGAACACTATTTTATTTTGTTGCTTAAATGGTTCCAGCTTTGGCCATTAGGAGATCTTGCAATTGATTCCTGTGTCCTTGGTTAAACATCAAAGTGGAGATTTTAGTTTTTGTTTTTCCTTTGTTCTTTTGATTTTTTGAGCATTCCATCCTTTCTGGTACTACAAGGTACACCAGGCTTATCATGTATATTCCTGCCCCAATCCTAGAGTTAACAAATTTTTTGAGGAGTCCTGGTTGATTATACTGGAGAATACCATTAAAAACCAAGATCTGTCATGCTCACTTTTACTAGTTCATTGTTTCTTTTGGGTCCACTCAATTCACAAAGGAAATATATGTATGTGTACTAACATGTATGTATATGTGTGCATGAGTGTGAATTTCTATACGTAACCACCTGTGTATATATTAAGCTAAACATTAAAAAAGACGCTTACTCCTTGAAAGGAAAGTTATGACCAACCTAGATAGCATATTGAAAAGCAGAGACATTACTTTGCCAACAAAGGTCCATCTAGTCAAGGCTATGGTTTTTCCAGTAGTCATGTGTGGATGTGAGGGTTGGACTGTGAAGAAAGCTGAGCGCCGAAGAATTGATGCTTTTGAACTGTGGTGTTGGTGAAGACTCTTGAGAGTCCCTTGGACTGCAAGGAGATCCAACCAGTCCATTCTGAAGGAGATCAGTCCTGGGTGTTCTTTGGAAGGAATGATGCTAAAGCTGAAACTCCAGTACTTTGGCCACCTCATGCCAAGAGTTGACTCATTGGAAAAGAGTCTGATGCTGGGAGGGATTGGAGGCAGGAGGAAAAGGGGACGACAGAGGATGAGATGGCTGGATGGCATCACCGACTCAATGGACGTGAGTTTAAGTGAACTCTGGGAGTTGGTGATGGACAGGAAGGCCTGGTGTGCTGCGATTCATTGGGTCTCAAAGAGTTGGACATGACTGAGCAACTGAACTGAAACATAGTTCATACCAACATCTCCAACTATAATCCTTAACCCCATGAATCATTCTAGCCTTTTTCTCATATGTAAATTCCAACTCCCAACAGTGAAAAATGTCACACGTACCATCCACCATCCATTATCTTAATTGTTCATTTCTAGTGTACATTTACAGCAGAATCAGAAGTGACACTAGTGGTAAAGAATCCACCTGCCAACAAAGGAGATGCACATTCCATCCCTGGGTCAGGAAGATTCCCTGGAGTAGGAACTGGCCACCCACTCCAGTATTCTTGCCTGGAAAATTCCTGAACAGAGGAATGTGGTGGGCTAGAGTCCGTGGGGTCACAAAGAGTTAGACGTGACTGAACACAGCATGAAAGTCAAAGTGTTAGTTGCCCAGTCGTGTCTGACTCTTTGCAACCCCTTGGACAGTAGCCTGCCAGGCTTCTCTGTCCATGGGACTTCCCCTAGGCAAGAATACTGGAGTGGGTTGCCATTCCCGTCTCAACCATACCGCAATGCTGATGAGCAGTTCTTATGCCTTTAGTCTTACATGTTTCTCTCACTTCCAAAGTTATTTAAGTCAGTTTCTTTTTCTCTCACATCCTCCAATGAGGCAGTTGCATACATTTGTAACACAGATAATATCGTAACAGTCTATATTCCTTTCTAGGATTCCCCAACTTTCTATTTTTTTTTAAATTTTGCATGCATTGTTTCACTTTGTGCTGTAAAAATCTATTGTTTTAACAAATGCAAAATTATATATATATATATGTATGTATATATATATATATATATTATCATACAGAGTAGTTTCATTGCCCTAAAACAGAATCATTTATGCTTCATCTATCCAACCCTTTGGTGCTCTCCTTGAACCCTAATCTTTATTCTATTTCTATAGTTTTGCCTTTATAGAATGTCATATAATTAAAATTGTACAGCATATAGCTTTTTCAGACTAGCTTCTTCGACTTAGAAATAGGCATTTTAAAATGCTGCAGAGGATGTGGAGAAAAGGGAACCCTTTTACACTGTTGGTGGGAATGCAAACTAGTACAGCCACTATGGAGAACAGTGTGGAGATTCCTTAAAAAGCTGGAAATAGAACTGCCTTATGACCCAGCATATCCCACTGCTGGGCATACACACCAAGGAAACCAGAATTGAAAGAGACACGTGTACCTCAATGTTCATTGCAGTACTGTTTATAATAGCTAGGACATGGAAGCAACCTAGATGCCCATCAGCAGACAAACGGATAAGAAAGCTGTGGTATATATACACGATGGAATATTACTCAGCCATTTAAAAGAATGCATTTGAATCAGTTCTAATGAGGTGGATAAAACTGGAGCCTATTATACAGAGTGAAGTAAGTTAGAAAGAAAAACACCAATACAGTATACTAACACATATATATGGAATTTAGAAAGATGGTAATGATGACCCTATATGTGAGACAGCAAAAGAGACACAGATGTATAGAACAGTATTTTGGACTCTGTGGGAGAAGGCGAGGGTGGGATGATTTGAGAGGGTAGTGTTGAAACATGTATATTATCATATGTGAAACAGATCGCTGGTCCAGGTTTGATGTATGAGACAGGGTGCTCTGGGCTGGTACACTGGGATAACCCTGGGGGATGGGATGGGGAGGGAGGTGGAAGGGGGGTTCTGGATGGGGAACACATGCGCGCCCATGGCTGATTCATGTCGATGTTTGGCAAAAATCACTACGATATTGTAAAGTAATTAGCCTCTAATTAAAATAAATATATTAATTTAAAATTTAAAAAAAGAAAGAAATAGGCATTTAAGTTCCATCCCTGTCTTTCTGTGATTTGATAGCTTATTTCTTTTTATCTCTAATATCCTATTGTATGGAAATATCACAGTTTGCTTATCCATTCATCTGTCAAAAGATATCTTGGTTGCTTTCATTTTTTGGTGATTGTGGAATAAAACTTCTATAAATCTTTATGTGCAGGCTTTTTGTGGCCTTAGATTTTTAAATAAGGTAAATCCCTATAGTTGCTGGGTCATATGGTAAGATTATATTTAGCCTTTTCAGAAACAGGTGTCCTCTCTTCCAAAGTGTCTGTATTATTTTATATTGCCACCAGCAATGAATGAGAGTTTCTGTTGCCTGGCATCCTCACCAATGTTTAATGTTGACTTTTTGTATTTTAGCCATTCTAATAGATGTGTGAAAGTGAAGGTCACTCAGTCGTGTCCAACTCTTTGCCATCCCATGGACTATACAGTCCATGGAATTCTCCAGGCCAGAGTACTGGAGTGGATAGCTGTTCCCTTCTCCAGGGGATCTTCCCAACCCAGGGATCAAACCTAGGTCTCCCACATTGCAGGTGGATTCTTTATCAGAGGAACCACAAGGGAAGCCCAAGAATACTGGAATGGGTAGCCTATCCTTTCTCCAGCAGATCTTCCTGACTCAGAAATTGAACCAGGGTTTCCTGAATTGCAGGCAGATTCTTTACCAACTGAGCTATAGATGTATGCTGCTGCCGCCAAGTCGCTTCAGTCGTGTCCAACTCTGTGCGACCCCCTAGATGGCAGCCCACCAGGCTCCGCCATCCCTGGGATTCTCCAGGCAAGAACACTGGAGTGGGTTGCCATTTCCTTCTCCAATGCATGAAAGTGAAAAGTGAAAGTGAAGTTGCTCAGTCGTGTCCGACCTTCTCGACTCCATGGACTGCAGCCTACCAGGCTTCTCTGTCCATGGGATTTTCCAGGCAAGAGTACTGGAGTGTGTTGCCATAGATGTATAGAGGTATCTCATTGTTTTAATTTGTAATTCCCTGATGAAAAATGATGTTGAGTATGTTTTCATTATACTTGTTTGTCATCTGTCTTCTTTGGTGAGCAGTTCTCTTATGGAAAGCTATCATATGATCCTGCAATCCCACTCCTGGGCATATATCCTGGGAAAAACATGGTCTGAAAGGATACATGCACCCCGATGTTTATTGCAGCACTGTTTACAATAGCCAAGACATGGAAGCGAGCTAAATGTCCACTGACAAAGAAATGGATAAAGATGAGGCACATATATGTAATGGAATATTACTCAGCCATTAAAAAGAATGAAATAATGCCAATTACAGCAACATGTATGGACCTAGAGACTGTTTTACTGAATGAAGTAAGTCAGACCGAGAAAGATATTGTATGATATTGCTCATATGAAGAAACTAAAAAAAATAATACAAATGAACTAATTCATAAAACTGAAACAGACTCACAGATTTAGGGAATGAACTTCTGGTTACCAGGTGGAATGGATGAAGGGAAGCAATAGTTAGGGAGTTTGGGACTTGCACACATTCCTATATTTAAAACACATAACCAGTAAGATCGTACTGTATAGCAAAGGGAACTCTGCTCAGTGTTATATAACAACTAAATGGGAAAAGAATTTGAAAAAGAATAGATGCATGTATATGTATGTATGTACACCTATACATAGAGTGGATGTCTATGTATACGTACCTATGCATACACACACACCCATGTATACATGTAGCCGAATCACTTGGCTTACATCTGAAACTATCGCAACATGGCTAATCAACTATACTTTAATATAAAACAAAAAGTTTTTAAAAAATCACAGCTGTGAAGAGAATTAATTATAGAGGCAGGCACAGGTGAAAACAGGGCCTAGAGTGGCGTAGCTGAGAGCTGTTTTGACTAATGACGTGGTAATGGACACCGTTTGTGATTCTAAAAATGTTAATTTCCTTAAAATGCATACATTTTTAATTAAACAAATAAAAATTTTAAAAATTAAAACTCATCAACTATCTCAAGCAACAGTTAGAACTGGACATGGAACAACAGACTGGTTCCAAATAGGAAAAGGAGTACATCAAGGTTATATATTGTCACCCTGCTTATTTAACTTCTATGCAGAGTACATCATGAGAAACACTGGGCTGGAAGAAGCACAGGCTGGAATCAAGATTGCTGGGAGAAATATCAATAACCTCAGATATGCAGATGACACCACCCTTATGGCAGAAAGTGAAGAGGAACTCAAAAGCCTCTTGATGAAAGTGAAAGTGGAGAGTGCAAAAGTTGGCTTAAAGCTCAACATTCAGAAAACTAAGATCATGGCATCTGGTCCCATCACTTCATGGGAAATAGATGGGGAAACAGTGGAAACAGTGTCAGACTTTATTTTGGGGGGCTCCAAAATCACTGCAGATGGTGATTGCAGCCATGAAATTAAAAGACGCTTACTCCTTGGAAGGAAAGTTATGACCAACCTAGACAGCATATTAAAAAGCAGAGACCTTACTTTGCCAACAAAAGTCCGTCTAGTCAAGGCTATGGTTTTTCCAGTTGTCATGTATAGATGTGAGAGTTGGACTGTGAAGAAAGCTGAGCGCAGAATAATTGATGCTTTTGAACTGTGGTGTTGGAGAAGACTCTTGAGAGTCCTTTGGACTGCAAGGAGATCCAACCAGTCCATTCTAAAGGAGACCAGTCCTGGATGTTCTTTGGAAGGACTAATGTTGAAGCTGAAACTCTAATACTTTGGCCACCTCATGCGAAGAGTTGACTCATTGGAAAAGAGTCTGATGCTGGGAGGGATTGGGGGCAGGAGGAGAAGGGGACGACAGAGGATGAGATAGCTGGATGGGATCACCTACTTGATGGATGTGAGTCTGAGTGAACTCTGGGAGTTGGTGATGGACAGGGAGGCCTGGCGTGCTGCGATTCATGGGGTCTCAAATAGTCGGACACAACTGAGCGACTGAACTGAACTGAACTGAACTATCCCAAGGTCACTTAGATTTTCTCCTAGGTTCAGTTCAGTCCAGTCGCTCAGTCATGTCTGACTCTTTGCAACCCCATGAATTGCAGCACGCCAGGCCTCCCTGTCCATCACCAACTCCCAGAGTTCACTCAGACTCACATCCATCGAGTAGGTGATCCCATCCAGCCATCTCATCCTCTGTCGTCCCCTTCTCCTCCTGCCCCCAATCCCTCCCAGCATCAGAGTCTTTTCCAATGAGTCAACTCTTCGCATGAGGTGGCCAAAGTACTGGAGTTTCAGCTTTAGCATCATTCCTTCCAAAGAAATCCCAGGTCCGATCTTTAGAATGGACTGGTTGGATCTCCTTGCAGTCCAAGGGACTCTCAAGAGTCTTCTCCAACACCACAGTTCAAAAGCATCAATTCTTCGGTGCTCAGCTTTCTTCACAGTCCAACCCTCACATCCATACATGACAACTGGAAAAACCATAGCCTTGACTAGATGGACCTTTGTTGGCAAAGTAATGTCTCTGCTTTTGAATATGCTATCTAGGTTGGTCATAACTTTCCTTCCAAGGAGTAAGCGTCTTTTAATTTCATGGCTGCAATCACCATCTGCAGTGATTTTGGAGCCCCCCAAAATAAAGTCTGACACTGTTTCCACTGTTTCCCCATCTATTTCCCATGAAGTGATGGGACCAGATGCCATGATCTTCATTTTCTGAATGTTGAGCTTTAAGCCAACTTTTGCACTCTCCTCTTTCACTTTCATCAAGAGGCTTTTGAGTTCCTCTTCACTTTCTGGCATAAGGGTGGTGTCATCTGCATATCTGAGGTTATTGATATTTCTCCCGGCAATCTTGATTCCAGCCTGTGCTTCTTCCAGCCCAGTGTTTCTCATGATGTACTCTGCATAGAAGTTAAATAAGCAGGGTGACAATATACAGTCTTGACGTACTCCTTTTCCTATTTAGAACCAATCTGTTGTTCCATGTCCAGTTCTAACTGTTGCTTCCTGACCTGCATAGAAGTTTCTCAAGAGGCAGGTCAGGTGGTCTGGTATTCCCATCTCTTTCAGAATTTTCCACAGTTTATTGTGATCCACACAGTCAAAGGCATTGGCATAGTCAATAAAGCAGAAATAGATGTTTCTCCTAGGTTACCCTAGAAAAAATTTATAGATTTTTTACATTTAGGTCCATGATCAATTTTAAGTTAATTTTTTATGAAAGGTATAAAGTCTGGGTCTCGAATCATTCTTCTTTTTTTTTGGTATATAAATATCCAATTGCTCCAACATGACTTTTTGAAAAGGCTTTCTCCACTGAAATGCCTTTGCCCCTTTGTCAAAATCAGTTGACTCTGCTTGTGTAGATCTTTTTTTGATTCACTATTCAGTTGCATTAAACTACAGATCTATTCTTTCACCAATATCATGCTGTTTTGATTACTGTGCTTTATATTAAGCCTTAAAATTAGGTAACATCAGTCTTCTAACTTTGTTCTTTTTCTTTAGTCTTTGGTTGGCTATTGTGAGTCTTTCACCTTCTCACATAAACTTTAGAATCAGTCTGTTGATATTCACAAAACAGCTTGCTGGGATTTTGTTTTGGATTATATTGAATCTGTAGATAAATTTGGGAAAAATTCACATCTTAACAATATTGAGTGTTTTATTTAGATCTTTGTTCTCTTTCTGCAGACTATTGTAGTTTTCACATAAAGGTCTTGAACAAATTTTGTTATATTTTTACCAAAGTATTTTTTGTAAGTGGTGTTATGATTTTAATATCAAATTCCATATGTTCATTGCTGGGATATAGGAAAACAATTGGCTTTTGTAGCCTTGTGTCCTATTGACCTTGCTATAATTGCTGTTAGTTTGGGAAGATTTATTGTTGATTCTCTGAGATTTTCTACATAGACAATCATGACATCTGGTTAGCACTTCTGTGTCCTGGTGCAGATTCCCTGCAGTGAATATTCCATCAGTGAATAATTCTTCCCTCCCTTAGCAGGATCAGTACTAATTCAGTTGGCTTTGCTGAGACTTGAACCAATGGCCAGGAGAGGAGGTGAGGGTGACCTTCAGTTAAATGATAATGCCTTACAAAGCATCTACTTCAGATGAAGCCTCTTCATATCTTCAGCCAGTGAGAATGTGGGGACTGATGCCATCTATCCAAGTAGAGTAACCCGCTTCTGCAGGCTGAGAAAATTCAGGGGATTCTGGAGTTCAGTGTTCTCTAAAACAGCCATGAATATATTTCCATCCCAAGTTTTGAGGTTTCATTCTTTCCCTATTAGGATCTTCCTTTGGTATAAAAAGCATGAAAGCTGCAAATTTGGCTTTCTACAGAGGTTACTATCAGGCTTCACAGGTGGTGCTAGTGATAAAGAACCCATCTGCCTATGCATAAGAGACATAAGAGACATGGGTTCAATTCCAGGATTGGGAAGATCCTCTGAGTAGGAATTGGCAACCCACTCCAGTACCCTTGCCTGGAGAATTCCCATGGAGGAGCCTGGTGAGCTACAGTCCATAGGGTCATAAAGAGTTGGACGTGGCTAAAGCAACTTAGCACACACATATGCTGAGGTTACTATTAGGTCTTAAGTCTGGCATTTAGCACTATCTGCAGGAGATGAGGGTCTTTTCAAACACTATTATGTACACCGTCTGACTTTCACATCACATCTGAAAGTAATAAGTGGATGACCTGAGCTTTTTTTTCCTCCTTAAAGCATCAATATCAACCAGCAACAATTGAGTTCACCATCCTCAAGCTTACCATTTCCTCTATTTATCTCAAAAAATCAAAGATGTAGCACAAGCCAGGGCATCACCTTCCATTAGATCCTGCCCTGATTCACCATGAAAGATAGTGCAATCAGTGAAGGGAGCTTGTTTCCTTCTAGACAGCAAGAAGTCAACTCCAAATTCCACCACCAGAATCAGCCTTCGGGAACCACAATTGGTATCATCTCACTCCCTGAGATGAGGATTTGTTTGCAAAGAATTTACTAAGGCTGTGCTTCCAGACAAAACTAGTAAGGGAGTAGGAGAAGCAGGACTGTGAGGAGAAGCCATGTAGATGTGTGTTTTCAGGCAAAGATGAGTGGGTAGCATTAACCCCCCCCTTTCTCTAGGAGAACTCCAGAGAGTAGAAAAAGACTCAGAGCTGTGCTGGCAGGAGGCAAGAAGGCTGGGCTGCTGTGCTCCTGCACTTTTAACTCGCTGGCTGAGAGCCACTCTGGGAAGATAGACAATGCCAGGTGCTTCAGCCTTTCTGCCAACTTACCCAAGGGCAGCTGTCTCATGAAGCACTACCATGTGGATAAATGAAAGCAGTACTATACCGAAACCCAGGTGGTGTTGAATGACTCCATGAGGATGCAGTCAGCAAAATCCAGACGAGAAGCACCCTGTATGACAGATAACACACTTTCTTCAGTTAAAAAATTCCAATGAGACAAAAAAATGGACAGGGAGTCTATACACAAAAATAAACTTGAGATAGATTAACCAATAACAATGTACCTACCTTATTTTGATCTCAATTCAAATACATTGTTAGAAAAATAATGACTTTTTGGAGATAATTGGAAATGTGAACACTGAGTGGACACTGCATAATAAAAATATTTTGGGGTATTTTTAAGGTGTTATAAGATTTATTTAATTCTATAACTGCTGAGGGAAAGTAAACAGTCCTTAATTTAGAGATATCTAGAGATAAAGTCACTCGGTCGTGCCAGACTTTTTGCTACCCCATGGACTGTAAGCCTACCAGGCTCCTCTGTCCATAGAATTCTCCAGGCCAGAATACTGGAGTGGGTAGCCTTTCCCTTCTCCAGGGAATCTTCCCAACCCAGGGATTGAATCCAAGTCTCCTACATTGCAGGTGGATTCTTTACCATCTGAGCCACCAGGGAATCCCTCACTTAGTCATGTCTGACTCTTTGCAACCCATGGACTATACAGTCCATGGAATTCTCCAGGCCAGAATACTGGAATGGGTAGCCATTTCCGTCTCCAAGGAGTCTTCCCAGCCCAGGGATTGAACCCAGGTCTCCTGCATTGCAAGTGGATTCTTTACCAGCTGAGCCACAATTCCCCGATAGCTTAGTGGTAAAGAATCTGCCTGCAATGCAGGAGACACCAGTTCAATTCCTGGGTCAGGAAAATCTGCTGGAGAAGGGATAGGCTACTCACTCTAGTATTCTTGGGGTTCCCTTGTAGCTCAGCTGGTAAAGAATTCGTCCACAATGCGGGAGACCTGGGTTCGATCCCTGGGTTGGGAAGATCCTCTGGAGAAGGGAACGGCTACCACTCCAGTATTCTGACCTGGAGAATTCCATGGACTATGCAGTCGATTGGGTCCCAAAGAGTCAGACACGACTGAGCAACTTTCACTTTCATAGATAAAGTGACATGAGCCTGGAATTTGCTTAAAGAAGTACTGAAGGGGCCAGTGAGTAGACATGTGAATGAAGAAACAAAATTGACCATAATTTGATAATTATTAAAGCTGGGTGATATACATGGCATTCTTTTCACTACTCTGTCCACTTTTGCATATGTTTAAATTTTCCCATAAAATAGTAAAAATAATGCATCGATAAATGCTAATATATACAATATAGAAATTGTGTCCTTTGTAACTAAACATAGATGTAAAAAAGATTAGATTTTAACTTGAAATGTAAAGAGCAGAGCAGAACTTTTAAAATATTTTATAGAGATGTCTTCACTTGGTTCCCCCAAAGAAGCATAATATGAGACCAGTAGTGTTTTTGATAAGTGACCCCAAAGAGCAGAAGTCAAGGGCACTAGAAAGAGCAAAACAAGACAGGAAAGAAAGTCAATCCAAGCATGTTTTGTTGAGCTGGGCATTACTGTGGGCACCTGGGCTGAATCCCACTTAGGAGCTTGTAAGGACTGTATAGAATGTGGATCAGAATTGCCCATCTGAGATAGGAAAGGATGTTATCTCTCCACGGATTCCCGCCTTCTACTCATGAACAGTTGTCCTAGGGGATGCTGACTCCCTCAGGCTTCCACACAGCGCTTGCACCCACATGCCGGGGCAGGCTCCTGGGAGTGTACACCCTGGGACAGAGGAAGAAAGCCCTGGTGCAGCTGAAGTAAAGTGCTGTCATACTACCCCTGAATGTGTGGGGTTGTGACAGCTGCGCACCCCTAGGCATAAAGGTGTGGGGTCAGGAAAATGGGAGATGGCACATAGAAGACATCAGACTGTAAACATCTAAAAAATCTGACAGGAGACACTTGGAGACTTATGGGCAGAGCAGTCTCTCTACTGCAACTGCTCCTCTCCCCCGCCTCCCACTGCAATCATCGCTTTGTATAGTCTGTCCTTAATAATAAAAATATATATAAAAAATAAAGTTTGAAAGCAATTATTTCCCTAGTAATTTCTCTTTTTCATTTAAATTTGCTATAAATTTGTTTTTCTTTGTAGTTTCTGCTCTGACTACAGTCATGATCTGCCTTTTAAAATTCCTAATATTAATTTTTCTCTTTTTCACCCTGGTAAAAAGTAACAATCTTAACTATTTTTTTTCACCTTCTCAAAGAATCCATTTGCCTCTGTTGATACCTCTTGGTTGTATCTTTGTTTTTGTTTTCATTAATTTCCAATTTTATATTTAGTAGGTTCTTACATTCACCTTTTTTTTTTTTGGCAATTCCTAATTTTTAAAATTCTAATTTCTCATGATAGACTTTTAGATCATTAATTTCCAAGCTTTTATGTTACTATAAAAAATTTTAAATCTTGAATCCTTTTTCATTTTGTTGCTTTCATTATATATCCAATGAGTTTTTGTATGCAGTTTTATGTTGCTTAGTTTTAAGCATTTTCTAATTTCCTCCAGAATATCATTCCCAGGTGAAGTTATTTTAATGCCACAATATCATGCAAGAAAGTCAACCTTGGCTCTTACCTCTCAGAGATAAATATTTGGACCAATATACTAGGTAATAATGGGTTTCCCAGGTGGCGCTAGTGGTAAAGAACCTTCCTGCCAATGCAGGAGAGGTGAGAGATGGGGGTTCGATCCCTGGGTAGGGAAGATTCCCTGGAGGAGGTACTGGCAACCCACTCCAGTATTCTTGCCTAGAGAATCCCATGGATAGAGGAGCCTGGCAGGCTACAATCCATGGGGCTGCAAAAAAGTCAGACACGACTGAAGCGACTTAGCAGCAGCAGTAGGTAATAATAATTATTAAACAAACAAATGAAACAACCTGACCAGGTGAGGCATCACTGTGGAGGTTAAAAGATGCGTGCTATAGTCAGACACAGCTAGGACTGAAGCCAGCTGCACCACTTACATTCTGTGTTATCGTAGGTGAGTTATGTAAGATCTCCGATCTGTCTTTTCATGGTTGTCTAAATCTATTCAGACTGCTACAACAAAAATACTATCGACTAGGGGATTTAAACATTTATTTCTCACAGTTCTGGAGGGTGGGAAGCCCAGGGTTAAGATGCTGGCAAATTTGGTGTCGGGTAAAAGACCACTTCCTGGTTCAGAGACTGCCGTCTTCACGCTGCGCCCTCATATGGAGAAAGGGAGAAGGGAGATCTCTTTCATAAGGGCAAAAATCCTACCCTGATAACCTAGTCACCTTCCAAAGACCTCCCACCTCCTAATGACATCATATTGGGGTTAGGATCTCAACATAAGAATATGGCGGGGGTGGGGGGTGGAGACTAACGTTCAGTCTATGACAATGGTGAAAATGCACACGGGGATACTAACCTTTCAGTATTGGTCTGATAATGAAATAATGTCTGGGGAGTCCTTGGCACTGGGTCTGGCACTCTGTCAGCTTAGCAAATGAAACATTGCACATTTGGGGTTTTAAAAGCTTCTCTGTGTTCCTTGTTGCCTTTTTTTCACTTCCCTAATTGGCCCTTTAAAATAGGCTTAATTTCTTTCTTATGTGCCAGGTCATGTTCAAAGCATTTTGCGTTCTTGAAGCCACTTCATCCTTAAAACATGAAGCATAGTAAAGGAGATATAATTACCAGAATATCCTGGCTGATGTTGATTAACCAATCAACTAAAGCAAACTTGGGGAGTGAGGAGGCCTTCCCAAAAGGACTACAATGATTAGCTCTTGGCTCATGTGCTTTTGGGAGAAGGCGATGGCACCCCCACTCCAGTACTCTTGTCTGGAAAATCCCATGGACGGAGGAGACTGGTAGGCCGCAGTCCATGGGGTCGCGAAGAGTTGGACACGACTGAGCGACTTCACTTTCACTTTTCACTTTCATGCATTGGAGAAGGAAATGGCAACCCACTCCAGTGTTCTTACCTGGAAAATCCCAGGGACGGGGGAGCCTGGTGAGCTGCCGACTCTGGGGTTGCACAGTGTCCGACACGACTGAAGCGACTTAGCAGCAGCAGCAGCAGCAGCATGTGCTTTTGGACTTTTCCTAGCACAAAGGAACGAGAGTATAGTGTAAGCGAGAAGAAACTGCAATAGGTGTCCCATTGCTGGTACAGACGACCGGCCTGTCTTAAAGTGTCCGTGGTCTCTTACCGCCCTCTAGTGTCATGATACAGAAGTGCAAGACTGGAAGAGACGGGCTCCACCCAAGGTCCAAAAAGCAAAGCTTGGATATCCACGGAAGACATCTCCAAAGAAATGGTGTTGAATAGGACAGTTTGTGCCCTTAAGAGTAAGCAGGGACAAAAAACAAATGCTCAGATAACTCTAGTAACAATAGACACCTCCATTTATTTAGCACTGGTCGTATATCAGTCAGAGCGTCGAAGGCTTTACATGCATGATCTCATTTTTCCAGCACAACAGCACCATGACGCAGGTGTGATTATACCCCTTACCTCACAGTCAAGAAGACTGAGGTTCAGAGAGGACAGACAAGTCATGCATCCAAGGTCACTCAGCTAGTCACTGAGACTCAAACTCAAGTATGTCTGACTCGAGAGCCCATGCTAAAGCTTTGGAGACTCACTGATGGGGAATCTCATGAGGGTTAGTGAACTGACAGGGATTTCCTGAAGGAGATGACATATGATCTGGGCTTTGAAGAATGAGCGCCAAGGAAGAGATCCCTAAAGGGGATGGAGCAGGGTCTCAGCAGGAACCACCTGAGTAAAGGTGTAGCCTGGGAAAACACTGTGGGTGTGAATGGAATGAATGCTTCAGGTTGGCTGAAGCATGGGAAGCAGAGGGAAATAAAATGGAAATGTCAGCCAGCCTTGATGCTGTGTTCTGTGTTCTTCCCATTGTGTTCTTAAGTTCCCTGCTATAGGCATGAGGCAGCTGAAAATGAAATAAGAGGTGTTGTTTCCAACCCATGTGGAAAAACAGAACCTACCAGCCCTGAGTGACTCTTCCTCATCAGCAGGGATGCCCCAGAGCAGCCAGGTACTCTGAGGGGCAGAAGTGGAAGGACCAGGTCAAGGCTAAGTTAACAAGTATGGTAGGGTTAGTCTGACATGGTAGTTCTGGCTGGGAGAAGAAGGGTAGGAGCACATTCCTTCTGCAAATTCCACTCAGTATGGGGATCCTCTCCTCTGGACCTCTAATGGGAGTGTGCAGTCCACCAAGGTCAGATATATTCAGATGGACAAAGAACACGCTTTTAAAATTGGATTCTTTCCCAGAAAAGACACAGCATACAATACAATGCAAAGGGTCTTGCACTTGGCAATTGTATCACTGCTACCCTACCAAGGGTTGGTTTCTTCCTGGCTAAATTTAAAATAAACATCTAGAATAGAAATATGCTCTCTGGGTTCTGATAAGGATCCAAGATAAGAAAGAAGACAGGAGCCATGGCTTGTGCTTTGGCTCAGCCTGGCTTGTAAGAATGGCCAAAATGACCCTTCTCAAGCAGAACTTAGGTCAAGTCACTACCAGCTCAGATCCTTTCACAGTCCCCACACCTGATGGAACTCAGTCCCCGCCTGACTCCCTGAATGCACCTGCTCCTCGTCTACCAGGCTCTAGCCATGGGATGCTCACGGAACGCAGCAAGACCATCCCCGTCTCAGGCCTTTGCACTCGCTCTTGCTTCACTTCCGTCCACAGACTTTTCTATGACCCTCTTGCCACCCTCCAGGCCCAGCTCCGATGTCTCTACCTCAGAGAGGGCTTCCCTGCTACCCTAATTAAACATCACCATGTCATAATCTCTTCATAGGGCCCATAACTCCCCTGAAATCACATTATTTATTTCTTAGGTGTAGATGTATTGTGCTGGCCAAAAAGTTCATTCTGGTTTTTCCGTAATATCTTACAGAAAAACCCAACCCAGTTTCTAGGTCAACCCAAGAGTAATCGCCTCTCATTTCCTAGGAGGATGTAAACTACAAGGGAGAAAACCCCATGTGGGTGTGGCTCTGCTCTGTGAGCTCTCTGGCTAGAAGATGGCCAGTGCATGAGTGTCTGTTGCTAGGCACACACTGGATCTGTATAGACTGAGTTATCCGCATATGGGGTGTTCTTGGTGATTCCCATCCCTTTCCACTGGATTAGGCCTCACAAAGACCTTGAGGTGTAGTGAGAGTAGGACCCTAACCTATAGCCCATGGACCTAGAGATTGGTTGGTGCCTCAGGCCAACTTCTGGACCCTCTCTCCAGATGCCCAATCCTCAAGCTCTTTTGGACTTTCATTAGAATAGCAGCAGTATGATGGAGTGATCTGATAGAAAGTTGGGTAGAACTAGGGGGAAAGGGGTGAACAAAGAAGGTTTCTCTGAGCTAGAGGGATGGGTAACATTATCTCCCAAACCAGGAAACGTCTAAGAGAAAAAGGAGGGTGTCCTTGACCGCACCCTGCCAGGAGTGCTTTGAGGAGGCAGTGCAGAGCATGGCCTGCCTCCTCTCGGAAGCCTCCAGCTGCTCCTCTGCACGGTTCATGTCCTCCTCTATCTCTGCTACAACGGCTTCTGAATAACTCCACCAAGACGCTCACCATATAGTGCTGAAGGCATGTGTGTGGTCTGCTGCCTCCTCTAGGGTCTGACGACTTACAGAGTGGAAGCAATGTCTGACTTATCTCTGAATCCTCAGTGCCTAGAACACAGGGGGTGCTCACCAACTGTGGGGTGAATATATTTTGGGCTGTGCCTGGTGAGTTCTCTGTTTCTATGCTGCTCTTGAGGTGACAGCTACTCACCGTTGTGCATCCAAGACCACACCCTGACAGTGGCCCATGGTCTATGGGGATAAATTCCAGACAGCCTCACAACAAAAGGAGGAGTCGAGAGGCAAATCTGGGACTTGCATCATGAAGATACCATTCTACCATCCTCAAAGACAAACAGACATATCTGTAAATGTGAAAGATCTCCACACACCTAAGTCTGAAACTGTGCACGTGGGGGTTAGGTGTGTGTGTGCACGTGCAAACGTGTGCATGTGCAGGCACATATGCACAGCACATCTCTTTGTGCTAGAGGATAAAGACGCTGTAGCATACGTATCTCCCTCAGCTTAGCCTCCCATAAACTTCTGTTTGGACTAGTCATTCAACAATATTTATTGTGTTATTATATGTGCATTATATTATATGTGTATCTAATATAATACATATTATATAATACATATGTTATATATTATATGTGTATTATATGTGTATTGTGTTATTATATTGTGTATTATATAATATAATATTTATTGTATTATTATATGCATGTGCTCCGCATGCGTTTGAGCTTGCTAGTAGGCAACCTTGGAAAACTTTGTCCCTGAAGACTGCTACTTAATCTTCCCCAAAGCAAAATGTCCATCAGTCCTGGGTCTGCTCCATGACACACATGACTTCAGTTCCTGGAACAGTTGCTGGAATCAGTATGTACTGGTATTTGGGGAAGGCATCTGTGGCTCTGCCTTCCAGGGTTGGACACTGGGGTTAACAAATCATATGTGCAAATATCTCAAGAACCAAGAAGAACATTCTACATTTCCTAGTAGATGTAGGAAATGCTATAGAAGTAAGAGAGAGTTGTTTCTTTAGACAAAACATGTGTCTTGGGGATGAAAAAGGCTTCATGAAGAAGATACCAGTTGAATTTTTTGCTTCAAATATATTTTTTTAATACTCTACGGGAATCTTAAAATAGTAGAAGCTACTCATTTAACATGGATATATGGTTGATTCTCAACTTCTGGGCTTGTATAAGCTTCATTTCCAAGAGTAGCTTGCTGCTCAGGTTAGTTTTGACTTCCATGCTGACAGTACTTCCATGCATTCTTTGCCACTCTAACTCTGGGCTCTACTGTCTCTGAGAATCATCAATCACATCCCTGTTGTAACCTCTAAAATTTCCACCACTTACCTCCTTCTCCCGCATGGACCACAGTCTGAACTACCCCACCCCAAGGTTTCTGTCACTAATAATGCGTTCTTGTTGGCCCCCATGAGGCCTTCAGCCCTAGGTCAGCCCTACACTATAAACCTGCTGCTCTTCCCTCTGAGCCCACAGTGGTGATGGGAGATGCACAGATGCAGCCCTGACTACCCTCATCCATTCATCCTAACTCGCCACAGTTCTACTCTTCTCTCTAGACCTAATCCTTGGGGCCTTCCCATCTCCTCAGAGTCTTACTCCTCTGTCCATAGCTTGATTCTCAGTAGAAACCTAGGATTCTATATTATTATAAAAACCAAGCTCCTCTTTTTTCACTTTTTTTCTCTAAGTAAACTCTAAGCAGCCTGAAAACACTGTTCCATTCTTGTTGGTATCCAGCCCTGCGCTTAGCTACATGATAGATGCTCAGCAAACACCTGGGGAATGCATCTTATTTGCATCTTATTCCTTCAATGCCCAGCAAAGGACTCTGCACACAGAGAGAGCACCCTGCATAGTAGGGGTGACCAGTGGAGGGTATGTATGTGTGTGTGTGTGTAACACAAAATATAGAGAGACCCACCGTCATGGAACCTTGGTATGACTCAGAACTTCAAACACAAATTCTGATCTCTCTACCTAGAAGCAAACATGAGACCTGATTGTCTGGGTTCCACACACCCACTTGCAAGTATCATCCCAATTGAAGGGTGTGCATGGAAAA
Source organism: Bos taurus (assembly GCF_002263795.3). Taxonomy (NCBI): domain Eukaryota; kingdom Metazoa; phylum Chordata; class Mammalia; order Artiodactyla; family Bovidae; genus Bos; species Bos taurus. Next base: position 17,818,287 of record NC_037330.1, on the reverse strand, counting down.
TGAGGAGGAGGCAGGGAGGGGGTCCTCCACTGACTTCATTTGTGCAGGCCCCACCTCACTGCCGAGAGCAGAAAGAAATTGGCAAGAGAAGAGAAGCTGGGCTGTTGGGACCTGAGGCTCCTGGGACCTCACTCAGGATCTCTTCTTCCATGATCTGTGGCATTGCCTTGTCTCAGCCCTAGAAGTGTTGAGAGACCAGGTCCCAGCCCCTTTGACTGATTCTTTGCCACCTAAAATAGTGTTGTATTTTAAACTGATTACTTAATGCATTTCTCTTTAGGTTTGTTAAGAACCAAGGAGCCAGCCTACATTTTAATATTGTAAGGATGCATTTTCCATAGTTAAGTAGTAATGTGTTTATATATTTCCTTGTATCTGTAGCTAAAATATGTTAGGTCAACTTTAGAACACTCCACATTGCATTTGAAATGTAATCTTTTTGAAATCTGCATATAATTGGAGTTTTATGACCTGGTATAAGAGAGCTATCACATCCAAAAAGGTAACTCAGAAAACAACTAAATTTTACTTTTAGATCACTAGAAGAGTACCAAAGAAAGTTTCCAATAACACTCAGAACAAAATTTCTTAAAATTATATGTCTTACTACCCTGTCTAGATATAGACAGCTATCAAGATAGATGCATATATCATTGGCAGAACACGTCCTCTTTAAAAAAAAAAAAACAAAACTCTCTCCTTCCTTTCTAAAATTGCATAGAAACTATACCAACACCAGGCACTCAACGTGGTGTATTCCTCATTTCCCTTCCACCGTCTTTTAAGGCTCAGTTCTTTAATACAAAGATCAACTTAAGCTTCTTGTTTTCTTCAGTTTCGTTTTAGTTTTTCTCACTTGCCCGTTTCCTTAATTCTGGACAACGTAGAAAGATCAGTAAGAGCTCTCCACTTGGAGAGACAAGGTGGTGTAAAGCCACTTATCATATCTTTCCCTAAGTCTGCATCAAATCTAAACCTACCAAGAGGACCTGTGGTTCTCCAAATGCTACGGAGGAAATAGAGGCCTCCAGCTCAATTGCTGCCTCTCAGATCAGAGAAGGTACGAGCAGATGCAGCATCCTATGGATCCAGAATTTTCAGGCCAGCCGATGTCCTTCTACCCAGTCATGGGAGCTCAGCATGGGGAGGGTGTCTCATTCATGCTGGTACAGATGAGATGTACTATCTGGCTGGCAGCCCTGAAGCTGGGGTGAAGGGAGGGGTGCTTCTAGGAAGGGGAAAGAGGACCTTGTCTGCCTCTGCGCCCTTCCCCCACACGGGTGCACACACAAGGTGAACACACACCTCCCCCTGGCCTCCAGCTTAAACTCCTCTGGTGCACTTTGGAGGGGACTTCCTGGAGGCTTGGAAATGGAGCAGGGCCAGACTAAATGACAGCCGTCCTTTTCCCAAGTGACAAAACATAAGACCAAAGGTCCAGGGGTCGCACTGGGAGACTGTGATCTCACCAAATACATTTCTCAGGTTCCTTTTATCTGTCTTGAGCTCACTTAGAACCATAGGCTGTTCCTCACAAACCTGTGTGCCTGTATTGCAGGGAAAGAGGGGACAACCACAACCATCTGGAGGGAAAGGTTACGGGAAGGCAGAAAGCTCACCTTGCTCCATCCTCCGTGCTCAGAGCGTGAGGCGTTCCTCTGACTTAACCACTTACCCTGTGCCAGGTGAGTGTCAGGGATTCCCGTCAGGATGACTGTGTGAGCAAAGACTTTGCAATGAGAAATAGCAGGTTGTCTGCCAGGAGCTGTAAGCAGGTCCTCGTAGATGGGGCAGAAGCATGAGCCAGGGATGGTGAGATAAAGCTAGAGACAGAGAACTTAGGCTTTAGGCTGTAGGTAGGGGGATGTGGGCCGCTTGAGGGATTTTCCGTAGGAGAATGATGTAGGCTAAGTTTTGTTTAAAATATGTTTATTTAGGGAATTTGCTCGTGGTCCAGTGGTTAGGGCTCCACCCTTCCATTGCAGGGGACACGAGTTCAATCCCTGCTCAGGGAACTAAGATAACACAAGCCATGTGGCCTGGCCAAAAAATAAAGAAATAAAAAACATAAAATTTATTTAACGTAGTTTCAGACTTATGGAAAAGTGTGAAGAACAGTACGTAGAATTTCTGGATATCCTTCATGCAGATTCACCCAGATTTTAAATGTTTCTCTCTCTTTCTATTTACATATAGAGATACACAAATATTTCAGAAAAAGAAAATAAGACATGTATAGAGAGATATATAGATATGCATATATGTATATCTATGTCTATGTATCCATAAATAGAAGGCTGAGGCATATATATATGTATGTGTATATATATAGCTGCTCAGTTGCTAAGTTGTATCAGACTCTTTGTGACCCCAAGGACTACAGCACAGCAGGCTTCCCTGTCCTTTGCTATCTCCCAGAGTTTGCTCAAACTCATGTCCATTGTGTCATTGATGCCACCCAATCGTCTCATCCTCTGATGCTCCCTTCTCCTTCTGCCTTCGATATATATATCTATACATACATATATATATATGTACATGCATGAATATGCATATAATATTGATTTATTTGTTTACATTTTATTTTCTCTTTCCTGAACATTTTGAGAGTAACTTGCAGATGTGATGCCCCTTTGCCCCTAAACACCTTAGTGTATATTTCCTTAAAACAAGAAATTCTTTTCCATACTTCCCTTTTAAAATTATTATTTTGGCTTCTGTGTAGAAAATGGTTTGCATCTAGACAAACACAGATAGGGAAATGGGTTAAGCAATCACTTTGGCAGTCAAGACAAGAGCTGATAAAGGCCAGACCAGGGAGAGGGCCCTTTTCAAATCACAAACGCTTTCTGTGGGGATAGATGCAGATCATTACACATCCAGGAGGTAGACCAGTCCCATCCAGGGAATGGTCAGTGGTGGGATATAGTTAAAGGTGGTACTCCTGGGTGCATGGTAGCTGGTGTGCTGTGCATGCAAATGGGGAAGGATGACAAGTTCTTTTCTGGGCACTTTGAGATACTAAGGAAGCAACAGGATGTCCCATGGACTGGAAGCATAAGGTAGATGCCTTGGTTGGAAATACAGATTTACAAGTCATTAGTAGCATTAGTAGAAAGGTGGTTATTAGAAGCACAGGAGTGAGTGAGATCACCAAGGGAGAAGAGGAGCCTGCAGGCAGATCCCTGTGGAAACTCCAGTATTTAGGGACCTCATTCCATATCGTGGGGCCATTGGAAAATGAGATTAAGCCTTAGATCCCTGGGGCAGTAAAGTATCCCAGGACATCCCTATATCATGACAGTGAAACCATTGATTCTGGGCATGGAGAAGCAAGGTGGCTGAGGAGCCAGCTATGGGGGGCTTGGAGGTAACTTACTCACTTCTTACAACTGGGGGCTTCCTATGAGTCAGGAGGGGGAAATGTGACTTGAAGAGTTTAATCCTTTTGATCTGAAAGGCTGGTTAAAGGCAAGAGAATAGTTTCTATCTTAATGACGTGACAGTGCAGGCCATAGCCTGTCTCCCAAGGAGAGGGGCAGGCCAAGAGGCGCAAGCCAGAGCCTCGCACTGTGACCGAGAGAGCCTGGAAGAAGACTCTTGGGGTGTGGGTGTTGCACAAGCCTGGTCCTGCCACCACTGAAAAGGCCTGGCTTTTAGGGGATAGTGGGGAGGGCCATTCAGGAAGGGAGGAGAATTTCCTAAGAATTTTGACATTAGCCAAAGTCCTGTTTTCTTTGTACGATGGGTTACTTTTTGTTTGGTTTGGTTTTTGATCAGGTACCTTGAGTTCAACTCCTTTCCCTGGCATTTGATAAATTGTGACCTCACACAAGTCACTTCCCTTTTCTATTTCACCTTTTCTATGTTTGTTAGTGATAAAACTCAATGGTATAACGTCAGATACTGAAAAGCTTCTAGAAGAAAACATAAGCAGAACACTCTCTGACATAAATCAAAGCAAGATCTTTTAGATCTATCTCCTAGAGTAATGGAAATAAAAACAAAAATAAACAAATGGGACCTATTCAAAAGCTTTTGCACAGCAAAGGAAACCATAAACAAAATGAAAAGACAACCTACAGAATGGGAGAAAATATTTGCAAATGATGTGACCAACAAAGGATTAATTTCCAAAATATACAAATAATACATAAAACTCAATATAAAAAAAAAAATCTCCATCAAAAAATGGGCGAAAGATGTACATAGACATTTCTCTAAAGGCGACATACAGCTGGCCAGCTGGTACCTGAAAAAATGCTCAACATTGCTAGTTATTAGAGAAATGCAAACCAGAACTTCAATGAGGTATCACCTCACACAGTTCAGATGGCCATCATCAAAAAATCTGTAAATGATAAATGCTGGAGAGGGTGTAGAGAAAAGGGAACCCTCTTACACTGTTGGTGGGGATGTAAATTGGTACAGCCACTAAAGAGAACAGTATGGGGGTTCCTTAAAAAACTAAAAATACAGTTACCATATGATCCCGCAATCCCACTTCTGTGCATATACCTGAAGAAAACCATACCTCGAAAAGATGCATGAACCCCAGTGTTCATTGCAGCACTATGTACAATAGCCAAGACCTGGAAGCAACCTAAATGTCCACTGACAGATGAGTGGATAAAGAGGATATGTTACATAAATACAATGGTATATTACTCAGACATAAAAAGGAATGAAACTGGGTCATTTGTAGAGATGTGGATGGACCTAGAGATTATCATACCGAGTAAGTAAGCCAGATAAAGACAAACATCATACTATATCCCTTATATGTGAAATATATATTTTCAAAGATACAAATCAACTTGTTTAAAAAACAAAAATACATTTGAATCAGTTTTAATGAGGTGGATGAAACTGGAGCCTATTATACAGAGTGAAGTAAGCCAGAAGGAAAAACATAAATACAGTATACTAACGCATATATATGGAATTTAGAAAGATGGTAACAATAACCCGGTGTACGAGACAGCAAAAGAGACACTGATGTATAGAACAGTCTTATGGACTCTGTGGGAGAGGGAGAGGGTGGGAAGATTTGGGAGAATGGCATAGAAACATGTAAAATATCATGTAAGAAACGAGTTGCCAGTCCAGGTTCGATGCACGATACTGGATGCTTGGGGCTAGTGCACTGGGACGACCCAGAGGGATGGTATGGGGAGGGAGGAGGGAGGAGGGTTCAGGATGGGGAACACATGTATACCTGTGGTGGATTCATTTTGATATTTGGCAAAACTAATACAATTATGTAAAGTTTAAAAATAAAATAAAATTAGAAAAAACAAAAAAACAAAACAAAAAAAAACCAAAAATAGATTCACAGGCATAGAAAACTAAACTTATGATTTCTGACTGGGAAACTGGGGAGAAGGGATTAACACATACACACCCTTATGAAATAGATAACCAACAAGGACCTACTTGTACAGGAGAACTGTAATCAATGTTTCAAAGAACCTGTAAGGGGAAGGAATCTGAAAAAAGTATGTATATTTACAAACATACATATATATATATATGTGTGTGTGTGTGTGTGTGTATGAATCATAGTGCCATATACCTGAAACTAATTATGACATTGTAAATCAACTATACTTCAATAAATTAAAAGGGAAGAAAAGAAAGTCAGGAAAAAATAGACTGGATGGACCCACATCAATGGTGCCCAGGCTTTTGGATTTCACTAAAAACTAAAATTACATTTTTAAAAAATTCATTGAGTAAGGAGGGCAAGCATTTTATTTTTCTAAGTAAAAGTAAAGGCCTCTTATGGTTGCCACCACTTCAATGCTGCTGCTACTGCTGCTAAGTCACTTCAGTCGTGTCCGACTCTGTGCGATCCCATAGACGGCAGCCCTCCAGGCTCCCCCATCCCTGGGATTCTCCAGGCATGAACACTGGAGTGGGTTGCCATTTCCTTCTCCAATGCATGAAAGTGAAAAAATCAACTGAAGTCGCTCAACCGTGTCCGACTCCTAGTGACCCCATGGACTGCAGCCCACCAGGCCCCTCCATCCATGGGATTTTCCAGGCAAGAGTACTGGAGTGGGGTGCCATCACCTTCTCTGACCACTTCAATACATAAAGGTAATTTTAAAATTAATAACTCTGGAAAGAGTATAGTCTCAAAAAGCAAACAAAAAAGAAGACCTTCCAAAGAAATAAGAGTCAACAACCTTATACCAACCTCTGCAAAATATAGTAACAGTTATCATTTCTCAGTGACTTGTTGAGAGTGATATCATGTGTTGGCACAGTCTTTGAACCATGCATTGGGAGTGTTTTGTCTGATTCCTGGGCTCTTTCCAGTCCTGGCACCTGCTAGTCTAGAGTGCTTTCTTGTTCCCTGAGCAAGCCCTGCCACCAGGAAGGAGCATGGGAGCTCTGGGACCTAGAGCTTCCTTGCTTTGCTTTCTGTGCTTAAGTGCTCAGCACAAACCTGGCTCCCAGCAGGTGAAGTCTCCATGGTCATATCCCTTCGTCACTCCCTCCTCTACTGCTGCCCATCAGTGTAGACTCACTTACCTCCAGTGCACAGACAACAGGGCATATGTACTGTTTCTATATAGCACACACACAGCATAGTTAATACAGGATCCTGCTGTACCAGACACAACGTGTATGAACAGGCATCTTGTCTTCCTTCTCCCTCGCCCCAGTCCTAATTTGTGCACTGCCCATTTTTGTCACTTAGAAGCAGAAGGGTCGCCTTGACTTCTCCTTCTATCTCCCTCCATCCTCTTAGTCCTCCTGTCCTGTGAATTTTTTAACTCAAAAACCACTTTTAGCTATGTCCCTCTTTTGGCTCCCATCTGCTATGGGAAAACCACACTTCTTACACCTGGAAAGGGCCTTAGGGATTATCATGTTCTACAGAGTAAAAAATCTGAGCCCCAGAGAGGGGAAGCCAGTTGTCCAAAAGCACACAGTTAATTATTGTCAGAGCCAGAAATATACTCATGCCTTCTAAATACAAGCCAATGACTGTCTGCCTCTCTAAGCTAACCAATAGAATTTTTTAATGTTACAGCATTTGATAAGGGGGTACCTCTGCAGTATTTAGAATCAAAGCTTAGGTCTCCTTATTGCACCTTCTACTCTGTAATTTCAGCTCTCTTGGCCTCAGCTCTTCAGCTCTCCTGACTATTCCACCTTCCTTGATGTCTGGCCCCCACTTCACTGCCCACGGCTCACTAGCACTGACCATCTACTCTAGCCAAGTTGGTCTCTTTGTCCCCCAAACACACATAGCATCTTCCCACCTTCCACATGGTTTCTCAGTCCATATTCCCTTGCCTAGAATGTCCTCATTCATTTCACAAAAATGTAGTTAGGTCTGAATCTGAGCTGGAACCTTTGCTAGGTACCAGGATACAAAGATGAAGTCAGTGTTTCTGCCCTGAAGGAGTTCACTGTCAAGGAGCTTTTCCTGTCCGCCCTGATGCTTCATGCCAACACTGACCCAGCCCAGAGGGGTGACCACTCCTCTGAGTCCTGAGCCTCCTTTGTTCCAGATCATCCCTCCTGACTCATGATGTCTGCCTCCCAGATCCAGTGCTTCTGTCGCATTGGGGTGGATTTGTCTCCCCGTGGAGGTCATCTGCTCCTTGAGGGCTGGGCTTGGATGTCACTCAGTTCCCCAGCCTGGGTATGGATGGTGTCTGCTTCCTGTATATTTGATGACTGACTAGATCGCTAGAGAACTCAGCCCCTTGGCCTTCTATGCAGCTAGGTCCTGGTCTTTCTCAGGGAGGATGTGCTACTAGGCACCTAGAACTAGAAATCAAGCAATCAAGTGAGCAAGTGTCTATTTGCAAAACAAAGACATCCTGGAACTAAAGTCCCCTACCTACCACCTCTCATCCCTACTACCTCACCAGCATGTTCATGTTCATGCAAGTAAAATGAGGATAAGATGAATACCAAGGGATACTTGAAGGGGGGAAATGTGCTCAAGAGCCATCTGGAGCCTTAGGGTATGGGAGCCATGCAAAGGAAGCAGGGTCATATGCCTGCTAGACATGACCAACAGTAAGTAGTGAGTATGTACATGTGTTTTGGAAATTGGTTGAAAATGCCACCTCCTGTCCCATCACCTTTCCTGAGGACTGGTTTTATGCCCCACAAATACTCAGTGCTAGAGTATAGGAGACACCCACGTGTGTATATGTGACTGTGTGTGTGTGTGTGTGTGTGTGGTGTGTGAGCCTGTGTGCATGAGAGACACAGGCTTAGAGAAAGAAAGAATTATGCTAGTGAAAGTCAGTGAACAATACCATTCCAAACGCTCAGGATAAGCATTTAGTTTTATCTGTTTCTTCTGGATTATCCATTCCTTCTGCTCTCTGGTGGTAGAAGCAATACTATGTAATGCGTTCTTGAGATAGCTGACTCCAGCACAAAAAATCTGATCTGGGTAGTGGGGGCCCAATAGAGGAAAATATTGACAGGATATAACACCCCAAACTCAAGGATTAGATGATGTTCACAGTTTCTCTAGTTATGCAGTCATTGTCACGGTAACATCTGAATTTGAGTTCTTCAGCTAACCCAAATCAAACAGTTGAAAAATACTAAAGATTTGGAAGGAGAAGGGGGAGAACAGAATGTGATGCAGTGTAGCGACCAGCAAGGGTCTGGCTTTCCTTGTTCACTACCGTTTCCAACACAGGGGTAGCACCGAGTACATGGTGTGAGCATCCTGCTTCTTGATGAATTAATGGTTATCCCAGGGCAGCTACCCGACATGACCTTTCCTCTCTGCTCCTTGGTACCTGAGCTGAAATTCCTCTCTTAGGCTATCTGGGGTTGCTTTCATCAGAATGACACCAGGCAGAAGGGATTCTTCTCCTAGGAAGACCTGGATTCTTCTGAGTACCTCCCTCAGTGCTTCACCCACACACAGCCTGCCCTCTCAGTGAGTCCCAGGGTGAGAAACCATTGATTTCCAAGCATGTGTTAGATTTCCTTGTAGTGTTGCAATGTGATTTCCCAAGACTTAGGGATATTCTAAGACTTTCAGCAGAACTGTGGCTAAATGTACCGTCCTCAGGACTAGCTTGCCTATTTTCATTCCTTTCAGTTAAGGGCTTATGACATGGGTAGCAAGCACCACTCCTTGCCTTCAAATGTTGTAACAACCTACTCCTTACTTCTGAGAGTATATTTTGTCCTAGTCTTCATAGCCCTACTCGATGAAACATTCAACATTTGTTGAACACTTATTTTGCACCAAACACTATGCACATACTTTACTTACGTTGCCCATGATAACTTGTACTGCTACTGACATTCAGGCTTCCAGACTTCAGACAATACTACAAAGCTACAGTCATTAAAACAGCATGGTACTGACACAAAAACAGAAATATAGATCAGTGGAACAGGATAGAAAACCCAGAAATAAACCCACATACCTATGGCCAATTAATCTATGACAAAGAAGGCAAGACTATAAAATAGAGGAAAGATAGTCCCTTCAATACATGGTGCTGGGATAATGGGACAGATACATGTGAAAAAAATGAAAGTAGAATATTCTTTAACACCATACTCAAAAATCTACTTAAAATGGATTAAAGACTTAAATGTAAGACTGAATACTGTAAAACTCTTAGAGGAAAATATAGGCAGACACTCTCTGACAGAGATCACAGTAAGATCTTTTTTTATCTACCTCAAAAAGAATGGAAATAAAAACAAAAATAAATAAATGAGGCCTAATTAAACTCAAAATCTTTTGCACAGAAAAGGAAACCATAAACAAAACCAAAAGACAACCCACAAAATTGGATAAAATATTTGCACATGATGTGACCAACAAGGGATTAATAACCAAAATAAACAGCTCATTGAGCTCAATATCAAAACAAACAGCATGATCAAAAAATGGGCAGAACACCTAAATAGATATTTCTCCAAAGAAGGAATACAGATGGACAAGAGACTCATGAAAACATGTGTAACATCTCTAACTATTAGAAAAATGCAAATAAAAACTACAATGAGATATTAACCTCATACCAGTCAGAATGGCCATCATCAAAAAATCTGCCAACAGTAAATGCTGGAGAGGGTGTGGAGAAAACATAACCCTCCTACACTGGCTGGTGGGAATGTAAGTTGGTACAGACACTATGGAGAACAGTACGGGGGTTCATTAAAAAACTAAAAATAGAACTACCATTAGGATACAGCAGTCTCACTCTTGGGCATATATGTCCAGAAAAAAAAAAAATAAAACATAGTTCAAAAGGATACAATGCACCCCAATGTATTTACTAAACAGAAACAGTCACAGACTTAGAAAATGAATTTATGGCTACCAGAGGGAAAGGGTGGGGTGGGGGAAGGGACATATTGGGTGTTTGAGATTGACATGTACACACCTCTATATTTAAAGTAAAATACATTTCCATGAAAAAAAGCAAACAAAAAGAGGATGTTGTTAGCCTCTTTAGGAGATGAGGAAAGTGACGCTCAAAGATATTAAGAGCCCAAGGTGAAGCTTGGGCTCTGGTGAAGCTCAGAGCTCCAGTCTGGGGGATTTTTTAAAGATATGTTCCATCAATTGTCAGATATGAGAATCATCCATGTTTGTGCCCTGTGTCATCCCTCTTCATGCTGCAATCTCTGACTGGAATGGGAAAGAAGAATCAAGACTAAAGCCCTAGGAGCTTAGAATTCAGGAGCCAGCCCAGGTGACTCCTCCAGCAGCTCTTTCCAAATCAATGCTTCTCAGCTCCCCCACCTTCTCTACCTATCTAATCATTTTCCTGAGAACCCTGGAGTCTGGGTATCTTATATATATGTAAAAAGATAAAGAGATAGGTACTGTCTATTGTTACCACCCAGTTTCTCTTAATGAAGCCTAATGGTTTTCTCAGTGGTAGCCAAGACAGAGGGCTGCAGCCCCCACTTTTTCCCTTGTATTACCAAAGGTGAAAAGCCAAAGCCACTTGCCCTGTTTTCTCACCAGTTCAGGCTGAATGTAGTTCTGAGCCTAGGTTAAGTCAAGTTCAGAGCTATAATGAGTTTAATGAGTTTCCCAGAGAGCCACTCACCCCTCAGTTGTCATTTCCCTAATGTGCTTCTGTGTACCCTGCCTGGCCCACCCCTCACCCCATCAACTGGAACATCTCGGAACACTGCCCTCACACCCCCTCACACCCAGCACTGTCCTAAATGCTTGGTGCCATCCCAGATGCCAAGGTTCTAAGTCAAAAGTCACGAGTGGGTTTGGAAATCTGAGGCAGCCAGGCCTTGTAAAGTGATGGGGAGGTGGGGCCAGGGCCGGAGTGAAGGTACCGTCATCCCCAAGTCCCGCCAAACCAAGAAGGAAGTTGCCAGCCTAGGAGGTGACTAAAACCTGGAATTTGAGGAAGGTACATTCTATTGTGACTAGGGCCTAATTAGGATGCCCCAATCCTAGGCCACCTCATGGCCTCAGACAGGGATTCGAGACGTATAAAAGGTGGACAGGCTCAGAGCATCCCACAGCATCCTTCAGCATCCCCACACTCCAGCAGCTAGTGAACTAAGGTAAGTGTGACAAAGGAGCGTCTCTCTTGGAAGCCTGGCTCCACACAGTGCCAACTCTGCCGGGAACTGAGGCCAGAGATTTGGGTGGTTGGTCAGAGAGGTCTCATTTGGGCATCTCTCTTCTACGTATCATTTGAGACCAACCTATCTTGGGCTGCAAGTCAACAGCTGAATGGTACTAGAAGTTGGGTTGAGATGGGAGAGGAGGGTCTGCCGAGAGGCCCATGTCTGAGGCTACTGGAGGCATGTGTGGTGAGTTTGTGTGTAGCCAGGTGCTGAGCAGGGCTGGGTAAAATGAAAGGGAGGAAACCAGCTCAGGGGCAAAGCTGCCCTTAAATGAATGGTAAATGTAGGGAAGAAGGAGAACACCTTAGGGATCAGGGGTACGAGGCCCCTGAGAGCTCAGAGCAGCAGGGACAAGACCATGTGGTGCAGTGGCCACACCCTGCCCTGAGAGTTGGGGACAGCTGCTTCCAGCCCCCTGTGCAGAGTGCTTATGGAACAATTACCTCCTTCTCTGAGTTTTGCTTTCCTCAACTATAATTAAGCGTTGAGCTAGATTCCCATTTTCTACAAATTCTCTTAGATAGTGGTTAAGATGCTGCTTGTTAGCCTTTTAAAATTGTTAGAAATTGATTTAATAAGTCGAAATCCTTACAACAGTACTCATCATGTGCTGGTTCTTGTGTGTGTATATACATATTTATGTGTGTATGTATGTGTGTTTGTCTGTATGGATTCTTATATATTCATTTAGTGCTTCCAATGACCTTAAGAAAAGGACAAAGAAGTTAAGTAACTCAAACTCACACAGGTGGTTTATGGTTTAGCCAAGACTCAGCTCCCAGGAAATCCGGTTCCATATTCCACAATTTTTGCTGTGGCAGTGTATTGCTTTTTGTTCTCCTTCTCACTGCCTTTCTTTCTTACTCTCTATTTCTCTCTCCTCTTTCTCTCCCTTTTTACATCTTTGTTTTCTTCTACCTAGCTCCCTTTCTCTTCTCACCTTTTCCTCCCCTCCATCTCTCCTTCTTTCCTCCCATGTTTGTCTCAAAAAACAAAAAAAAAACAAAAAACAAAAACAAAAAAAAAACTTGAAATGGCTTACAAACTGTAGCGACAATTTATATGGACATGCACACATGCATACACACACCTTAAATCAGTGAAGCCACCAGGGCAAGGTCAAAGTGGGGTGGGTGTGAACAGGGCAGGAGGTTCTCCGAGGAAGAGTCTCTCTAAGGCTCCAGCCTTCCTCACTTCTGTGTCTTTTTGCTTCCAGTGCACATCCGGCCCAGTATGTCTCAGCAGAAGCAGAAGCAGTGTGCTCCCCCACAGCTGTGCTGCCCCCCAGTGAAGCAGTGCTGCCCCCCGCCCCAGCAGTGCTGCCCCCCACCCCAGCAGTACTGCCCCCCACCCCAGCAGTGCTGCCCCCCACCAAAGCAGTGCTGCCCCCCGCCCCAGAAGTGCTGCCCCCCACCCCAGCAGTGCTGCCCCCCGCCCCAGAAGTGCTGCCCCCCACCCCAGAAGTGCTGCCCCCCGCCCCAGCAGTGCTGCCCCCCACCAAAGCAGTGCTGTCCCCCACCAAAGCAGTGCTGCCCCCCACCAAAGCACTGCTGCCCCCCACCAAAGCAGTGCTGAGCCCTGCCTCAGCAGACCAAGGAGCCTTGCCAGCCTCCACCCAAGTGCAAGGAGTCCTATGCCCCCAAGTGCCAACAGAAGCACTCACCCCTTCAGCAGTGCCAGAAGTCCAATAAGAAGTCTGCCCAGGCATGAGGCCAAGGGCTAATCCACCAGGAGAAGAGAGAGCATGGACCCCACTCCCCTCTCTCAGTCAGCTGTCAGCCCCACTCATCCCCGGTTCCTGGAGGCAGCCACTCTTCAGGAAAAGGCGGCAACAACAGGATGGCAGCTTCCTGGATCTCAACCTCTTATTAATTAGCAGCTGCAATTTTCATCTCAGATGAGGATCTGGCTCTAAACCGACTAACCACCTTTGCTGACATGTATCTACATCACCCTGTCGGCTTCTTGGAAACTTGGGCAGCATGCCCAGACACCCTTTTCTTTCACTCTTCATTTGCTGCTCCTGTTTTCCAAACAATTAAACAATTCTTCTGGCATTAATGTCTCGGTTCGATTATTTGCGTTCTGTTTGCTAACCCAGAGCCCTAGGAGGGCTAGGTATGTGGATGCAGGTGGAGGAGAAGGCATGGGGAAATGCACTTCTGAGCTGAGGAACATTTACTGTGGTCCTGCCAAGGTGAGGAGAAGAGATGGACACTTCTGCACCATGCGAACACATCCCCCATCCACGGACAATGAGAGCACCCCTTAGAAACGGGGATATGACGCCCATGTGCAAAAAAAAAAAAAATCTTTATCCTTGTAAGGTGCAGAAAGAGTAAGGGAATGCTCAGCCAGGAACTACATAATAGAGAAGAGGATTGAAGCAAGTAAGTTGTATTTCAAAGAACACATTCCAAGGGCTGGTGGGCCTGGAGGCTCAGTGGTAAAGAATCCACCTGCTAACGCAGGAGACAGAGTCAATCCCTGATTCAGTTGTACAGCAACTGAGCCCATGTGCCACAACTATTGAGCCTGTGCTCTGGAGCCCTGGAGCTGCAACTACTGAGCCCATGTGCAGCAACTACTGAAGCCTGTGCACCCTAGAGCCCAGCCTCAGCAACAAGAGAAGCCACTGCAATGAGAGGTCTGCACACCATGATTAGAGAGTAGCTTCCACATGTCACAACTAGAGAAAAGCCTGCACAGCAGTGAAGATGCAGCACAGCCAAAAATAAAGAAATATTATTCTTAAAATGTATTTTAAAAAGTTCTCCCATAAGTAAAAGAAAAGATCAAAGTTTCTTCAAGTTAGCCAAATGTATAATTAGGATATCTACTCCCAATATTTATTAAAATTGTAGTCCCCATTGTTTCCCCTGCAGGGATTCTTCTGGGCTATTTTTCTCTCACTGCCCTCTGACTTGCAATTTCCTAAATTATTGGGGTATGCAGATAATCTGATAATTCAGACCCCCAGGTAATCCAAACTTCTTGTTTCTATTGCTTTCACTATCTCCATACCTTTCCATCAAATCCTCCTTTCACAAAATAGTCCACAAATAGGGGTATTTGAATCTCTATTCTCATGCCTACTTCCCTTTTCATGACAAGGGAGTCACTGAGAACTAACAGAAGTATCCAAAAGGAGCCAGAAAGGAAAATAACATAAACTAAAAGTCTGAATTATCCCAAACATATATTACAGATTCTGTAGAATTCAGAACTAGCTGAATACTGAAGCTTTAGCTTTGCTTCCCTGGTTGACTTGTCTCTTCTTTCTCTATTGTTCCTTTTCATGCATTTCAGCTATGTTCCATCCATCCATCACTAAGCCATCTATCCCATCCAATGGTCCATCAGTGGCTCCTAGGTAAGCACCTCCCATCCTATTTGTATAGAATGTGATAGGTGCTGTGAAAACACAGAAGCACACAACTAGGCTTAAAATTTCTTGGTTTGATAATCCCTGTAAGAAGAACAAGCTGAGATCCTCAAGATAACAAAGAACAATTAGATGAGATGGATTCTTACTAATGGATAACTTGGAAACTGTAGATACATCATTTATGTCTTTGGAATTCAGACGAAATGGAGAATACCCAGGGCTGATGCAGGAAGAAAGGAGAACTTGGCCATCTCTGTCATCATGGCACCCACCACAGGGCTCCCAGAAAATGTTTGTTCCATGAGGAACACCTGTACAAGGGGGCTTCAGAATGGGATATGGGTAGGCAGGGAGGAGCACGTTCCAGAATCAGGTACAGCATGAGCCAATGGTGAGAGTCCAGGTATATCCAGGAGGCCAGCCCTCCCGGGTCTCAGCCCTGGTCCATGGTGGACCACACCAACTGAACACCTCAGAAAGCTGGAGAGTGGCTCCAGTGTAAACATTCCCCCAGAGTGCTGCATTCAACAGAATTCAAGTATGACCCACAAAAAGCATTGAAAAGCTGTATAAACCTTAACAGAACCCCTGAAAATAAATGATGAGCAGTTTTAAACATTTCCCCATAGTGAGATGTTATTTAGCAGAGCCTCCATATATCTACTCTCGTGACTCTCATACCTGACCTTCCCCCAAACCTCTCCTTTGGGTTTTTACTTCTCTTTCCTCATGCCCCCTCACTCAGCAGCTTAATAGAAGGTTTGATTTTGCCTCTTTGGGCTCCACTAATGATCATAATTAGCATGTGTACACATGTGCTTATGTACGGACCACTTTGCAGATTTTCTGTTGTCTCCAGCATACTGGTTTTGGATCCCAGATCCACCCTTACGCTACTCCAGGTCTCATTTTTCTCATCTGAATAGTGGAGAGAATACCTGCCACCTGGGGTTGAAGGGGAGTGGTGTGAAATTTTTGCTGTTGTTGTTCTGTCCCTCAGTTGGGTCCCACCCTTTGCGACCCCATGGACTGGAGTATGCCAGGATTCTTGTCCTTCATCATCTCCCAGAGATTGCTCAAACTCATGTCCATTGAGCCGATGATACCATCCAACCATCTTGTCCTCTGTCATCCTCTTCTCTTCCTGCCTTCAATCTTTACAGCATCAGAGTTTTTTCTAAGGAGTCAACTCTTCACATCAGTTAGCCAAAGCATTGGAGCTTCACCTCAGCATTAGTCCTTCCAATGAATATTCAGGATTGATTTCCTTTAGGATTGACTGGTTTGATCTCCTTGCAGTCCAAGGGACTCTCAAGAGTCTTCTCCAACATTACAGTTCAAAAGAATCAATTCTTTGGTGTTCAGCACTCTTTATGGTCCAGCTCTCACATCAATACATGACTACTGGAAAAAACCATCATTTTAACTATATGGACCTTGTTGGCAAAGTAATGTCTCTGCTTTCTAATACACTAAGTTGGTCTTAGCTTTTCTTCCAAGGAGTAAATGTCTTTGACTTCATGGCTGCAGTCACCATCTGTAGTGATTGTGGAGCCCAAGAAAATAAAGTCTCTCACTGTTTCCATTGTTTCCCCATCTATTTGCCATGAAGTGATGGAACCAGATGCCATGATCTTTGTTTTCTGAATGTTGAGTTTTAAGCCAGCTTTTTCACTCTTTCACTTTCTTTAATAGTCCCTCTTCACTTCTTGCCATAAGGGTGGTGTCATCTGTATATCTGAGGTTATTGATATTTCTCCCGGCAATCTTGATTCCAACTTGTGCTTCATCCACTCCAGTATTTTGCATAATGTACTCTGCATATAAGTTAAATAAGCAGGGTGACAATATACAGTCTTGATGTACTCCTTTCTTGATTTGGAACCAGTCTGTTGTTCCATGTCTAATTCTAACTTGACCTGCATATAGGTCAAGTTGCTTCTTGACCTGCATATAGATTTTGCAGTAGGTAGGTAAGGTGGTCTGGTATTCTCATTTCTTTAAGAATTTTCCACATTTTGTTGTGATCCACACAGTCAAAGGCTTTAATGTAGTCAGTGAAGCAGAAGTAGATGTTTTTCTGGAATTCTCTTTTTTCTTCTATGATCTGGTGGATGTTGGCAATTTAATCTCTGGTTCCTCTGTTTTTTCTAAATCCAGCTTGAACATCTGAAAGTTCTCAGTTCATATACTGTTGAAGCCTAGCTTGGAGAATTTTGAGCTTTACTTTGCTAACATGTAAAATGAGTGCAACTGTGTGGTAGTTTGAACATTCTTTGGCATTGCCTTTCTTTGGAATTGGAATGAAAACTGACCTTTTCCAGTCCTGTGGCCACTGCTGAGTTTTCCAAATTTTCTGGCATATTGAGTGCAACATTTTAACAGCATCATCTTTTAGGATTTGGAATAGCTCATCTGAAATTCCATTATCACCACTAGCTTTATTCCTAGTGATGCTTCCTAAGGCTCACATGGCTTCTCACTCCAACGTGTCTGGCTTTAGATGAGTGATTACACCATCGTGGCTATCTGGGTCATGAAGATCTTTTTTGTATAGTTCTTCTGTGTATTCTTGCCACCTCTTAATATTTTCTGCTTCTGTTAGGTCCATATGGTTTCTGTTCTTTATTGTGCCCATCTTTGCATGAAATATTCCCTTGGTATCTCTAATTTTCTTGAAGAGATATCTAGTCCTTCCCATTCTATTGTTTTCCTCTATTTCTTTGTATTGTTCACTTAGAAAAAGGTGTTAAATAAAACAGTGTAAATAAATAATAAGTAGAATGTAACCCATACTATGAGGTTTTTATATTTTCCATTGTATTAAACACTTAGAATAAATTTTATGTATGGCAGGGATGTCCAAAAGTATCATTTTATGTAAATTATGCTTTTCCTTTCCATCTGACTGGTATTCGGTGAATAGACTATGAGATTTGTGATAAAAAATTTGTGACAAAAAATCTAGAGTTGGAGATGTCTTGCCTATGAGAAATATTAGGACCTAGACTTTGCTCAATCCATTCCCTTTTTGGTTCCACATCAGCATTCACCACTAGCTCTCCTGTGTGTGATTTAAAAGCAGAGGTATGGATAAGAAAGTGGCAACCCACCCCAGTATTCTTGCCTGAGAAATTGCATGAACAGAGGAACTTGGTGGGCTACAATCCATGGGGTCACAAAGAGTTGGACACGACTTAGCGACTAAACAATAACCCATAGCAAGTGTTGGATGAATGTTACTGTTGCTTTTACTATTATTCTCCACTTTCTGAGAGAGCAGCAAGACCCTCCACTTATTTCCACCAACATGGGGACACAGGCTCCACTCCTGTAGTGAGACAAAGGTGTGAGGGTCAGGATACATCTTAGAGTCAAGGACAAGGACCAGTTGTGTAGAACAAAGAGTCTGAGGGGTGTTCATGGGTGGAAACAATTTACTCCAGGACATAATCACCCCATTTGGTGGTTGCCTTTTCTTTCAGAATCTTTCCTTTTTTAACACATGCCCATGATGAATTCTGCTCTTGAGGTAGTCCTGGGCAGCTCTAGCCCACAGTAATTTTTCTCTGTCAGTTTATACAGCCAGCCATGCCTTTTGGAGGCAGGCCCTGCTCCCTGGAGGCAAGAACTGAGGCTGATATGCTGAGGGAGCATGAGCAGGGCAGGGCCATGGTGTGTGCCAAGCACTCCCACACACTGATACCACCCTATTGAAGTAGGTGTTGCTTTTCCCATTAGAGATAGGGGTGAGGTGCAGAGAAGCTCCTTACTGCTCACAGCAGCAAGAGCTTGTAGGTGGTAGAGCTGAAATTCAAACTTGTGATGCTCTGGCTCTCTGGTCTGAATTCTTTGCAACAAAGCAAGTGCTCTGAACCTATTAGTTGCTGGAAGAAGCATAAAGTCTGGATTCCATCTTTCCAGAACTTACAACCCAGCCATTTGTTGGGAAGGCAAAGCCAGCATGTTCACACACTCATACATGTTTGTACAGGGGTACCTGCTCATGCATGTTCATACACTCACAGAAATGACACACATTTGTGCATGTGTGCTAAGTCACTTCAGTCATGTCCAACTCTTTGCAACCCTGTGGTCTGTAGCCTGCCAGATTCCTCTGTCCATGAGATTCTCCAGGCAAGAATACTTGAGTGGGTTTCTGTGTCTTCCTCCAGAGGATCTTCCTGACCCAGGGATCGAACCCATATCTCTTGCATCTCCTTCATTGGAAGACAGTTTCTTTACCACTAGCACCACTTGGGAAGCCCACAAATCACACACACACACACACATACACACGGTTATTATTCAAAGTGAATTCTGCAGATTTGGAGACTGATATTGAGCACTGAGATCCACCAGTGTCCCAGAGGCCCCAGATGTGACAGTCATTGGTCAGCAGCTTCCCGATGCTGTAGGACTGAGCTGACTGGCAGTCAGTCAGGGCAGGGGCTCTGGTGGGCAGGGGGCCTGGTGCAAAGGCTATTTGCCACTTGTCACAGAAGTAGTTTTAACATTTTAACTCTGGATTCATCAACACCTGTGCATACCTGTTGAATGTCAGCCCTGTGCACACTCACTCTTGCACACTTGAGTTCATCTTCCCACATGTATTCATTCATGAGCCCTCCTGTGAGACAAGGACTCACCACACCCTGACACAAAATCGCATGCTGTCAATCACCCTGAAATACATGTTCACATACCAACTCACACTCACAGACACCTGAATGCACCAACAGGCATGCTCACATTTCATTCTTGCTTATGTGCATGGCCCCAAAGCACAAAGTCCAGACCGTTCTCCAGGTTTCTGCAACATCCCAACAGGATGTCTGCCCATCAGTCTTGAGTCAATTTCCATAGCACAAAGACCTCAGGATGAAGGGTATGATGCTGAGGGTTTGGAAAGAGGTGTGCCTTCCTCTGGGAAGAATATAGTTACATATTCCAAATAAAGAAATTACTTAGAAGGTAGTATGGGACAAGTAAAAAAACAAACACCCATCCTGGAGCCTGGCAGAGCTGAGTTTAAATCCTCTCTTCCCTACACTTTTATTGAGTAACCTTAGCCATAAAAGTGTCTGAGCTATAAAACGAGAATGACTCAAACTCCAAGGCTGAGTTAGAAACTCTAGCAGAGGTTCTGCCAGGCAGTGGAGCTTGCCCTTCCCTCTTCCCTCCTCCCTCCCCCACAATCCCCCTGGGAAACTGAGGCCATCTCTCAGCTACCCAGCTGCTGGGCACAACCCTGCCATTCCCCAGGGGATACCCAGCTGGTAATGGATTTCACCAGGTAGACTTCAGCTCCAGCCACCAGGAATTCTTTGCAAGGAGTCCTGGGTTTGATCCAATTTGGTAGGCTCTGCCTTCCCCTGCATGTCTGTGCTTGGGCCTGGGCTGGTGTTCCTGGGGAATCACAGATACCTGGCACAGAAGACACATGGGCTTGGCCTGTGCCCAGATCTGCTGAGATCTCCTGGGTCACTGTATACTTTCCATCTCAGAGTGTGTGTGTGTGTGTGTGTGTGTGTGTGTAAGCACTGCAGTTGTCTGGGGTGGTCCAGGGCAGAGAATAGTCACCATTGTTGACTCTGACTTCAGGCTCCTGGTATTCAGTCCTCTGTCTTCTGGAATTTTTATGCCAGCTGTCAGGTATCAGACAAGGCTGCTTCCAACTTACTCTTTAGCAACATAAAAAGGAAACCATTCTGTGTCCTCAGGTCTCCAAGCAACCCCTGGGCTTGAGTCTCCTCTGTCCCCAGAGGCTAATGGAACAAGGAGGTTCACCTTCCATGGGTTTTAGGAGGCACTAAATATAGCTCCACATAAAGAGTGTTGGACAGGAGTCATGAGACCCAAGTTGTTGCCTAGGTTCTGCAGTGGGCCACCTATTTGATCCTGAGCAAGTCAGTTCCTTTCCCCAGGCCTCACCTGGGCTTCCTTACCTGCCCATGACCATGCTGGGCTTGCAGGAGTTTTTCTCAGCTTCCTTCTGGCTCTGACTCGGTATATGGTGACTCACTCTAATCTTTATTTCTCCTAACAACTTACAGTCATGGAAAACCCTGGAAAGAGGTAACAATGGAATGACAAGATGGGTCCACCCAGGCCCTAGAGCATTCTGTAAGGATTCCTCCCAGAGGCTCAGAGCTTAGCTGGAATCCACAACTATACTTTCAAGTCCCTCAGTCTTAGGACTGTCAACTACAAACTGGCACTTGCCAAGAGTATTGCCAGTGACTGGACAACAAAGGCATTTGCCCTCTGCCTCTGCAAAGATTGAACCTTGTGCTGCTGCTGCTGTTGCCCTTCAACACCCACTGAGAGAGTTCAGGGTGGAGTGAGGTACTCTGTGCTCCAGGGAATCTGGCCGGACAAGTCTTTAGATAGTTGAGTATTTTCAGGAACTGATTTCAGGATTCCATTCTTGCATCTCCTCATATTTAGAAAAGCACTAAATCCCTTCCTGATGACATCAGCTCCTCGTGACTGGCAGAAAACCTTTTGTAAAACGAATGCTTAATTGTATTGAACTCCCTCTTCACCAAAATCTTATATGTTGACTTTCCTCCACTGCATCTTTGGAGCAATTTCTCAGAGCTATCTGAGGTACTATCTCCTGGGCTGCAGTCTTCATTTTGCCCCAAATAAAACTTAACTCACAACTCCCAAGTTGTGCCTCTTTTATAGTCGACAGGACAAACTTGCCTCCCTCCAGGGAACCAAGACACACACACACGGTCTGAAACCAGTTATAAATATAGTATAGATATGTATTATACTATATATATAGAAATATTATAATTTCCTGCTATAAATATTTTATATTAAGCTATAAACATAATATAATTTAATATATGATTAACCTTAAATTTTAAATTTTATATTTAATTATATTAAATATTTAAACTAAAAATTAGATATTTAAAACAAACATAGGCATATATTTGGGGGCTTCCCCAGTGGCTCAGCAATAAAGAACCTGCCTGCAATGCAGGAGTCACAGGAGGTGCAGGTTTGATCCCTAGGTCATGAAGATCCCCTGGAGGAAGGCATGGCAACCCACTCCAGTATTCTTGCCTGGAGAATCCCATGGACAGAGGAGTCTGACAGGCTATAGACTGTAGCATCGCAAAGAGTCGTTCATGACTGAAGTGACTTAGCATGCACACACAAATGTATGGATATATCTATATTTTGAAAATGTGTTTTACTACTCTAAACAAGGCACTAAACCAAGATTTTAACACTCTTGTGCATGCATGCTCGGTAACTTCAGTCATGTCTGACTCTGTGACCCTATGGATTGTAGCCCACCAGGCTCCTCTGTCCCTAAAGAGCCTCATGATGAAAGTGAAAGAGGAGAGTGAAAAAGCTGGCTTAAAACTCAACATTCAGAAAACGAAGATCATGGCAACTGATGGCATCACTTCAGGGCAAATAGATGGAGGAACAATGGAAACAGTGAGAGACTTTATTTTGGGGGGTTTTAAAGTCACTGCAGATGGTGACTACAGCCATGAAATTAAAAGACACTTGCTCCTTGAAAGAAAAGCTATGACCAACCTCGACAGCATATTAAAAAGCAGAGACATTACTTTGCCAAGAAAGGTCCATCTAATCAAAGCTATGGTTTTTCCGGTAGTCATGTATGGATGTGAGAGCTGGACTCTAAAGAAAGCTGAGTGCTGAAGAATTGATGCTTTTGAACTGTGGTATTGGAGAAGATTCTTGGGAGTTCCTTGGACTGCAAAAAGATTAAATCAGTCAATCCTAAAGGAAATCAATCCTAAATATTCATTGGAAGGACTGATACTGAAGCTGAAACTCCAATATTTTGGCCATCTGACATGAAGAACTGATTCACTGGAAAAGACCCTGATGCTGGGAAACATTGAGGGTAGGAGGAGAAGGGGATGACCGAGGATTAGGTGGTTGGATTGCATCACTGACTTGATGGACATGAGTTTGAGCAAGCTTTGGGAGTTGGTGAAGAACAGGGAGACCTGGTGTGCTGCAGTCCATGGGGTCACAAAAAGTTGGACACAACTGAGCGACTGGACTGAATTGAACTTGGTAAAGAGAACTGCAGGTGACTGATGGAATGCTGAGGCATTCCATTCTGGCCTTTGTGGAAATGGCCAGGAGGCCTCTTTCTTGATCATAATAGCCTTGAGGAAAAGGATTGAATGGCAAGATACCTGTGCACAGAACTAGAACTTCTGTGTTGGGAAAGGATAAAGATTAGCTTGTGGTTTTTTAAGGTTGATTGATTACAGTCAGTCACATTCCATTTAAATCTTCACTGAATGTCCTTATTCTATTTTCTGCAGCAAACTAGGTCAGGATGGGGGCTTTGTGCCCTGGCTTCCTGAAGACAAAGTGTGTGTATGCTGTGTACATGCATGCATGTATGCTATTCTCTATGTGGACAACCAGGGAAGTACCACCAGCTTTCATAATCTTAATAAAGTTTCCTACTGGTCACCTACCATGTCTTATATTAGGACTGAGCCCCCTGTGAAGAGAGTTGTAAAATCAGAATCTTGGTTCTAAAGATGCTCATTTAGACACTCCTTAGAACCAATAGTTTGGCCACCTGATGCGAAAAACTCACTCATTGGAAAAGACCTTGATGCTAGGAAAGATTGAAGGCAAGAGCAGAAGGGGATGAAAGAGGATGTGATGGTTGGATGGCATTACCAACTCAATGGACATGAGTTTGAGCAGGCTCTGGGAGTTGGTGATGGACAGGGAGACCTGGCGTGTTGCGGTTCATGGGGTCGCAAAGAGTTGGACACGACTGAAGGACTGAACTGAACTGAACTGAACTGAATGGCTTCCCTTGAGAGTGTTGCCCTTAACTGCCCTGCAGAGTAACACGCCAGGCCAGTAACACACACTGTTATAATCATCCAGCCACTTTTCTTCCTGTCCCATTCACTGCCTGTTTGTTCTCTAAACACAGGGCTTGGCACTGATAGTACCTCCGTAACGCATAAGGACTTGCATGGGTCTCTGAGGCAGTGGTTTCACATGTGACTGGGGCCATCTACAGTCAAGCCTTGCTCCCTGCACTCACCAAGTGCCTGGTCATTAAGCCATCATTCTGTAGTCTACAGACTCCTTGAAAGAATCATACCATGTGGCCTGAATATCCCAAACCCTGCCTATCTGCATGCCCTGTGCAGGAAGAATACAGTCAAGAGGCATGGGGAGCCTATAGTTTGGGGTTGATATGGCTTGATGCAATACAGATTTCAGTCTTAGAACCAAACTGACATGGTCTTGAATTCTGACACAAACATTTCCCAGCTACATGACTCTGGACAAATCACTTAGCTTCTCTGGGTTTCAGTTTCCTTGTCTGCTAAAAGGAGGTAGTGTTTTTCTGGCAAGGACTGTGGGCAAAAATGTAGAGAGCCTTGCATTTTAGGTCATCACTGTTCAGTTAATGGAAGCCCTTGCAAGAGTCTTCCCTTATCCTCCATCCAGGTTGGCTCTCCTGAACCACAGAGTACTCACCTCTTCCCCACCCCACGCACCTACCCCAAACAGCTTGTCTACTTCGAACCCCACTGCCAAGGGAACCTTGGAATTGCACTAGCTATAATGGAGAAGAAGTCAGCCCTTCCCCTGAGGGTAGTGTGGCCCAACTTGAGAGGCCTTCAGAGGGAAACATACTGGCCCAAGTCCTCATTTCTTTGCCTGTAAAGTGAAGTGAAGGGATCACCAGGGTCACCTCAGCATTTGAGGCTCCACTCTGGGTCTGAACCTGCCCGTTGAAGGAGGAGACAGTCAGTTCAGTGTCTCAGTTGCGTCTGACTTTTTGCAACCCCATAATTGACAGCATGCCAGAACTCCCTGTCCATCACCAACTCCCAGAGCTTGCTCAAACTCATGTCAATTGAGTCGGTGATGCCATCCAACCATCTCATCCTCTGTTGTCCCCTTCTCTTCCTGCCTTCAATCTTTCCCAGCATCAGCATCTTTTCCAATGAGTCAGTTCTTCACATCAGGTGGCCAAGGGATTGGGGCTTAAGCTTCAGCTTCAGTCTTTCCAATGAATATTCAGGACTGATTTCCTTTAGGATTGATTGGTTTGATCTCCTTGCAGGCCAAGGGACTTTCAAGAGTCTTCTCAACACCACAGTTAAAAAGCATCAATTCTTCAGTGCTCAGCTATCTTTATGGTTCAACTCACATCCATACATGACTACTGGAAAATGATAGCTTTGACTAGACAGACCTTCATTAGGAAAGTAATGCCTCTGCTTTTTAATATGCTGTCGAGGTTGGTCATACCTTTTCTTCCAAAGAGCAAGCGTCTTTCAATTTCATGGCTGCAGTCACCATCTGCAGTGATTTTGGAGCCCCCAAAAATAAAGTCTCTCACTGTTTCCATTGTTTTCCCATCTATTTGCCATGAAGTGATGGGATCAGATGCCATGATCTTCATTTTTGTATGCTGAGTTTTTTTTTTTTTAATTGGCATATAATTGCTTTACAACATTGTGTTAGTCTCTATACAACAATGTGAATCGGTTATATGTATACATACATTCCCTCCCTCTCAAGCCTCCCTCCCCTCCCCATCCCACCCTTGTAGGTCATCCCTGAGCACCAAGCTGAGCTCCCTGTATTATACAGCAGCTTCCAAGTAGTATATATGGAAGTACATCTATTTTACACATGGTACGGTATATATGTCAATGCTACTCTCTCAATTTGTCCCACCCTCTCTTTCTCCTCCATGTGCACAAGTCCATTCTCTACATCTGAATCTCTATTCCTGCCCTGCAAATAGGCATTTCTTTTTTAATGACATATTTTAGGTGAAATGCAATAAAAAGTAGCCCCTAAATACCAGCAAATATTCATTAGACTACACTATATACAATAAAGACATAACTTTGAGCTACAGCTACAGTTGATGAATGTGATTATTTTGCCTCTTTAATGGCAAAATCAGTCAGATAAAGTCAGATTAGAAGGCACTTTGTCAAACCATGTTAAATGTAACCAGTTTGACTTTATTGTTTTAAATCCTACTGATTAAGTAGCATTTTTATTTTAGTTTTTTAAATATTCAAATGTCAGGGTGAAAAAACAGTATAAGAGGACATATAATAAAAACTTGGTCTTACATCATATTCTTCCCATCAACCCCAACCCTGTTTTTTTTTATTTTATTTTTAAACTTTACAATATTGTATTAGTTTTGCCAAATATCGAAATGAATCTGCCACAGGTATACATGTGGTCCCCATCCTGAACCCTCCTCCCTCCTCCCTCCCCATACCCTCCCTCTGGGTTGTCCCAGTGCACCAGCCCCAAGCATCCAGTATCGTGCATCAAACCTGGACTGGCGACTCGTTTCATACATGATATTATACATTTCAATGCCATTCTCCCAAATCTTCCCACCCTCTCCCTCTGCAACAGAGTCCATAAGACTGATCTATACATCAGTGTCTCTTTTGCTGTCTCGTACACAGGGTTATTGTTTCCATCTTTCTAAATTCCATATATATGCGTTAGTATACTGTATTGGTGTTTTTCTTTCTGGCTTACTTCACTCTGTATAATAGGCTTCAGTTTTATCCACCTCATTAGAACTGATTCAAATGTATTCTTTTTAATGGCTGAGTAATACTCCATTGTGTATATGTACCACAGCTTTCTTATCCATTCATCTGCTGATGGACATCTAGGTTGCTTCCATGTCCTGGCTATTATAAACAGTGCTGCGATGAACATTGGGGTACCCGTGTCTCTTGCCCTTCTGGTTTCCTCAGTGTGTATGCCCAGCAGTGCGATTGCTGGATCATAAGGCAGTTCTATTTCCAGTTTTTTAAGGAATCTCCACACTGTTCTCCATAGTGGCTGTACTAGTTTGCATTCCCACCAACAGTGTAAGAGGGTTCCCTTTTCTCCACACCCTCTCCAGCATTTACTGCTTGTAGACTTTTGGATCGCAGCCATTCTGCCTGGCGTGAAATGGTACCTTATAGTGGTTTTGATTTGCATTTCTCTGATAATGAGTGATGTTGAGCATCTTTTCATGTGTTTGTTAGCCATCTGTATGTCTTCTTTGGAGAAATGTCTATTTAGTTCTTTGGCCTATTTTTTGATTGGGTCATTTATTTTTCTGGAGTTGAGCTGTAGGAGTTGCTTGTATATTTTTGAGATTAGTTGTTTGTCAGTTGCTTCATTTGCTATTATTTTCTCCCATTCTGAAGGCTGCCTTTTCACCTTGCTAATAGTTTCCTTTGTTGTGCAGAAGCTTTTAATTTTAATTAGGTCCCATTTGTTTATTTTTGCTTTTATTTCCAATATTCTGGGAGGTGGGTCATAGAGGATCCTGCTGTGATGTATGTTGGAGAGTGTTTTGCCTATGGTCTCCTCTAGGAGTTTTATAGTTTCTGGTCTTACGTTGAGATCTTTAATCCATTTTGAGTTTATTTTTGTGTATGGTGTTAGAAAGTGTTCTAGTTTCATTCTTTTACAAGTGGTTGACCAGTTTTCCCAGCACCACTTGTTAAAGAGATTGTCTTTAATCCATTGTATATTCTTGCCTCTTTTGTCAAAGATAAGGTGTCCATATGTGTGTGGATTTATCCCATATGATTATCTCAATAGATGCAGAGAAAGCCTTTGACAAAATTCAACATCCATTTATGATAAAAACTCTCCAGAAAGCGGGAATAGAAGGAACATACCTCAACATAATAAAAGCTATATATGACAAACCCACAGCAAACATTATCCTCAATGGTGAAAAATTGAAAGCATTTCCTCTAAAGTCAGGAACAAGACAAGGGTGCCCAGTTTCACCATTACTATTCAACATAGTTTTGGAAGTTCTGGCCACAGCAATCAGAGCAGAAAAAGAAATAAAAGGAATCCAAATTGGAAAAGAAGAAGTAAAACTCTCACTGTTTGCAGATGACATGATCCTCTACATAGAAAACCCTAAAGACTTCACCAGAAAACTACTAGAACTAATCAATGACTATAGTAAAGTTGCAGGATACAAAATCAACACACAGAAATCCCTTGCATTCCTATACACTAATAATGAGAAAACAGAAAGAGAAATTAAGGAAACAATTCCATTCACCATTGCAACAGAAAGAATAAAATACTTAGGAATATATCTACCTAAAGAAACTAGAGACCTATATACAGAAAACTATAAAACACTGGTGAAAGAAATCAAAGAGGACACTAATAGATGGAGAAATATACCTTGTTCATGGATTGGAAGAATCAATATAGTGAAAATGAGTATACTACCCAAAGCAATTTATAGATTCAATGCAATCCCTATCAAGCTACCAAAGGTATTCTTCACAGAGCTAGAACAAATAATTTCACAATTTGTATGGAAATACAAAAAACCTTGAATAGCCAAAGCAATCTTGATAAAGAAGAATGGAACTGGAGGAATCAACCTACCTGACTTCAGGCTCTACTACAAAGCCACAGTCATCAAGACAGTATGGTACTGGCACAAAGACAGAAATATAGATCAATGGGACAAAATAGAATTCATTCTCCTTTTTCACCTTCATCAAGAGGCTCTTTAGTTCCTCTTTGCTTTTTGCCATAAGGGTGGTGTCCTCTGCTTGATTCCAGCTTGTGCTTCATCCAGCCCAGCGTTTCACATGATATCTCTGCATAGAAGTTAAATAAGCAGGTGACAATAAACAGCCTTAATGTTCTCCTTTCCCAGTTTGGAACCAGTCCATTGCTCTATGTCTGATTCTAACTGTTGCTCCTGCATACAGATTTTTCAGGAGGCAGGTAAGGTAGTCTGGTATTCCCATCTCTTGAAGAATTTTCCACAGCTTGTTGTGATTCACACAGTCAAAAGCTTTGGTGTAGTCAATGAAGCAGAAGTAGATGTTTTTTAAGAACTCTCTTGCTTTCAATGATCCAAAGGATGTTGGCAATTTGATCTCTGGTTCCTCTAAATCCAGCTTGAACATCTGGAAGTTCTCTGCCCATGTACTGTTAAAGCCTAGCTTGGAGGATTTTGAGAATTACCTTACTAGTGTGTGAGATGAGTGCAATTGTGCAGTAGTTTGACCATTATTTGGCATTGCCCTTCTTGAGACTGGAATGAAAACTGACCTTTTCCAGTCCTGTGGTCACTGCAGAGTTTTCCAAATTTCCTGGCATATTTACTGAAGCACCTTCATAGCATCATCTTTTAGGTTTTGGAATTCCATCATCTCCACTTTGTTTGTAGTGATGCTTCCTAAGGCCCTGTTGACTTCACATTCCAGGATGTCTGGCTCTAGGTGAGTGATCACACCATCGTGATTATCTGGGTCATGAAGATCTTTTTTGTGTAGTTCTTCTGTGTATTCTTGCCACCTCTTCTTAATATCTTCTGCTTCTGTTAGGTCCATACAGTTTCTGTTCTTTATTGTGTCCATCTTTGCATGAAATGTTCCCTTAGTATTTCTAGTTTTCTTGAAGAGATCTCTAGTCTTTCCCATTCTATTGTTTTCCTCTATTTCTTTGTACTGAGGAAGCACTGAGTAAGGCTTTCTTATCTCACCTTGCTGTTCTTTGGAACTCTGCATTCAGATGGGTATATCTTTCCTTTTCTCCTTTGCCTTTTGCTTGTCTTCTTTTCTCAGCTATTTTAAGACCTCCTCAGACAACCATTTTGCCTTTTGCATTTTTCTTGGGGATGGTCTTGATCACTGCCTCCTGTACAATGTCATGAACCTCCGTCCCTAGTTCTTCAGACACTCTATCAGATAATCCCTTGAATCTATTTGTCACTTCCACTGTATAATCATAAAGGATTTGATTTAGGTCATGTCTGAATGGTCTAGTGGTTTTCCGTACTTTCTTCAATTTAAGTCTGAATTTGGCAATAAGGAGTTCATGATCTGAGCCACAGTCAGCTCCTGGTCTTGTTTTTGCTGATTGTATAGAGCTTTTCCATCTTTGGCTGCAAAGAATATAATCAATCTGATTTCGGTATTAACCATCTGTTGATGTCCATGTGTAGAGTCTTCTCTTGTGTTGTTTGAAGAGGATATTTGCTATGACCAGTGTGTTCTCTTTTCAAAACTCTGTTAGCATTGCCCTGCTTCATTTTGTACTCTAAATCCAAACTTGCCTGTTACTACAGGTGTTTCTTGACTTCTTACTTTTGCATTCTAGTCCTCTATGATGAAAAGGTCATCTTTTTTTTGGTGTTATTTCCAGAAAGTCTTGTAAGTCATCATAGAACCATTCTTCAGCTTCTTCAGCTTTAGTGGTTGGGGCACAGACTTGGATTACCGTGATACTGAATGGTTTGCCTCGGAAAAGAACAGAGATCATTCTGTCATTTTTGAGGTTGCACTCAAGTACTGCATTTCAGACTCCTGTTGACTATGAGGGCTACTCCATTTCTTCTCAGGGATTCTTGACTACAGTAGTAGATATAATGGTCATCGGAATTAAATTCGCCCATTCCTATCCATTGTAGTTCACTGATCCCTAAAATGTCAGTGTTCACTCTTGCCATCTCCTGTTTGACCACTTCCAAATCATGGTTCCTATGCAATATTGTTCTTTACAGCATTGGATTTTACTTCCATCACCAGTCACATCCACAACTGGGTGTTGTTTTCGTTTTAGCTCCATCTTTTCATTCTTTCTGGAGCTATTTCTCCACTCTTCTCCAGTAGCATGTTGGTCACCTACGGACTTGGGGAGTTCATCTTTCAGTGTCATATATTTTTGCCTTTTTAATACTATTCTTGGGGTTCTCAAGGCAAGAATGCTGAAGTCATTTGCCATTCCCTTCTCCAGTGGACCACATTTTGTCAGAACTCTTCACCACGACCTGTCCATGTTGGGTGGCCCTACATGGCATGAGTCATAGTTTCATTGAGTTAGACAAGTCTGTGATCCATGTGATCAGTTTGGTTAGTTTTCTGACTCATTGAAAAAGACCCTGATGCAGGGAAAGACTGAAAGCAGGGGAAGGGGATAAGAGAGGATGAGATGTTTGGATGGTATCACTGACGATGGACATGAGTTTGAGCAAGCCCCGGGAACTGGTGATGGACAGGGCAGCCTGGAATGTTGCAGTCCATTGTGTTGCAGAGTTGGACATGACTGAAGGAGAAACTCGGCTGAAATTGGAAGTGGTTGCACTGACTTGGCAACTCCAGCAGGTGGCACTCTGTCCTCAGTTCAGCTCAGTGTAAGATGTAAGATGTGGTTTGGCACAAAATCCTGTGAGGAAACAGTTTTATTTAGCTTCTCAACCACAGACAGAAAGTCATTTGTAGGCAAATGTCAGTTGCCCACAAGCAGATGGTCCTCTCCCTGTGCTGTATAAGCCCAGGCTTGCTCCTCCGTTCCCCCTCCCCTCCCTTCTCCTGCACCCCACCTCTGCATACAGTCATTTATTCACACTTGTCACACATATCTACACACACCCCACACACGGCACATACACACATACCTGAGTCACTGTCTGACTGCTACTCAGCATGCACTGGACTTAAAAACGTATTTTCCCTTTGGGCAGAGTCAAGCTGAACTAGGAATACATTCTCCTTGAGAGAAGTTCATTATGTCCCTGTGTATCAGTCAGGATAGGCTAAGTTATGCTGCAGTAACAAATGAGCCCCACATTCAGTGCCTTAACACAACAAAGGTTTATTGCTTGCTCACCTTACATGTCTACCAATGGTCAACTGCAGTCCTGCTACACATTAAGTTGACTTAAGGATGCAGGCTTACAGTGCAGCTTCAATCAGGAACAAGGTCAATCTTCATGGCAGAGAGGAAAGAGGGCATAATGAACATGGCTCTTAAGGTTTATGGTCTTGTAGGCAGCACAAGTCGCATGGCTGGGGCTGCCATCATGAATAAGGCGGGCAAGGATACCCCCTGGGGCAGAGAGGCATTGGCAGAAAAACACTTAGGAGCATAGTGCAGTCAACCTCACCCATGCAGAGGTTCTTGGATATCTGCCCTTTGGAATTATTGATCTAATTACTGTCTTTTGAACTTGAGTATCATCCTAGAAAACCTAGCCAGTCTTTATTAAGTTCTCTTGCATGCAAAAGTCTGCCAAGGCCTTGGATAGGAGGAGGAACTGAGTCTGAGAAAGATAGGTACCTGCTCTTCACAGGCTCAATATCCAACAAGGAATAAAAGCCACAGGCTGAACATGAAGCTCGAAGAAGTCATGCTTGACATAGGCCACATGTAGAAGCATGAATACCAGGCAGGGAGAGACCCAATCATGGGGAGGAATTTGGGTTTGCCTGTGTCAGGCAGAGGAGCTAAGAAACTCTCACAGCCACGCACCAGGAGAGGCTGGAGTCACATATGCTCCAGACGGACTACATATCTGGTTTGTATGAATGTATATTTGTTGTATATCTATTATGGACAAGGCATTCTATAGGAGTCAGAGGAGTAGGTAGTGTTGTTTCTGCCTTCCAGGAGCTCGCAGTTTACAAAGAGATGGAGCAGAGGAGACTGTTTCCAAAAAGAATCAGCACCAGGACAAGAGTTTCCAGAACAAACACAGATACCAAATTCTACTTGGGTAACACAGATTGGTGGGGGAGTATTCAGGGAAGAAGTAAATTAGTCGCTGAAGTTCTGAGATCAGTCAGGCACAAGTTAAGGACAGGCACTCCAGGCAGAGGGAGTGGCTTGCTGGGAAAAGGAGAGTGAAAAAGATAGAATACTCTTTATATATAAAGTCTTAGTCATTAAGTCATGCCCAATTCTTTGCAACCCCATGGCAATTGTAGCCCGCCAGGCTCCTCTGTCCATGGGATTCTCAAGGCAAGAATGCTGGAGTGGGTTGCCATTTCCTTCTCCAGGGGATCTTCCCAACCCAGGGATTGAACCTTCATCTCCTGCATTGCAGGCGGATTCTTTACCATCTGAGCTACCAAGTTGTTTTTCTTCATATATATTTATATTTTCTTATATATATTTAATTTATGTTTATATATTTTTATTATATATTTGTAAAATATATAAATCACATATGTAATTTTATTTATAAATTGGAGGATAATTACTTTACAATACTGTGATGGTTTTTGCCATACATCAGCATGAGTTGGCACTTGGTATACATATGTCCCCTCCCTCTTGAACCCCATTCCTGCTCCCTCCTCATTCCATGCCTCTAGGTTGTCACAGAGCACTGGCTTTGGGTTTCCTGCATCATACATAGAATTTCCACTGGTTATCCATTTTACATATGGCAATGCATATATTTCAAGGCTATTATCTCAAATCATCCCACTCTCTCCTTCCCCAACTCTATCCAAAATGTCTGTGTCTCCTTTGCTGCCCTGCAAGTAGGTATATGTATATGTACCACAAACCCCTTATCTATTCATCAAGAGAGACTATTCTTTAAAAAAAAAAAACTGTAAATAGCCATTATGTTCTGTAAAAACCTCTATGGGAAAAGAATCTGAAAAAGAATGGATGGTAAGTCACTTCAATATTCTTGCCTGGAAAATCCATGGACAGAGGAGCTTGTCAGCTGCAGTCCATGGGGTCACAAAGGATTAGATACCACAGGGTGACTAAACCACAGCAATATGCATATGTATAACTGAATCACTCAGCTGTGCGCCTGAAAACTAATACAACATTGTCAATCAACTACACTCCAGTACAAAACAAAAATTGAATTAAAAATTAAAATTAAATTTAAAAAATAGTTATCATGGCTTATGGTTGAAGCAGTAGAGTATTTGTGCATAGAGAAAAAGGCAGGTGGGATGACTGGGGAGAGAGGAGACTAGAAGCCTCTCAGCAAGGGACAAGAGTAGAAAAGGGCCTTTTCACCTCTGTCAGCAACCAGGGACTTTTTCCCGAGGCCTCTGGGGAATCATTGAAGGGTTTGGGCATGGAGGGGCTTAGTTACTATGGAAACAAGCTACCTGTATCCAGGTTATTGTCCTGCGCCTTCCTTCTCATCCAGGTCAGGAGCGATGGCTGTGGCAGGGTACTGTAATTG
The DNA here is from genome assembly GCF_002263795.3 of Bos taurus. Lineage (NCBI taxonomy): Eukaryota > Metazoa > Chordata > Mammalia > Artiodactyla > Bovidae > Bos > Bos taurus. Next base: position 17,784,247 of record NC_037330.1, on the reverse strand, counting down.
CCTGTCAGTCAGCTGAGTAGATGCAGGGTCAGTCACCACATAGCACTATGAGCCCTGCTCCACCCTAGGGGCTTCAGTCATCACCAGGCACTGTCTGAAGCCGAGTCTGGCAGCCCCCGCTTGCTGCCTGTATATCACTTTCCCAAGGAAGGTCTCTGTGGTCAGAGAGCAGGGTATCAACTGGACCAACTGGCCCAGCTTGTGCGTCCACTAACTTGTCTGTTTGATTTGGTTCCCTATCTTGGCCACCATCACAGAGGCCCTTTCCCCAAACTGAAAGATGATCTGAGCCCCAGAACCCCACTCCCAGAGCCTAAGACCCAGGGAACAATCAGGCTCCCCAGTGAACAAATGTCCTCTGGTCCCAAATACCTTCTTACAGGAAGAGAGCCACTATCTGACCATGCCTGCCTCTGGCTGGTGTTCCCTTGAAGTCACATCCACTGACCTCAGTTGACAGGGAATGAAAACCACAGAGAACTCCTAAGAAAAAGAAAGAAAACCAGGAAATGGTTTTCCAGTTCATAGCATACACTCCTCAGGGGGTCCCATACCAAGGATCCTCTTTTGTGCCATTTGTCCCATGTTCCCAAGAAAACCTCCTTTGCTATACGAAGATCTGCTTTGGAAAATTAGCCATCAGCTTGCTGGCCAGCCAGGCAGCCAGGCAGTAAATCAGTTTGTCAACCACTCAACAGTCAGCCAGTCAGCTGTTCAGTGAACTAGCCAGTCGGTCAGCTAGTTTGTCGGCTCATTTCTTATTTATACATTTGCTTACTCACTCCCTCCATCTTTTAGCTCACTCGCTCACTCACTCATTCAACAGCATCCTTTAGTAACTGGGCCACCCACTCAACAACTAGCTAGTCTATCCAAGTACTAATTTTCACCAGGTGTAAGGTATTTCCTGAACATCTCTCCTCCCCTTAGGAAGCTCACTGTTTGGGTATAAAGAAGCACCCCATTTACCATGCATGTGCATGCACGCATGCACACACACACACACATCCAGGCACCTGGGCCTCTTACAGGTAATGGATGATTTCAGCATCAATCTTCAAGTTTGAAGGAATAGAAAGACAATGTGTGTGGTTGAAACGGGCTTTCCAGGTGGCACAGTGGTAAAGAAACCATCTTCCAATGCAGGGGATGTAAGAAATGCAGATTTGATCCTTAGGTTGAGAGGATCCCCTGGAGTGGGAAATGGCAACCCATTCCAGTATTCTTGCCAGGAGAATCCCTTGGACAGAGGAACATGGAGGGCTACAGTCTAAAGAGTCATAAAGAGTCGGACTTGACTGAGCATGCTCACCATGTGGTTAGGATAAACAAGGAGAGCTATTTAGAGAGGGCAAGTATCTCTGAAATTGGAAAGATGGTTTAGTCCAAAACATACCTTGGCACTTCACTGGTTCTGACTGTTTAGCCAAAGTGTCTAACCTTGTGTTTACCATTCACTTCAATTCATTCATTTAAATATCATTCATCTTTTCTTTTGTGCATTTATTTGTTTCTATTTCTGAAGTGGATATAATATGTGTTTGGCTAGTATGGTGGTAGATGACAAATACATGAATATATGATGAGGGAGAAATTATTCCTCATCCTATCAAGGAATTTATATTAATGCTGAGATAAATAACATATATTTTATAATTTATATGTATACCAAGTAAAAACATTAGATAAAAAGTGCTCCAAATAGTTATAAATAAAAAATTGTGGGGGGTTGAGCAAAAGAGGAAAACACTTCTTCAGGGAGAGAATAAGTACAGAGGTCATGGAGAACGTAATGTTACCAACTGGGGTGGAAACCAAACTCAAGTTGGCCATTTGTCACTCAAAAGTCAATGTTCAAGAGACAGGGATTGGTGGAAAAGAAAGATGCTTTATTCAGAAAGCCAACAACCTGGGAAGATGGTGGAATAGCATCCTAAAAAGGATCTCTCAATTGCTGGCCAGAGGGCAAAAGCCTTCAAAGGAATGCTCCTATATTTTCTCTGTGGACTGGCAGACTGGTAGGAAGAGAAGCCAAATTTCTAGTGACTACAGAGGAAATGAGTGAGCAGGATTTAAGAAGTAGTCATTTAAATAGCTTTCATGGAATGGAATTAGCTCAATATTAGCATTAGGAGCAATAGAGGGTTGCAATGTCCAGACATTCAGATTCTCCATCAGTTATTTTTGTTATCCATAGGAAGATGATTCAACTGTTTATAATAGCACTTCTATGTGAAAGACAGCATATTAAAAAGCAGAGACATTACTTTGCCAACAAAGGTCTGTCTAGTCAAGGTTATGGTTTTTCCAGTGGTCATGTACGGATGTGGGCTATAGAGTAGAGTTGTGCTATAAAGAAAGCTGAGTGCTGAAGAACTGATGCTTTTGAACTGTGGTTGGAGAAGACTCTTGAGAGTCCCTTGGATGCAAGATCCAACCAGTCAATTCTAAATGAAATCAGTCCTGAATATTCATTGGAAGGACTGATGTTGAAGCTAAAACTCCAATACTTTGGCCACCTGATATGAAGAGCTGACTCATTTGAAAAGACCCTGATGCTGCGAAAGATTGAAGGTGGGAGGAGAAAGGGATGACAGAGGATGAGATGGTTGGATGGCATAACCGACTCAATGGACATAAGTTTGAGTAAACTCTGGGAGTTGGTGATGGATAGGGAGGCCTGGCGTTCTTCAGTCCATGGGGTCGAAAAGAATCAGACACAACTGAACGACTAAACTGAACTGAACTGATGTGAAATGTTTGTATTTTACATTGCTTTATTTTGATATTTTGAAGACAGTGCTGTCAACAGATAGAGTATATTTTTAAGGAAATAAATCGTACTGGACCCTTCCAAAAGATTTTGAAATTTTGGTTGATGACCCAAAGAGTTTGAAGCAGTCTTCGCAAAATATGTTAATAAAAGAAATAATGGAAATACTTGAAAGACAAACCTGGCTTCTTCTTCAAGAGTTAATACACCAATAAATTATTGGGACAAAAAATAGTAATTAATTAAATAAAAATAAAGAAAAGCTTCAAGGATGTGCTGCTGAGGGCTACGTGCAGAACAATACAACTGACTCCCATAATCATGTTGAAAACAGGCTGGTTGGTGTCATCTTGGTTGTTTTAAGAACAGTTAATCTTCAACTCCAGTGTCAATTTATTCTTTTTCTTGAGGCCAGTTCCTTGAATGGTGAAAATCACAGATTCAGTACAGCTCAAGGTAGAGTAGCTGATGTCATGACTACAGTCTGGTCATCACGTAGTTAGTTTTTCTATCTAGTAGCAGTTACTGTACCTGCAAAACAAGTCAGGAATGTGTCTCAGACACTGTTATCTATGTACTTCAGGGAGGAAATAAACACCCTATGACTGCTATATGACTGATTTACTGTGTAAATTGTAACCAGTTCTCCTGTCCCAACTGCTATTTTTTTCACTGCATGTCTACATCCTTTCAATCATTAATTCTTGAGCCAGTCATTTGTGACTCAGGAGAGGCCTCTAGCAGACTAAAGTTTTTTTCTGTACAGAAAGGTACGGAAGAGCTTCTGTACCTGTGAGGGGCCAGCAAGGTCCTGCTCAATTTTAGCAACATTTTGAATGGTTCTTAGAGATTACCTTGAATTTTGCTGGGATGTTTGACAGTAGAGAGTCATCACAGTTCAAATGGTTTGAGACAAGTTTTGGAAACAGCAGTCCTCTTAACAGCTGTGTTAAGGAAAGGTGGGAGCTCAGATGGGATTCTAGTTGATAATGGCACCCCACTCCAGTACTCTTGCCTGGAAAATCCCATGGATGGAGGAGTCTGGTAGACTGTAGTCCCTGGGGTGGCTAAGAGTTGGACACGACTGACTGACTTCCCTTTCACTTTTCGCTTTCATGCATTGGAGAAGGAAATGGAAACCCACTCCTGTGTTCTTGCCTGGAGAATCCCAGGGACGGGGGAGCCTGGTGGGCTGCTGTCTATGGGGTTGCACAGAATCGGACACGACTGAAGTGACTTAGCAGCTTAGCAGCATATCTTCTCTCCTTCTTCAAGTGCTTCAGTTATCCTCACTCATACATCCTAGTACTGTATACCACTCCCTGCTTTAGGCTAAGCCAGGGATGCGACTGCCTGCACACGTGGCCACTTCTGCCTCTCACGGCAGACATCTCTAGTCAATATGTTCATGCTTTCAGATCAAGCTGAAACTCAACCTCAGTCCTCTCAATTCACTATTGATTTCAAAGGGATGAGAAGAGGTTTGCCTTCCCAGACCTAATGAATGTTTATAGAATCTTAGCCCTTAATGGGACTTTAGAGGTGGGGCTTTGGGGCTTTCTAGGTGGCTCTAGTGTTGAAGAATCTACCTGTCAATGCAGGAGACACGATTTTGATCCGTGGGTTGGGAAGATGCCTTAGAGGAGGAAATGGTGCCCTGCTCCAGTATTCTTGCCTGGAAAATCCCATGGGCAGAGGAACCTGGCAGGCTATAGTCTATGGGGTGGCAGAGTCAGATACCACTGACCACAGCACAGCACAGAGGAAATTTTAGCCAATCAGCTCATATTGGAGAACAAAAATGTTGAGGCCCAGACAAGTTAAGGAATGTGCTCAGTATCTCAAATGCAGTGAGGGGCAAGTATCAGTAGAATTATTTCTTAAGTGCCCTGGCTCCTTCCCTACGTCTCTAAGGATACTGTGCTATACCCAAGTGGTATTTCAGCACCACTCGACTTCCAAGAGGCTGATCTCGGCTCTCTTCTCAGATGGATGCTTTGCCCACTCATCCCCTCTGCTTCCACAGCCAGCCTCAACTTCCACAGGTGAGTCCACAGGTATTCCATTGGAACTAACCTCTCACCATGTCCAGGACTTTGTTTCCCCTTTATATAACTCCCAGGACCATGGAGGGTCTTCTAGAAATATCATATACGGATAAGGGATGGAGGAAAGAGATAAACTAATCACACATTTTTGGAAACTCATCCTATTACTCTCCTCTCTCCATGGGCCTTCTTAGAATACTCTGATACAAAATATCTAATATTAGGATCTGAGCATCTCATTTGCAAACAGATAAATTAGAGGATGAAATGATTCATGTTGCAAATGGATTTCCCACATTAAAAAAAAGGTCACAAGGTCTCTTTAAGTGGCCTCTTCTAAAGTGTTTGTTGATAGATTATTAAGTAATTAGTGGAGGTAAACCCGAAACTAAAATGTTCTAAGCCATGACTACTGTTTAAGTATCACGTGGAAATTAAGCTAATGCAAATATCAATGATTATGATTTTTAAAATAAGATGCAATTTGCTCAGTTTTAGGTTTGCATTTTACTGAATAAACAGCAAAAATACAGGAATGATGGCAGCTCCAAACCTCCACTGTCCTCTCTATGGTAACTCAGAATTCCCCTTTTTGGTTTTCTTTGTTTAATTCCTGGAAGTAACATGACAAGTATGTTTCACGTGTCTCCAGATGGAAACATCAACAACTCTTCTTTTCCCCCCAAACCCAGAGGCAAAAGTGCCCTCATGAAGATGTGTCTAGATAGAGTTGGATGATTAGCATGGTCTCTGACAAGATCCCCTCCCAGTGTCAGGCCTCTGCTGCCCGGTCACCTCATTGTTTGTCTACGGGGTGGGGCTGGGGTTTCTCAAGCTTTGACTCACCTTTAGAAATGAGTCCTACCTCTGCCCTCCCCTTTCTAATGGAGTCACGGGTGCACACCTGCTCTCATGTCTGCTCCCTAGAGAGGCAAGATGCAAAGCCTGGCTTCCTGATTTCAGCGCAACATGGTGCTTTGAAGATGACAAAGAAGATGTAGGACTCATGATCGATTGATCATGGCCATGCTGGAGCAGTGTGGGTGGGAGCGGGTGCCACAGAGTCATCATTCCACATAGCTTCTCAGGACCCACCTCATCTGGAGGAGGTGTTTAAATGAGGTGATTTGAGGGGGTGCCAGGAAGTCTCCACTCCTCCTTTGAAAAAACATTCATTCTCCCAGCCATGTGGGGTGCCTGGAAATGAGTCATTGCTGATTTAAGAGACTTAAGTAGGCCACCCTTTCTGGGTTCCAGATCTAGCCACCATCAGAGCCATAATTTTTTCATCTATAAAATTAGAAATACAATTAGCTTTCTTCATAGAGTCTTGTGAAAATTGTATATAGAGGTGCTTTATAAGGTTTAATGACCAAAAATATGTGCCTGTGCCTGGCAGTGCAGGGGAGAGGGATCAGTTAGGGCTTCTTAGAGCAGTGGTCTCCAGCCATTTTGGTACCAGAGACCAGTTTTGTGGAAGACAATTTTCACACAGACCGGGGCAGGGGAGGTGGTTTGGGGATGATTCAAGCACATTTTTTGTGTACTTTGTTTCTACTGTTGTTACATCAGCTCCATCTCAGATCAATAGGCATTAGATCCCAACGGTTGGGGATTCCTGTTTTAGAGGAAGAAGGGTGGACAGGCTTGATGGGAAAGAGAGCATCTGTCAACCAGGGAGGAAAGAGGATACATACGGATCTGGTTCAAATGATGGAGACCACCAGAATCAGCTTCCTAATTCTGTCATTAACCTAGCATGCACTAGATATCAGCCCAGGGACACAGGCACTTCAGCTGACTGTAAATTACTATGAAGTCAGGAGACCTGTGATCCAACCCTGGCTTTGATATGAACTCTGTGTGACCTTGGGTCAAGCATGTCCTCATTACAAATCTCAATTTATCCTTCTGTGAAATAGGGATAATGTGGCCAAGATGGAAGTTGAATGCCAAAGTTTTGAAAAGTTTAACATGTGAGATGTGTATGAGCTTGAGTGACTCTTGGAGATTTATGACCCGGAGGACACAGCCACCTCAAGTCCAGCCATGTTCTCTATAAAGTCCATCCCCAGAGTATCATCCTCTGAGATGATAATTGTGTTATAAGCCAGAGTCTATTATTAGATAGAGTTCTCCAAAGTAAGCAGGAGTTGTTGATAGACAAAGTAAGAGGTCAATGAGCAGACTGAGGAAAATAGGAAGTAACATTTATCCCAGAGAGGATGTGTGGGTGACAGAGACATGAAGAATGGAAAACCCACCCCTTCCTAAGAAGCACACATAGATTGATGCCTTCTAGGTGCCAGATGTGGGAGAACACCTTGATATGTGTCTACACCAATCCGTCCTGCCACATGCTTCCCTTCTGGAGAATTTGCATCATGATGAACTAATAGAACAAGAAGTTCTTGGGCTACTTGAACAAGGCAAATTTGACCTTGGAGTACAAAATGAAGCAGGGCAATGCTAACAGAGTTTTGCCAAGACAACACACTGGTCATAGCAAACACCGTCTTCCAACAACACAAGAGAAGATTCTACACAAGAACATCACCAGATGGTCAATACCAAAACCAGACTGATTATATTCTTTGCAGCTGAAGATGGAGAACTCTATACAATCAGCAAAAACAAGACCAGGAGCTGACTGTGGCTCAGATCATGAACTCCTTATTGCCAAATTGCCTTATTACTTAAATTGAAGAAAGTAGGGAAAACCACTAGACCATTCAGACATGACCTAAATCAAATCTCTTACGATTATACAGTAGAAGTGAGAAATAGATTCAAGGGATTAGATCTGATAGACAGAGTGCCTGAAGAACTAGGGACGGAGGTTCATGACATTGTACAGGAGGCAGTGATCAAGACCATCCCCAAGAAAAAGAAATGCAAAAAGGCAAAATGGTTGTCTGAGGAGGCCTTAAAATAGCTGAGAAAAGAAGACAAGCAAAAGGCAAAGGAGAAGAGGAAAGATATACCCATTTGAATGCAGAGTTCCAAAGAATAGCAAGGAGAGATAAGAAAGACTTCCTCAGTGATCAGTGCACAGAAACAGAGGAAAACAATAGAATGGGAAAGACTAGAGGTCTCTTCAAGAAAATTAGAGATACCAAGGGAACATTTCATGCAAAGATGGGCTCGATAAAGGACAGAAATTATATGAACCTAACAGAAGCAGAAGATCTTAAGAAGAGGTGGCAGGAATACACAGAAGAACTATACAAAAAAGGTCTTCATGACCCAGATAACTACGATGGTGTGATAACTCACCTAGAGCCAGACAGCATGGAATGTGAAGTCAAGTGGGCCTTAGGAAGAAGCATCACTATGAACAAAGCTAGTGGAGGTGATGGAATTCCAGTGGAGCTATTTCAAATCCTAAAAGATGATGCTGTGAAAGTGCTTCAATAAATATGCCAGCACATTTGGAAAACTCAGCAGTGGCCACAGGACTGGAAAATGTCAGTTTTCATTCCAATCCCTAAAAAGGCAATGCCAAAGAAGGTTCAAACTACCACACAATTGCTCTTATCTCTGCACTAGCAAAGTAATGCTCAACATTCTCCATGCCAGGCTTCAACAGTACATGAACTGTGAATTTCCAGATGTAAGGCAGTGGAACCAGAGATCAAATTGCCAACATCCGTTGGATCATCAAAAAAAAGCAAGAGAATTCCAGAAAAACATCTCCTTCTGCTTTATTGATTATGCCAAAGCCTTTGACTGTGTAGGTCACAACTGAGGAAGATTCTTAAAGAGATGGGAATACCAAACCACCTTACCTGCCTCCTGAGAAATCTGTATGCAGGTCAAGAAGCAACAGTCAAAACTGGACATGGAACAACAGACTGGTTCCAAATTGGGAAAGGAGTACATGAAGGCTGTATATTGTCACCGTGCTTATTTAACTTATATGTAGAGTACATCATGCAAAATGCCGGGCTGGATGAACCACAGGCGAGAATCAAGATTGCCAGGAGAAATATCAGTAACTTCAGATATGCAGATGACACCACCCTTATGGCAAAAAGTGAAGAGGAACTAAAAAGCCTCTTGACAAAAGATAAAGAGGAGAGTGGAAAAGCTGACTTAAAACTCAACATTCAAAAAATGAAGATCATGGTATCCAGTCCCATCACTTCATGGCAAATAGATGGGGAAACAATGGAAACAGTAAGAGACTTTATTTTCTTGGGCTCCAAAATCACTGCAGATGGTGGCTGCAGCCATGAAATTTAAAAAACACTTGCTCCTTGGATGAAAAGCTATGATGAACCTAGACAGCACATTAAAAAGCAGAGATATTACTTTGCTGACAAAGACCCATCTAGTCAAAGCTATGGTTTTTCCAGTAGTCAGGCATGGATGTAAGAGTTGGACTATGAAGAAAACTGAGCACCAAAGAATTGATGCTTTTGAACTGTGGTGTTGGAGGACTCTTGAGAGTCTTGGAAGGCAAGGAAATCAAATCAGTCAATCCTAAAGGAAATCAGTCCTGAGTATTTGTTGGAAGGACTGATGCTGAAGCTGAAATTTCAATACTTTCGCTATGTGATGTGAAGAACTGACTCACTGGAAAAGCCCCTGATGCTGGGAAAGATTGAAAGGCCAGAGAGAAGGGGACAACAGAGTTTGAGATGGTTGGATGGCATCATTGATTGATGGAGATGAAATTGAGCAAGCTCTGGGAATTGGTGTGGACAGGGAAATATGGCATGTTGCAGTCCATAGGGTTGCAAGGAGTCAGACCCTACTGAGTGACTGAAGTGAACTGAAGTGAACTCGTAGAGTGGGGGCAGGGAAGAGAGGGGTATAGGTGGAGAAGGTGTTCATCCTGAAGATGGAAGGCAGAACCTGGCATCTGGAACTCAGGGTACTACATTCTTAAAGTTAGGCAAGAGAAGAGGTGGAGAAGGAAACCCTGCTTGCATGGGAAATATGGAAAGGATTACCTATTAAGTGAGGCTGACCCCTCAAAATGACCAATGTTCAGTTTATAGATGACAGGAAGCTCAGAAAAATTATTAGTCATGGCCTCCACCCAATGACAGTCACTTGCCTATGGCAGGGACACCAGCCTCTGTGATGGAGTGGAATTGAGCCTTGGGCCAGGGCCTCCACCCAGCTCCATGCCTATTAGCCTTTTCTTGTTGAGCAAGTCAGTGAACTTCCTTGGATCTACATTTTCAAACTATAAAATCAGATTTGCACAACTGACAGAATTGCCACGATGCTTAAATAGGGCAAGAGGTACGCTTTGTTCTAATACTGACAGAAATTACTTCATCAATGGCCTCTAGTCAGCAGGATCCTGAGGTTTGGGGCAGTGGTCTAAAATCGGACCCACCCCCTCCTAGGAAGGTTTTCCTATCCCAGGAGGCCAAGTAGGGGGGTGGGGGTGGGGACCAGGACACCTTTCTCCCATCTGAATTAGTTTTTGAGCAAAGTTGCCAGATTTAGCAAATAAAAATACAGTCTTCCCCATTACATTTAAATTTCAGATAGACAACAAATTCTGTAGTATGTTTCCTGCAATATTTGGGGCACATCAATATTGAAAAATTCTGCTTATCTGAAATTCAAATGTAGCTAATGGCCCTATATTTTATCTGGAAACTCTACCCAGAAGCCAATTTTTTCCCCCACTCTTTCACCACCTCTAATACCCAAAGCAGCCTGATTCCTGGTGGGTAGGTGGGGGACAGCAGCACCTGCTCTACATGTGATCAAAAGGAAGCCTCAGAGAATACCATGTAAGCAGGCCCTTCTGGATTGGGCAAACCTTAAGCACCATGTCAGGCGTCCCTTTATAATGCTTAAGGGTCTGGATTCTCTGAATCCACTAGAGCGGAGTTCAAATTCAATCTCTGTACTTTACTTCCTATGTGATCTTTGCCAGCCTTGCTTTTCTCACATGCAAAAGAGCAACAATGGCATCATCTTACAGGGATTATAAAGGGATTATAAAGGTAAAATAAAACAATGGGCATGAAGGGTGATCTCAGGGCTGGGCACCAGTCAATGCTCAAAAAATGGCAGCAATAGCAGAAAAGGTTACGCTCCTTTTTTGAGGGGCTGTATCTCATGGTATGAAGAACTTCCCCCACCAGGAATCAAACCCACCCCCCTTACAGTGGAAACCCGGAGTCCTAACCACTGGACTGCCAGGAAAGCCCTACATTCCTATTTTTGTTGGAAGTGCCCCCAGCCCATATTCCTTCCCTCTTTGCCGCTTCCTTCCTTCCTGTTTCTCATAACTCTCAGTCTACACGCAGAGCTTCACATAAGTCCTATTTTTCAAAGACTTGAGTCCTTGAGTTTGAGTAGACACCTTAATGGATGAAGTCAGCTCAGGTAGCCAGGAAACAGAATGCTGGAGTATCTAGTGGGTGGTTTTCATTAAAACAGGCCCGTAAAGCAAGTCTCTGGAGGAAGTGCAGGTGGGAGAAGTGGGTTAGGAATCCTTTGGAAGATGGTAATGAAGGCCACACCAGGTGCCTGGGGCAGGCTGGGGGCCTTTAAAGGTTCCCAGGAGTAGCTGATGTGAACCTGTGCTCAGCCGAATCTCCTAGAGTCTGGCTTGTGCCTCTGGTAAGTAGTGAGGGATTTGTCCTCCTGCGATCTGCTGGGCCCTTTTCTACTCCTTGAACTGTCTTAAGCCGCTAGGCCAAGCTCCTCTCCTGTTCTTGGGTAACCAGAGAAGTAACATAAGCCTTGTGACAATTAAGAAAATGTCACACTAATTATTACTTAAGAAATTCAATCTCCCACACCAATGCTAGGTCCAAGTAATTTCCTAGTTCTCAGTTTGATTCCCTAGTAAGAGGAATTTTGTCATTGAGGGGAGATATTTAGAGCTACAGCATTTTGTGGCCTCCTCCAAAGCTTTCTCCTGCCTTTTCAGTCCTACCAGCAAGCTCTCTCAAACTTTCCTTTTAGGTTTATAGAAGCTGGTCTATTAAATATTGTATTTTATACTCTGTAGCCACCACGCCTCTCTATCATGATTGCCATCTGGAAACTATACTTCTTATATATAGTCATGAGCTTAAAAGATGAGGGACATGCCTACCAAGAGAACCAGAGACACGTGTCAGAGTTGGGAAGGCCTCAGAGCCCTTCCAGATCAATAGCCCCCAAACAGAGGCATGGAGGTCCAGAGAAGGCAGATTTCCCAGGGATGAGCCTGGCCAGCGAGTGGCAAGGTTGGATCTGGAACTTCCACCTGTGCCTTCTTGACCATTGCTCTTTCCTCTGGACCAGGGTGCGTGCATTCTTGCATGCTAAGTCGCTTTAGTAATGTCCGACTCTTTGCAACCCTATGGACTGCCAGGCTCTTCTGTCCATGGGATTCTCCAGGCAAGAATACTGGAGTGGGCTACCATGCCCTCCTCCAGGGGATCTTCCCAACCCAGGGATTGTACCCGCGTCTCTTATGTCTCCTGCATTGGCAGGCAGGTTTTTTGGACCAGGGTGTCTCTTGGTAAAATATCCTCCTAAAGGCCCTTACCTCCAGAGATCTATTTGACCTTCAATTCCCCAGTTCTCCGTGGAGGGCCAGAACCACTATCCCCCAACTGCATTAAATGACTTGTGTTTACATACCATGGTAAATTAGGCGTAGAGCCAGGATTAGAACTGAGCTCCCACAACAGGTGTACTCCAGCCCCATCACTCACACACCACGACATTCTGTCTTCCCTCTAAGACAGGATCTGCTCCTGATCTTTTCCTCGTGCCTTTCCACCTTCACCCACACCCATCACCACTTCTGAAAGTAGACGGTTGGCATTGCCAACCCATCGGCCAAGATCTCATGCCTTGATCTAGTGAAATATCTGGACCATCTTTTCATCCTCAGCTCAACACCCTGTCTTATTTCCTGTTAAGACTAAGAAATACACCATATATTCAATTGGGTCAGGCATCCATGGGAAGACGGAGGGCAATTAGAAATCAGAGTATCAGAGACAAAGGAGAAAGAAAGAGAGCGATTGCAATGAGTGTGTGTGAATCAACTCACTAGTCAACTTGAACCTATTAATTACTTATCCTTTGCTAGAGGAGAAAACACTCTTTAGAAGTCAGAGGGAGAAGAGATGGAGGGAGCTGCTCTCATAATGTCCCCATCTGGGTTTCTTCCAGGCTCACCTGTTCCTGCAGCCATGTCTTCCCAGCAGCATCAGCAGCAGCAGTGCCTGCCCCAGCAGATCCAACAGCAGCAGGTGAAGCAGCCCTGTCAGCCGCCCCCTGTCAAATGTCAAGAGATGTGTGCACCTAAAACCAAGGATCCATGTGCTCCGCAGGCCAAGAAGCAATGTCCACCCAAGGGCACAGCCATCCCAGCCCAGCAGAAGTGTCCTGCAACCCAGCAAGCCCCCAAGAGTAAATAGAAGTAAGGATGGACTGAGATATACCTGCCTGCCATCCCGGCTACCAGATGCAGACTTCTCTTCCTCCTGTTTCTCCTCTGATCCTCAGCTCCAGGATTTGCCCTCCTCTCCCACATCCTCCTGCTCAGGGTCCAAGGAAGCATTGTCCGGATTTCTTCCCACAGAACCCCTTGTCTCACACATCCCCTTGCTCCCAGTATTCTTCTGTTCCCCACTCTGATTCTCTCCTAGATGAACATGAGTGAATTCCCAGCCTCTCCAGCTTCCATTTTGGCCACAGCTATGGCCCCATCCATGTTCTAAAGCAAGAAATATATCTGGCCTCATGGGGACACCAGAGGCTGATGCATAGCTTCTGTCTCATTCCCTTTCCCCATTCCCCATCCCTGAGCTTCCCTCCTATTTCTTCCTCTAATAAATCTGCGCTTCATATCCTTGCCTGTGTCCTGGCCCCAGTCTGTGATGTGGAGGCAATATTGGGGGAAGTGAGTATGTGAATACACAGGTTCTTATCAATACATCCTCAGGGGGCATGGGCATAGCGGCTCTCTAGTAACTAATGATGAGGGATGTCAGATGCTGACACATCTCTGGTAAAGGACGGGGAGAGAAATTCCAGGACTGATTGACAGGAGTCTGAGAAACTCTTGCAAGCCAATTGACTCTAAGAACGGACAGAGTGGAAAAGTCTGGAAATCCCCAGCCTACAAGATGAATGTTTTTTGCCTATTGGAAGTTATTCTGAAAAAGCAGAAAGAACATACATAAATGACATGAGCATTACCAGCCACTTCTATGAACATGTGTGAATGAATTTTTCATGTATTTATTTACTGTCCATCATTTATTCATTAACCCACACTCACTCATTCACTTGCTTATTTACTCACCCACTGAATATCTAGCAGATTCTAGCATGAAAATATTTTCCTCTCTGCCATGCTGCTTTTCCAGAGCTCTCCTGGAGTCTATGCTGAGTTTCAGTCTATTTTCTCATGTAGGGAAAAGCTGTCCCAGGGATAGCCAAGTACAGAGTCTGTGCAGTTTTACAATTGATTTTTGTCAGTTAGTCCAATTTTATGCAGCTGTGAAAGAAGTCTTGATTTTACAGCTGAATTCCTAACTCTGGCAAGTCCTTTCACTCAGATTTTTGGGTTCCAGAGATGACAGACTTCCTTAGACTTCCATTAAGAGGAGTGACTGAAACAATGAGTTCTGCTGTAGCCTGAATCCCCAGTCATTAGCTCAGTAAGAGGGAGAGACATCCATGCCTTGGACACCAGTGGCCAAGGACGAAGTCTTAGCCTTCTGTGAATATGAAGGACCCATCTCCTCCATAAGGAAACAAGTTTTTAATTTAATGCCACCAAGCAGAGATTCACAAAGCAACAATGTCTTAAATATGAAAATCTCATTCATATATGTGGTGGAAGAAAGGTAATTTGTTCATTCCCGGCTTCCCTTCACACCAGTTCAGTTCAGTCACTCAGTCATGTCTGACTCTTTGCAACCCCATGGACTGTAGCATACCAGGCTTCACTGTCCTTCACCAACTCCCAGAGCTTACTCAAACTCATATCCATCTATCAGTGATGTCATCCAACCCTCTCAACCTCTGTCATCCCTTCTCCTTCTACCTTCAATCTTTCCCAGCATCAGGGTCTTTTCCAATGAGTCAGTTCTTCACATCAGGTGGCCAAATGATTGGAGCTTCAACTTCAGCCTCAGTCCTTGCAATGAATATTCAGGACTGATATCCTTTAGGATTGACTGGTTTGATCTCCTTGCTGTCCAAGGGATTCTCAAGAGTCTTCTCCAACACCACAGTTCAAAAGCATCAATTCTTTGATACTCAGCTTTCTTTATCGTCCAACTCTCACATCCATGCATAACTACTGGAAAAATCATAGATTTGACTAGATGGGCCTTTGTCAGCAAAGTAACATCTCTGCTTTTTAATATACTATCTAGGTTGGTCATAGCTTTTCTTCCAAGGAGCACGTGTCTGTTAATTTCGTAGCTGAAGTCACCATCTGCAGTGATTTTGGAGCCCAAGAAAATAAAATCTCTCACTATTTCTGTTGTTTCCCCACCTATTTGCCATGAAGTGATGGGACCAGATGCCATGATCTTCTTTTTTTGAATGTTGAGTTTTAAGCCAGCTTTTCCACTCTCTTCTTTCACTTTCATCAAGAGGCTCTTCAGTTTCTTTTTGCTTTCTGCCATAAGGGTTGTGTGTATCTGAGGTTATTGATATTTCTCCCAGCAATCTTGATTCCAGCTTGTGCTTCATCCAGCCCAGCATTTCACTTGATGTACTCTGCACAGAAGTTAAATAGTCAGGGTGACAATATACAGCCTTGATGTACTCCTTTCCCATTTTGAACCAGTCCATTGTTCCATGTCCATTTCTAACTGTTGGTCCTTGACTGGCATACAGATTTTTCAGGAAGGCAGGTAAGGTGGTCTGGTATTCCCATCTTTTGAGGAGTTTTCCATAGTTTGTTGTGATCCACAGCCAAAGACTTTAACGTAGTCAATGCAGCAGAAGTAGATGTTTTTCTGAAATTCTCTTGCTTTTTCTATGATCCCCTTCACATAAAGTAACATAACATCAGAACACAAAGGGACATTATGCATCATTTGGCTCAATACCAGGGACCAAAGAGAAAATGTAAAAGCTCTCCCATAATTCCTATATACTCTGAAATATAAAAATTACTGGACTACTCCAAAACCCCCCTACAAGACTCAGAATATACCACAATGCTGCAGCATGAGGTAATTACTTTTTCCCAAATGCATCATTCAGCTATGATGCCTCTGTTTTTTGGTTTACACTACTCCTTCTGCCTAGAGTACCAGTTCTTCACTTTGCCCTGTAGGAGATCCTTTGGTCTTACAGGTCTGGTTCAGATTTTTCCATGGAACCTCACTCAACATCTAGAAAGAACTGAAACCTCCCACAAGCTCTTATGACACTTAGATTTCTACTATTAAGTAATATAATTATTATAATTATTTTATGAATCATGCATATAATTGTTTTTTGCATTGTAGTTCACTTCTACATGTTTCTTTCCCCTATCATATTATGAAATCTTCAAGTCTAGAATCTTACTATTCTTAATATTTCCCAATTACACAATGACTGGCTTTTCCAAATAAAGCTAGAACTTCTGATTCTGAGTGAAATGGGGTTGCTTGTGGCCCACCAGCAGTCTAATATAAGCTAAAATAAATTTATAAATATCTGAAGTTGGCTGGGGTCCCAAAAACTCCAGAGAGAAGAGAACTTAAGAGGTGAGCTGTACTTTATAACCCTGTATCATTTGTGAATTCTGGGCATGAGTAGAAGAATGTAAACCTGGCCTTTCTACTATGGAAGACTCGCGGGGAGACAGAGAAACCAAAAGAGGCGGTAGATGCTTTGAGAGGCTTCAAGCTTCAATTTTCCATATTGTGAAAATTTAGTGAATTGGGGAATGTACAGGTCAAGATACTAAAAACCTCAGCAGAAAGTTTCTGAAAAGAAGAGTAGAGTTTTCAGTAGTTTTATAAGACAGTGATTGGGGTGTGCGAACTGCCAAGGAGAAGGGTTTTGGGGAATACACCAGATTGGAAGTTTAAAACTGTAAGGCCAGGGCAAACCAATCTGTTGTGATAGAAAATAGAATAGTGGTCATCCTTGGAGAGACTACTGCCTGGAGGGGACATAGTGGAGCTTTCCTGGCTTCCAGAAGTGTTCTCCCTCCTGTGGGTGATGGTTATGTGTGTGCATACGCAAAACTCATTGAGCTATACTGAAAATCTGTGCACTTTTCATTTTTTAGTTTTTAACTTCAATGAAAATAGAGACAAATATCTCATAATATATGTGTGTGTATCAAATCATATTATATACCTTAAACTTATACAATATTATATATCATTTGTATCTCAATAAAGCTGGGGAGTAGCAAAGAAACAAAAGGCATCAATTGCCTTAAATAAATTTAAAATAAATAATAATTTATATAATAAATAATTCATTGAAAGATATATTAGACCTCTATACTAAAAACATAAAACATTATTGAAACAAAAGAACTAAAAAATGAAGATACATGCCATGTCATGTGCTGGAAGACTCTATTACCGCCTAACAGATTCATACAAACAATCATCTGACTCATTACCAAAAAGTAGATAGCATTACAAAAATTAGAAGAGTATTTTTTAATAAATGGTGATGTGTTAAATGGATATTCATATGTCCATAACATTCAGATACTAACATTAACCCCCACCTTACACATTTACAAAAGTAATCCTTGATAAACTGTAGATCTGAATTTGAAAATTAAAAATATATGATTTTGGAAGAAAACATATAAGAGCTTGGTGTAAGCAAAAATTTACTAAACAGCACAAAAGTGTCATCCTTTAAAAACTTAATTTGCTTACATTAAAATTAAGAACTTCAGTTCACCAAAATACACACAAAGACACAGATTTGGAAAATTGTATACACACATGTATATACACACATATGTATATTCATGTGTATGCATGCATATGTGTATGGGTGTTTGTATGCAATATAGATATAAATATAATTATGTTCACTTATATAAATATAAGATATAAAATAAACATTGTATTCAGAATACATAAAGGACTCCTAGATCAATAAAAACTACTATTTTTTTAGGTAGCCTACTAAAAAAATGGGCAAAGATTTGAACAGGTCATGAAAGAGAATGAGCAGTAACTGTATAAAAAGATGCTGAACACTATCCCTGATATCTTCAGGGATATGCAAATTATAATGAAAGCATGGTACCACTACACAATCCAACATATTAGCTAAAACTAAAAACCCAGACAATACTAGGTTCTCATAAGAAATGGATAAATCGGAACTCCCATACACTGTTGATGGGAGCCTACACGGGACAGCCACTTTGAAAAACTATTGCACAGTACTTTCTAACATTGAGCATACACATCTCATCCCAGCAAGTCCATTCTTTAGGGTATACACAACAGAAATGTGTACACGTGACACTAAAGCACATGTATGAAGATGCTCATAGCAGCAGAATTTGTAATAAGTCCAAGCCAAAAATATTCTAAACACCCATTTAATCATACAATGAGATGCTACAAAACAATGACATTGGACACATTATCCTACATAGCGTGGG